>NC_091459.1:86557871-86900371 GCF_027789765.1 Dendropsophus ebraccatus
AACAAGTACTTAAGATCTACACCGCAGCCTACCGGAATGGTGACACTTCCAGGTAGTTTTACTTGTAATATTATTTTCCTGCTAGGATGTGTGTGTATGTGACCATGTGAGTAACTCTATATCATAATCGAACCTTAGCAATGCTGCACCTTTGAGGTGTTTTCCAGGATTAGAAAAAGCACAGCTATTTTTTTGCAAAAACAGCACCACCCCTATCCTCAGGTTGTGTGTGGTATTAAAATTCAGCTCCATTCACTTCAGTGGAACTGACCTGCAAAACCCACACCCAAACTGAGGACAGGAAAGGTGCTGTTTCAGGAAGAACACAGCCATGTTTGCTAAGTCTGGACAACCCCTTCAAGGGCTTATTACAGGGGGCAATTATCAGATGAAATTGTTTCAAATTTTGTGAAGAACATGGGAAAAGTAGCAAATTTGTGCACAAATAAGCAAGAGCTACAACATTTTTGACAGTTTTACACAAAAATCATTTATAAATTCCCAGTCATTTTACTTTCCACTTTTTTACGCTTCAGTTCTGAAACTGGAAAAAAATGCACAGTTTTGTGCAATCTGCTGTAAACTCTGATGCAGAAATGTTGCAGATTTTCCACAGAGATGAGCGAATTTACATTACAAACAAAGCCAATCACTTCATTTGTAATTTAAATTCCCTCATCTCCAATCCATAACATTTCAATCCCGTGTGAACTACTACCAACTATCCAAGATTATCCAAAAATCATAAACTTCGCTAAGGGCACACAACCTTCCAGAAGAAAAGCTCAACATTTTAAAACCAAATTTGCATTTAAAATCTGTGTTATAGTCTATATGCTGTGCTTGAATGTGATACCTTCAGTTTTATGTAAATTAAAGATGTATTCTGATCATTTTAAACTTTTAATATGTTGCTGCCCTTATGAACAACATAACAAACAGCCTATTCTTACCTTTCCGCGCTCCTCCGGTGTCCACTTTTGTCATCTTCTGGGCCTGGCTGATCGATCCTGCCTCCACTTCTGAGACAGGCTTGTTTTGGCAGTGACAGCCTGGTCAGCCACTGGCTGCTACACTCTCATCTCAGTCCGTGATTGGCTGATCAGGCTGTCACTGCCCGGGGGAGTTTATCTCAGAAGTGAAGGCGGGATTGTTCAGGCAGGACCAGAAGATGACATAGGGGGGCACCGGTGGAGCGCAGAATAGTAGGAATAAGCTGTTTGTTATGTTCTCCACAAGGGCAGCTCAAAAACAAGGAGTGTGGTCAGAAAAAATGGTTAAACGATAATGTACGAAAAGATACCTTGTGTCCAATAGTGCTTGATAACGTGTCGAAGCTGCATACTCATAGAACTTCGTTCCATTGTCATAGATTTATTTACAGTATCTAATCTTTACAGACATGCTCACATGCTTCACAAGGGCAGTAACATATTAAAAGTTTTAAAAAATCAGAATACACCTTTAGGCCATGTTTACAGAAAGGCTATGTTCCACACACTGTTGAAATTGAGTGGATGGCCGTAATTCAATGGCAAATAACAGCTGATATTTCAAAACAGGCGTTGTGTTAAAATAATGGCAATTAGTTGCCATTAAATTACGGCCATCCACTGAATTTCAACAGTGTGTAAGCATAGCCTTTCTGTGTTTTCTATGCACACATGGTTTTGGTTGCAAAATGCTGACCAAGTCAGTGGATCAGTGGATCGTGCCTGCATTGCTCCCTCCTCATTCCCACATTATGTGAAGACAACTATTAAAGACCTAATTCGCTGCTACTACGGGTGAGTGCTTGGCACTTTATTTTTTCTATCCACTGACCAAAGTACTGAGCAAAAAATACTGTGTGGGAACATAGCCTTAGGCTAGTTTGTGAAATATCCTCAATGATTTTAAGATCTGTGCTTGCTGTCAAAGTGAAATGTCATTTACAGTAGCAAGCTGTATGATGGCTTTACAATGCATTCAGAAAGTCTTCAGACCCTTTCGTTTTTTCATATCCAATATCCAAATGCATTGCATATAGAGGTGAATCTTTCTTTATTTACCTAAAAGCATTAAAGGGAATCTGTCAGCTGCAATTCACATTCCAACCCACTGATACTGTTAGATAGCTGTAAGGCCAAGGAGACACCTGGTGACTTTCATATATCTGTCTGTGATTCTAGTATGTAGAAAAATGCTGTTATTATGTAGTAAGAAGAGTCACAGAGGCTTTCCCAAAATCCACTACACATCCGCAGCAGCCTTGGATTTCTATGCAGAAAATGTCCACATCGCACATGAATTCACTGTAAGGGTAGCTTCACATGAGCCGTATCACAGCAGATTTGATGGTGTAGATCTACAGCAGATTTGATCTAAATAACTAAACACAGCATCAAATCTGCACCATTAAATCTGCTGCAGATCCTATATGTGTGAATGCACCCTAAGGGAGGATGATAGAGAACATAGTTTTCATAGCACTGGAATCAGGTGATGCAGCATGAGTTCCCCTTATATTCTAATACAATGTAATATAATATGTATTCTATCAATAGGATTGAGTAATAAGGCCATTGTGCACATTCTCTGTCCCTGAGAACACTTCATGCTCTATGCTCTGGTTATTCATTGTCACACAGTCTATTATAAGGGGGCTGGAAACATACAAAAATGGCATTAGCATGAGCCAGACCTGTGGACTCTGAATGTATGGAGTGGTATATACTGCATTACCGCTATATTTACTGCACAAGTAAAATTGGAGCTCTTATTGTATGATTTGATTATATTATGTATGCCATCCATCATGGTTAGGTGGCCTTATATTGGATAGGGCCCTAATGTTAAACAATCTCAGGTCAGTGTATGAATGGTAACCAAGTAGACTAGAGGAGACATTTTATCTAGTGCGGATTACAGAAAGGAATATGCGATCTGGTTGCTGTAGACATCTAGACGATATCCTATACATGAAGCCTACTGACTAGAGCGTTGTGTATGCACGCTCCATCCTTCACAAGGTTTTCTCCACACGTCACAGCTGTGAAGTAAGCCAAGTAATAATACATGTTATTCTCTTGCAGACTTCTTGTTCTTCTGGGGAACAGTATTTCTAGTGACCACAACTTTAGTGGCTCTGATAAAGAAAGAACACGTCAAAGGGAAAGTGAACAGAGAAGAGACAGAAAGCGTGAAAGAGGCCTATGGATTACTGGTGAGCATAGTGAGGATGCCCGCTGTCCAGAAATTCTGCCTCATGATCCTAACGGCCAAAGTGAGTATATGATATTGTATTATTTCTTGTACGCTTAAAGTGTAAATGTCACCTATTATATGCATCACATAGACCTGCCAAAAGCTTTGATCGTTCAATATCTGGTTATTCAGACCCCCACTGATCATTAGATAGAGCTTTGAGAAGCGTGGCCAGACCCCGACTCATGATAACCTTTGACATGTCTGTTTGACAGTAATATTTAAAAAGGTCCAGTGGTCTGTATGAAAAAGAGGTTTTGTAACTCTATTGCGTTTCTACACTTCTCTGTGATCCTGAGATATAGGGATTTTACTATTTGACCAACCCATCCATTACACCCATCTAACTATACAGTGAGAAGTACAGATAGTCATCCAAATATTAAATTCTCTATATTCCTGGGGTGGGCAAATGGGAGGCATAGCTACAAAATGAAAACTGTGTTAGACTCGGGGGAAAAAAAGTCTACAAAATGATTTTTAGAAGTTTGGTAATAATTGTGTGATCCTTGGGGTCTGATGGGGAGAACCTTCAGTACTGACAATGGTGGTTCCCAAGTTGCCTGTGGGACTGGGGCTGTAGTGCAGGTGCATTCTCTGCTATTGGTCTGACGAAGATCGCACTCGGGATTTTACAACAAGCAAATAACAGTGAATGGAGCAGCAATTGTGCAAGCTCCATTCCCACAGGACACATGCCTTTCACAAGATTGCTGGCAGCCACAGCCCATATACTGTAAAAACTTTAGATTTGGCCCATCCCTCCTATATCATTTATTGATAGGCTTGCATTAGACATTATGATTACTATGGTGATCTTGTCAAAAAAGGATGAAGACCATCTCTTCTTGATCATGTTAAAGCGAATGTGTAATCTACAGTTCATGTTCCACACTGCTGACACTGTTCGATAGCTGTTAGGGCAAGGAGACACATGGCTTCCAGGGTGTAAAAATGCTTTTATTCTTCCTTTTAAAGTGTCAAATAGGCTTTCCCAAGCTCCTTAGGTGAACTTCAGAGTAAAGCATACTTGTTTTTTTGTTTTTTACTTTTTAAATGAGGAGCCCATGATTTAGGCAGCTCTAGTCTGGTATATTTTATTGAAAGAGACCGCATTCACACATGAAGTTATTGATGCAGTTAAATGAACAGCGTTGGAAATTGCAGATGTGAATGCAGCCATAAAGAGAACCTCTACCACAGTAGCTCAAACATTTAACCTTTCCTGACGGGTTATATGAAATAATGATTATGAAATGTCGTTGGCATGTGTTCTCTACCTGGATTTGTTTGCTCACCTCTCCAGTAACTGGATGACTTCTTTACTTAATAGGTAAGACACTAGAAGTGTTGTTATGCCAAGCTTTGTCTCTGACTAAACTAGAGAAATAAGTGAGCAGAGTAAATAGAGGTGTTGTATCTAGCAGGATCTACTTTCATAGCAATACTTCTGACTGATCAGGGCAACATGCCACAATACAGTTTTCTATAAGGAAATGAAGGAAGCCATTACCAATTGTCTGTGTGTTCCCGTGTATCTGTGCACTTGACCAGTTGACCTGTGTCTCTTGCAGATTGGGTTTTCGGCAGCTGATGCAGTTACTGGGCTTAAACTGATAGAAAGAGGAGTCCCCAAAGAACATTTGGCCCTTCTGGCAGTCCCTATGGTTCCACTACAGATAATACTGCCACTGATAATCAGCAAATACACTGCCGGGCCCAAGCCGCTCAATGTCTTCTTCAAAGCCATGCCATTCAGGTCAGTGTGTAAACAAATGGAATATACCCACCTCCACTATTTTTTTTTATGAAAATGTTCTTGTTTTATTAAATATTCAAGTAATCATGGGCGACCGTTATGTAACTAGAGCCAGAGATCATGCCACATGCCTGGTCAGGACAACAACACTTCTTTATTGTGTACATTGATATTGTATGTTAAATGTTATTTACTGCACTATAAAATGTTATTTCCATATTAGTTCTTTATGACTTTAAGGATCTCTGCCTGCAGTCTTTCCATGGGAATTCTCATAGTACCTAGTGACGTCACAGAGGCTCACTCCAGACTAAACTAAATCCAATGTGTTTCTGAAAAAAGATGTTGCACTTCTTCATATGATGGAAATAGAGCTTTAGATTATTTAGTTTTACAAACTGTTTATTATTTTTTGCTCACCTTCCCTCTTCACTTCAAAGGTTACTTATGGGCCTGGAATTTGCCTTCTTAGTTTGGTGGACCCCACATGTAAGCCATGAGGGAGGGTTCCCTCTTTACTACTACATTACTCTGCTGCTGAGCTATGCCTTACATCAGGTGACTATAAATGTTAATCATTCTGTCATTGATTGTTACATAATCTTTGTCTTATCGGTTTGATGGAAGGCATCTCCCATCAGATGGGAATATCCTTTTTAAATGTATAATGTGAAAGGTAAGTATCAGATGTACAATGTCCAAAGAGCAAGTGTACAAAACAAGTACTATATGCTTTGCCTTCTCCTTTTATTCATTTTATTCAACAAAAGATTAAGACCTATTTTGAGGGTTTGTCGAGGAAAAACATTGGATAGCCTATCCAAAGGATAAGCTAACAATAGTTAATCATCAGGGCTTTAACACCCGTCTCCCTGTTGAGCAGCAGTTTGATGCCTGCGGTAAAATGAGAACGAAGCCAGAAGCAATCGTCTCAGTTCCCTGTGTAGCAGTGGCACCAGGGTGCTGCAGCCTCAGCTACCATTCAAGTGAATAGGAGCTGACACAGCAGTACACCAGTAAGTTAGTATGGGGGTAAGTTTGGCACCCCTATTAAGTAAGCTTATACATAGGCCCTAGCATTAAGTGAGAATGAATGACATGCATACAAATAAAAGCAGCACTGTAAAGTCCAAAGATTCAGGGCAGCAGACCAGAAGTCCAATGCCCTGGATCTCTGGGGTGCCTCAGACTGTTAGCCCTGTATTTAAGTAGAGTGTGCAGCTTGTGAGCTAGTAAGGTATATCACCCCCAGTAGTTCAGAAGGGCCCCTAATAAGAAGATCTCCCCCAGTAGATAGGCAGAGAGCGTTCCCAGTGGCACACCCCCTTGATTAGGACTCCTCCCCTTTGTTCTATTTTCTGGTAGAAACGTGCAAGATGAGTGAATTCACTGTGCACCACTTCTCCAGGACAGAGACTCAAAAAGCTGCCTAAGACCTATAAGAATAAGCGATGGAGCAAGGAACTGCTGGCTCATTGCTTCATCACAGCTTTCAGCTACATGCACATCCAAATCACATGCATACAATTGAAAGCAGCACTCTAAAGTCCAAAGATTTAGGGCAACGGGCCAGAAATCTGATACCCTGGATCCCTGCCCCCAATTGCCAGCCCTGTACTTAATAAATCAACCTGCAAGTGAATGTAATAAGCAGCATAGGTGGATTGCATTCAATGCGGTTGTGTTGTTGCTTAACAGTGTGTTCATCCAATAAACCTGTGATATCATATTGTGTAACATCCCTGAACTTTAAAGCTCAAGCGTGATTTCATCAGGTACTTCTTCTTCATTTCCAGGTTGCATTATATAGCATGTTTGTGGCAATCATGGCTTTTAATGCCAAAGTCAGTGACCCTCTTATTGGAGGAACATATATGACACTATTGAACACTGTTTCCAATCTTGGAGGCAATTGGCCGGCTACGATGGCTCTTTGGTTTGTGGATCATCTAACAAGTAAAGAGTGTATTGGAGCAGATGGACAGAGTTGTGATGACCATGATGCTTCTGAGGTAAATCCTTCTACAGGTCACAAAAGGGCATAAAAATATATAGATGACTTTTTATGACCTTTGTATATTGGCACCTAGTGCAGTAACACTATACTAATGATATACACTTGTACTGCTTATTATAGTGATAGGATTCTGAAAGGAGAACTAACAGCAGGTTAGAAGACTCTAACCTGCTGTTATATTTCCATAGCGCTGGGGATGCTCAGAACAAAGGTAATTTTCTTACCTTCATCTTCAGCTTTTTAATTCTTTTGTTTCTGTGTTTCTATAACTAATGACTTTGCCAAATGCAAAAATGAATCCTCAGTCTTAGTGAATTTCTTTTTTTCTTTCCAGTTGTGTGCAAAATTAGGCGGCTCCTGTGTAACTATACTAGATGGCTATTTTATAGAGTCAGTAATATGTGTAGTCATTGGATTCTGCTGGTGGCTATTCTTGGGACCTGCCTTTAAGAAGTTACAGGATGAAGGTCAGTCATCTTGGAAGTGCCGGCGGAGAAGTTTCTGTTAAAGACTGAAGAACACGTTGTCACCATCTCTCTGCCACATATTGGTGGATCTTAAAGTGTTTCCTTCCGTTGCTTGACAGAATAGAATGAGAACTACCTTCTACATTACAGTCAGAAAACTGCACCACCAGCTGATCTGTCGATGGATATTTATTACTTTCCTTATCTAGGGTTTTCAATCATTTCCAAAGTGTTTCTCTTCAGTACATTCCCTATGGGCAAAGCAACTCTAGGCTACTGAGAAAAGAGCCTTCGTATGGACTGTTTCTTACTGATATGGTGAATGTGCTTTAAAGGTTATGGACACCTTTTGTACTAATTTTCTTTTATCGTTTGTTTCCCAAAAAAAAATGAAACAATTTAGCTGCTACTCATGGAAAGATAGGTCAGACTGACTTTCTTCTTCAGTGTAAGAGATTGCAGTAGCTCAAAGAGTGGATAGGTGGAGAAAAGCTTAGAAGGACAGCTCACACTGGCTGTAGATAGGGATGTAAGCAGATACAAGGTCATCTGCAGGGGATAATCATAATCTGTATACAAGTATAGAAAAAAAAGTTGAGCTTATACAGCAAGCTGTAGATGCAAAAGTAAGCAAGATTTTTAATAAAGACCTATGGTGAAAATGTTTTTTTGCACCATAGTAAATATAGGTGAGCAAATTTACAGTATTACTTAGTGAAGCAATTTGTTATCAGCTCCGTGGATCCAGTCCTGGGAAACTAGGAGAAGTTTCCAAGGACTGGATCTACCTTTTCCATGCACTCAGAGTGAATCGGCACAGCATTCAAAGGCAGCCGGCTGATAAGCAGACTTCTGACCTAACAAAGCGCTTCAATTTATTAATATTGTAGATTCACTTATCTCTAATAGTAAGCACAAAGCCAAAATAAAAGATTACTTTTTAAAGGTGTCCACAGCCTTCAAGATGGAATTTACTTGACACAAGAAGATTTATTTACAGTGAATATCTGTCCTTAAATACAGTTATATATTTTTTACCATTCTGATATATTTTTTTAGGTTCAAAATATTGTGCTGATGAAGTTCTTACTATATCTGTAGAATGGTCCACTCCATAGACATAGATATAAAAGCCTGCTGGCTTACTGGAACTGTATACAGTTACCGCCCACTAGTGGCATCTTCAGAAACCAAGCACTGTATAATATAGAACTATGTATATGTAGCCAAAAGTTATAAAAAAAATATGAAATTATTCTGCAGTTTTGAACCTAACAACATGGTACTAAAAGGTGGACGTTTGATGTAGGACCTATAGATCTACTTTCCAGCCTACAGTCTGGCAGATTTTACCTGTCACTATGCATTGCCACCTGCTCTGGAGAGACGCAGCTCACACTGCTGTGGGTTTCTGGCGCAACGTGTGGCGAGTTCCCTGCACGAGCCCTATTATTTAGAATAGGAAATGCCTCCTCAGCCAATCAATGCCTTAGGCCAGCCATTGCTGAAGCCAGTGATTGTCTGAGCAGGTATGTTCTGAGTCAATAAGGGGGGACAAGAAAGTGGAGAACCCTGGCATCATCAGAATAGCAGCAGTGGGGGATTGGGCAGGTGAATGCAAATAATATTAACTCCAGACATTCCTTGCAAAGAGTGCCACGTCTTACAAGAAACTATTAATTTTACTTAAAGCATATCTAAATATTTCTGTACAGAAATATTTTTTTTCTAGTTGCTTGTCTTTTAATATTTTAAGTCACTACTACAACACCATGTACAAAGGCAGTTTTGGGAACCTCAAAAACGCCACACCAAAAAACGCCATGTGTTTTAGGCAGATCACAAACTTGCATGGACCTTCAGCTAACATCTGTCCGCTGGCGTTTTTATTGGCGTTTTTCCAAGATTTTAAGGCCGTGTGAAGCCAGCCTGAATCCGAAAACATGGCACAAGTTTTACCTAATAGCGGCATATAAATCTTCTCCTTTTTGCAGATCAAGTTTAACAATTTGAAAGCTAAAGGTCAGTATACACTTTCAATAACTTCTCCCACCTGAGCGACCCGGCCAAGCATTCCTGTATTTTCTATGTGGTAAGTTGCAGCAAGAGCGCTCTTGTTGTGGCTTATCTTTCTCAAACAAAGGGGGCAGCTGTGATTTTTCCATCACACCCAACCCCTTTCTGTTTGTAGTTGTTCAGCCATCTAAGGACCTTAAAGCGACTGTACCCACAATCAGCCCCCCCCCCCCCCCCCCTAAACTGCTTGTACCATCAGATAGGTTAGGAGGACCTCAAACCTCCTAAGATAACTGGAAGATATTTCTATACCATGAACTCACATATAAAGAGGGAAGGTAATAGAGTGTGTAGCCCTGCAGCCTTACACTAACATGACTGTGTTCTCCAGTTACCCTGCCCCAGCCTATATACTGTACGTGTGCTGAGCAGAATACAAACTGCTGTCATATTGACAGCATTTAATAATAACTATAGTATTTCAGCACAAGGATTCTTCCTTATAAAAACTGAAACTTTCACACGTTTCAGAAATCCTTTCAGACCTCTATGTCTACATCACTACTTGTAGTCAGTTTGTACATCTTTTACTCTACCATACATATCTATGGGCTGGGACCAGGAAATCCAAAGGTTATTTTCCTATCATCTGTGTTTTTTTATGCTTTTAAATGTTTGTAAACTAAATCAAAGCTCTTTACTCATAAGCAAGACATGGTATTCTTTGGCGTGAGCTCTCACTTATCAGAGGAAGGGTTTTGTATAAACAGGAATCATTAGTTACATGATCTATTTTCTTAAATTGCTTGATTCATCATATATGGAAATCTATGGGGGCAAATCTTTGTTGAAACAGTTATAAAAATATTAAAGAAAAAACAGGATTATCAGCTGTGTGAATTTTATTTTTTGGCTTGTGTTATAGACAGAGGGGTTTATTTAAAAAAAAAAAAAAAACTTTGGCTTTTTTTCTGGCCAGTTTGGTGTTTTCCAGTGCTTTTACAGTTTTTATTTTAAGTTGCAGCAGGCTCTGCATTTAGCATGCCCCACACAGTAGAAACACCAGAAAAAATGTCAAGTCTATTTGAATATTGGCTTTATTTTTTCTGTGCAGCGGATTATCTACAGTCTTATTTCTCCTACTGTACTGAAGAGTCCAAGACGAGTTGTTCGTGGCACACCTCACTACTCCTTCCTCCTCCCCCTTCTTCATGAATAATCAATGCTGTCTGGCCTCCTGCTCGCTCAGCTGTCAGATTGCAGATCAGTCCTCTGTAGGCAGTTTGTCTGAAAGAAAAACTCAGGTATAATTGAATCTCTTCTCCCAAATGCGTTGGAGCGGTGGTCTAGGGGTAACTCACCTGTCTAGAGACCTGCCACCAGTTCATTCTCTGGTTCGAATACCCTGATGGAAATTAAATAGAGGTCTTTTTTTCATTATTGTATAATTTTTAAGGCTAAATTTTGGTCAGTATTTTGCAACCAAAACCAGGAGTGGATTGAGAACACAGAAAGGCTAAGTTCAAACACTGTTGAAATTGAGCGGATGGCCGTCATTTAATGGCAAATATCGGACATTGTTTTAAAATAACAGTAATTATTTGCCATTAAATGGCAGTCCTCCACTCAATTTCAACAGTGAGTGAACATAACCTTTCATTGTTTTAAATCCACTTCTAGTTTTGTTTTCAAAATACTGAGCAAAAATACTGTGTGTGAACATAGCCTTTAAAAATGCAGGAGGCTGGGCAGCCTTGATTATTCATTACGAGGAGTGAGGGGAAGGAGTGGAGAGGTGTGCCAGAGTGTGGCACAATTAACTCCTCTTTGCCTCCTCAGTACAGTAAGGATATATTAAATTATGCATAATCCACTGCACAGAGAATTACCAAAATGCACCATGCTCACTAGGGTATTGCCAACTACATAGATAGGGCCCGGGAGCTGACTGATTCCCTTTCAACTTGCAGCCCTTTGTCGAATTGGCTTGGCCCTGTGTCTATGGAACACTCTGGAATTACATTATGGAATTCTGAGTTAGAGTTTATTTACATGTACAGGATCTGCAGTAGATTTGATATTGCAGATTTTATGGTGTTTTCAGAAGATTCTGTATGTGTGAATTGAACTTTAGGCTAGGTTCACACACAGTAAAATGAAAGCAAAATATGGACGTCATTTTGATGAAAGAAAAACAATGTGTGAACAGGTAAAAGTAAACAGCCATTTTTTGCAAAAGCAGGTTGGAAATAATGAGCATAGGCATGTTATGAATTATAGACCTTTTTCTATACGGTGTGTGCACTGGACAATTTACCATTGACTTCAATAGGGCAATTACATAAAAAATCCGCCTATATTTTATTTTGGCTTTTATTTTACTGCATGTGACCATAGGCCTCAAAGTGAATCTGTGAGCTGCAATTCACATAAACTGCTGACACTGCCCTTTAACAGGGCCGCAAAGGATCACCATTCAAAAAGATCACTGTGTCATTTGTGAGGCCATTTAAATACATTATGTGCGGCTAAAACAAATTATCAAATCATCTGACAAACGAGCATTTGCTCGCTTGTCAGCTGATCAATAGCTCCATAATGCTGCGTTTACACAGAGAGATTTATCTGACAGATTTCTGAAGCCAAAGCCAGGAATGGATTTAGAAAGGGGATAGATCCCAGTCTTTCCTTTATGACCTGTTCTCTGTTTAAAGTCTGTTCCTGGCTTTGGCTTCAAAGATCTGTCAGATAAATCTGTCTGTGTAAACGCAGCATTACACAGGCCAATTATTAGGGTTTCATTCCAAGCGTTCCAAAAAATGCACATATATATAGCAACGGGTACGCACACCAATGTTTTTTCTATTCGCAAAACTTTAGTAAGTTGCACATAAAAATGTACAAAGGAGCAAAGAATATCACCCAGTGAATGCAACAGGGCACAGAGACCTATATAACGTCCTAATTAAGCCTTCACCATTTCAGACGCTGTTCACAGCATAGAGCAGATCAGTCATTCCTAGGAATGTAATTAATGATAATTGGCCCCTGTAAAAGAGCCTTAAATGATTGAACATAGCACAACCTGCAGCTTCAAAACTGCTGCAGATCCTGTACATGTGAACACACCCTTAGGCTATGTTCTCACACAGTATTTTGGTCAGTATTTTCAATCCACTCCTGGTTTTGGTTGCAAAACACAGAAAAGCCATGTTCACACACTATTAAATTTAGTGGATGGCCGTCATATAACGGCAAATAGTGGCCGTTGTTTTACAATAAAGTTAATTATTTGCCATTAAATGGTGGCCATCCACTAATTTTCGAGTGTGTGAACATAGCCTTTCTGTGTTTTTAATCTACTCCTGGTTTTGGCTGCAAATTACTGAGAAAATACTGTGTGTGAACATAGCCTAAGGGGTATTCTCATAGTTATGTTGAAGCCAAAGCCAGGAATGGATTTGAAAAGAGGAGAAAGCTCAGTTTTTCCTTTATGACCTATTCTCTGTTTATAGTCTGTTCTGGCTTAGGGTGCGTTTACACAAAGATTTATCTGACAGATTTTGGAAGCCAAAGCCAAGAATGGATTTGAAAAGAGGAGAAATCCCAGTCTTTCCTTTATGACCTGATCCCTGTTTATAGTCTTTTCCTGACTTTGGCTTCAAAGATCTGTCAGATAAATCTGTCTGTGTAAACGCACGATAAGAGATTGCAGGGTAAGCAGTCTGAAGGAAGCGATTACTATACTGACAGGCTGTGCAGACAGACCACAGAAGGGAAAGATAATACTGGGAGGCTGCCTTTGCATAGGTCACACCTGTAGTAATTTTTATTAAAATGAGATAAAACCAAAAAAAAGACACATGACCTTTTCGTATGCATTTTTGCCAACAAGTTTCCTCAAACTCACAAAAAATGTGCCCAAATATTGTGCAGTCACAAATATCCAAAAATCACACTATTTTACCAGAATTGCACTAACTGCGGTAAAATAGCGCCATTTTGTCATGTATTAGCTGACAAAAATTGCGCTCTTTTACTGCAGTTGTACTAATTTGAATTTAGTACGTATGTGGCAAAATGTTATAACTTACCCAATGTGTACTATTGCGTTGCATATATTATATTTAGGGTGCCTCCACACATACCGACTCGCAGCAGAAAACTCGCTGCGAGTTTCTGCTACGGGCTGAGGTCCTGGAATGCCCCTATCACTACATACAAGCAGTGGTCTGAAAGACCGCTGCGTGTATGTAATGCAGCCGCCCCCTTAACCCCTTCAGCTCCCGCACCGCTGTCTCCATACATTACCTGGCTCTGGCTGCACGGGGTCCCGGCGTCTTGCTCTGCTGCCCAGCCAATCAGTGTGTTGCCCAGCCGCAGCTGTCATTGCATAGAACATAATTAAGAACCTATTGTTACCTAACCACCCTGAACGTTACTTCAGAGACAGACATGTGACAGCTCGCTCAGCCAATGACTGGCTTCCATTAGGCACTGTACCTGGTCATAGAATAAAGCTTTGAAGTAATCTTCAGCTGTTGGATGCTGTTGGACCTTGTATGTCACTGGATGTGAATCTATCGACATTGGGACTGCTTACGCTTTTTTTATTTAAATGACGGACACTAAGTTATGACTGGTATCAAAACTGCATTATTTTATTTTATTTCACTTTATAATTTATTTACAGTGATTGTATTATACATTATAACAAAGTCATTATATTGGGAAAGAAAAATGAAGCTAAAATTATTATGTTAATTTGTTTTCCCTAAGACCCATTGGCATCACAACATATGGGGTAAATTCGCCCCTGCGAGCCCCTGGGACGAAGGAATATTTAATGAAAAAAATAACAATTAAATTTTAATCCCCTCCTCCATGAGGTATAAATAGGCTCCACCTCCCCCTAGACCTCAGTCTAATTATAAAGAAACATAAAACACAGGGAGGGAGTCTTGTGTTGCCAATGGGTCTTAGGGAAAACAAATTAACATAATAATTTTAGCTTCCCTTACGTCCCATTGGCATCACAACATATGGGGAATTAGCAAGCATTATCCCCAATGGGCGGGTTATTTATTACGTCCGCATTAAGAACAGATCTTGCAAAGGTTGTTCTTGACAAGAAAAGAAGTATCCAGCCTGAAATATCTCACAAAGGTAGTCAAAGAAGACCAGGTAGCTGCCTGGCATATGTCCTCAAGTGGCACAGCGGCACGCTCTGCCCAAGTGGAGGCCACAGCTCTAGTAGAGTGAGCCCTGGTAAATTCTGGTGGATCCAGATCAGCAGAGGAGTAACATAAGGCAATGGAGTCACAGATCCATCTGAATATTGAAGGTTTTGAAGCCTTTCTCCCCTTGTTCTTTCCTGCGAAAGGGATAAAGAAATTCTTGTCTTTACGAAAATCACCTACTCTATGTAGATAGATCTTGATAGCTCTGGATACGTCCAATAAAGAAAGATCCAAGTCTTCTTTAGATGATCCAGTAGGAGAAAATACAGGCAATACTATTGGCTGGTTGATGTTGGCAAATGAAGCCACCATAGGCAGGAATCCTGGAAGGAACCTAAGGATAACTTTGTCTTGGGAAAAAATCACGTATGGAGGTGCGGAGCCAAGGGCTTGAAGTTCTCCAACTCTCTTAGCAGAGGTAATGGCTAGTAAAAGAGAAACTTTCAATGTTAACTTGAAGTTTACTTCCTCCCAAGGCTTAAAGGGAGGAAGACACAGGCGTCTCAACACAAAGGATAAGTCCCATGGGTCTACCTGCTTTACCAGGTTAGGCCTAGTCTAGCCTTAACAAAATTCTTTACCTCCAAGATCTGAAAGAAACGTGAGTTTAGGTGTGCGGAGAGGGCTGCTATCTACACCTTGATGGAACTAGGTTTTAATCCTTTATAGAAGCCTTCCTGTAAAAACTCCAATGACTGTGGAGTAGAAGGTTTAAGTCCATCAATACTCCTGCTTGCACACCAATCTTGAAAATCTTCCAAATACGTGCATAAGATTTATTTGTAGTGCTACTACGAGCGTGAGAAAGAGTATACTATACCTTCTCAGAAAAACTAGAGTCCAATACGGTCCTCTCAGTCTCCAAGTTGTCAAGCTGAGGCTGGAAAGATTCCTGCACAGATGTTGACCCTGGAATATTAGATCCGGATGCAAAGGTAATCTCCAAAATTCCCCTCTGCTCATATTCATGGGCAGGGTGAACCATGACCCCTTCGGCCAGAAGGGAGTTATTATTATTACTGACGACTGATCTAGACTGATCTTAGTCAAACTCTGGGAATCATGGCTATGGGAGGAAAGATATACGCCAGCTGGTATGTCCATGGTATTGTCATTGAGTCCAATACCGTGGGATTGTCTGCCCTGTAAAGGGAACAGAAATTCCTCAGTTTGGCATTGCTTGCTGATGCCATGAGGTCTCTCTGAGGAAGCCCCCACCTCTGGGTTAACTGAATGAACACTCTCCTTGAGAGAGACCATTCCCCCGGTAATGTCAGGCCTCGACTCAATCCGCCAATATATTGTCGACACCCCTGATATGAATCGCAGAGAGTCTGGTTATTCTGGTTTCTGCCTAACAGAAAAATCTTCTCTACTTCCCTGAGGAGAGAAAGGGATCTGGTACCTCCCTGTTTAGGTACGCCACACAGGTCATGTCGTTCATCCGGATTCTGACTGCTCTCTGTAAAATAGGAGGAGAAAAATGAAGAAGAGCTAGGTAAATCGCTCTGAGCTCCCTCACGTTGGAGGGCAGAGCGGATTCCTGTTGACTCCAAGATCCTGCAGTCGTGATGACTGTCAGATGAGCTCCCCAACCTGTTCCTGAAGCATCTGTCGTGATGGTTATCCAGTGTGGTTCTGAAAATAAAACTCCATGTTTGACTTGTCTCCACCACATTAGAGAATGTCTTGTTTGAGTCGATAGAACATCATCGCATCCAAGTCCTTCAGTCCTCGGTTCCATACTGTTAGTGCTTCTCTCTGAAGAAATCTCATGTGCCATAACGCCCATGGCACCACGTCCGCAGCTGAGGCAAGGAGCCCTAGAAAGCGCATTTATGTTCTTATGGATACCTGACGAGGAGGAATTAGGAATTAAGTCTGATTTCTCTATGTTGATAAACCAACCTAATTGTTGAAGTATGTCCTGGACATAGTTCAACTGAACTCTCAGAAGATCCTGAGTCTGAGTCATAATCAACCAATCGTCCAGGTAAGGGATAACTTTATCCCCTGTAAACGGAAGCGAACCATCATGGTGACACTACCTTAGTGAAAACAAAGGGTGCGGAGGTATTCCGGATGGAAGGACTTTGAATTGTAAGTGTCTTACCTTCCCCTGTATTTGGATGGCGAAGGCTCTCCTGTGAGCCTTCAGAATCGGTACATGAAGATATGCATCCGGTAGATCTATGGTGACCAAAAAATCTCCCTCCTGGAGGATAGATTTTACCGATCTTATGTTCTCCATGTGGAACGTCTTCTTTACGATGCACCTGTTTAGATATCGCAAATCTATAATAAGCCTCCAATTTCCGGATGGCTTCAGCACTAGTAACACTGGGGAGTAAACTCCCTGACCGATCTCTGATAGAGGAACATCCTCTAAAGCCTCAATGGAAAGGAGGTAAAGAATTTCCGTCTCTAGGACTAAGTATCTTTCTGGCTTAAGATTTCTTGACAAAAGAAATCTTGGAGGAGGAAGAGATGATAAATGAAGGACATAACCATTTTGAATAATATTTAACACCCAGTGATCTTTTCTTAATTCTTCCCAGGCAGGGAGAAACAAACTCAGACGTGTTCCCACTGGACAGCTTCTGCGTCAGAAGTCTGGTTTCTTGTTGGTGTCCTTATTCTGCTGCTTCCCGGAACCTCTTCTGGAATAGTTTCTTCCTCGACCTCTGTACTGGTATCTCCCTTTGCCTCGCTGAGGAGATTTTGCTCTGCGTAAGGAATCACCGCTCTTATAGGACAATGGTAGGGACTTCCCCTCCTTGTCAGACAATTCCTCCATTAATTTATCCAGCTTACAGCCAAACAGCCTACCTGGCTGGAACTCCATATTACAGAGCTGAATTTTGGAGTTAGCATCTCCAACCCAGGGTTTTAACCATAGCGCCCTTCGGCAGCGGTTGAGAGCGTACTAGTTTTTTTACGCTAACCTGGTTCCCTGAGATGCATCATCGCAGAGGAAGTCAATGGCCATAATGACCTTTTTTAAGGAGCAAAGGACCTTGTCCCTGCTAGCTCTACCTTCCAAATTTTCCTGGACCTTGGTCAGCCATCTTCTTAGGCTTCTAGAAACCTCAAAGAAGAAATGGAGACTGCCCCTTGGGCTGCCGCTGCCGTATATGATCTCTTGAGGGCTACCTCCACCCTTCTATCCATCGGATCCTTAAGATTGGATCCGTCCTCCGCAGGCAGCACAGTACATTTTGACAGTTTGGCTATGGCCGGGTCCACCTTTGGAGGCTCAATCCAGTCCTTACATTGTTCTTCCTTGAGAACATATAAGGTCTTAAACCTCTTGCTCAAACCCGGAGCCTCTTCTGGTTCCTTCCATTCCGCCTGTAACATAGACAATGAAGTCTCTCCCACAGAAAAAGCCCTAGGTTTTTTTGAGGAGGACCAATCCTATCCTCTTCTATTTCCTCAGGGTGTATTTCAGCTTGCACAGCTTAGCAGAGCTTGTGAATTCTATCAGCTGTGAAATACCCCCTGAATAATTCTTTCTCATCTTCAGAAGTAGAAGAGGTTTCAGAAGAAGATGATGACCTAACTTCATCAATCACAGTAAAACTGAAAATGACCATAATCCTACAGCCATAAAGTAATATACTCACAGGCTGGGAGTAGAGAGAGAAATGCTCCATTTGGTCTTTAACTTAGGACACGGGCGGCGAATCTCATTAGCCGCTAAAGTCTTTTGCACATAGTCCTTGACCCATACAACTACCTCCTGAACATCAGGCTCCTCATAGGTTTAGGTCTGCATGAAGGACAGCGTACTTAGGCATTATAAATATTTTTAGGCATTCATAAATATTTTTATGAAAGAAAGGATGAATCTTATCTGGAAAAAAATGATCCTCCTACGGTATCCATAGCCGTCAGGTAGAGGAGTCTCACACTCGGCACATTAAGTGCTTCCTTAGAAGGTCTTTTGCGAGCAGCAGGACTGGTCTCCATTTCAGACATCTGCAAATAATCAATGTATTACAATACATATAAACCACTAGCCTGGCTAGAGTGATATCGGAAAGAGACACTAGGTGGCAGCAACACTTACTTTTAAGTATATAGAAGAGAGATCACAGCACTTTGCACTCAGATGTTTTCTATTAGATCCAAATGAGCCACAGAAAATCCTTCCAGAGGAAGACAGCCAGACCTAGAGGTAGCAACAGCTTACCCTCTGCCTTGAACACACAGCTAATCCAGCATGCAGAGAGCGCGCGCCGCTGCCGGCCCCTGGAAGTGACATGGCGCTGATGCCGCAGTGCTGAGACGCACGCAGCGCCGATGCGTTCCACAGTCGAACGCAAATGGAAGAAAAGCCAGCGGCTCGGGTGACACGCAGAGTGCGTTCCAAGACGCACCAGGTAAGAAAAACTTAAAAGCTAAGACCTGCAGAAGCAAATATCAGGATACTACCTGGACACCGGCTCCAGCGGCATCCCAGCAATCATTACCTGGAGAGAAAACCTGAATGCAACAGGTTAACAAAGCATAAAAACGGAGGAGGGACAAAGTCCCCTAGGGCTAACAGCAACGAAGTAAAAAAAGACTGAGGTCTAGGGGGAGGTGGAGCCTATTTATACCTCATGGAGGAGGGGATTAAAATTTAATTGTTATTTTTTTCATTAAATATTCCTTCGTCCCAGGGGCTCGCAGGGGCGAATTTACCCCATATGTTGTGATGCCAATGGGACGTAAGGGAAACTAATTTTATTATATCCTCTAACATGTTAACTGCTAGTTTAGATGCCTGTGGTTTCATAAGTCAGCTGGAGGGATAGTCTTGTATGGGTTCATAATGCCTTTTGGGTCCAGCATATGTTTCAGCTGCTGCATAATGTGTACTGCTCCTCTGGATTTGCTGTAATAAATGTGATCCCTCTTTTTGAATCCCAGTCCATGCTCAGCACTAATACTGCCACTGTGTTTAGATGTCCATTCATACACAAAAGGCTCCAGGGCTGACAGTAAAGCGTCACTGTGCGACTGTGCTGTGATGTTTAAATGCAAGTTTCCATCGCCTGCAGGAAAAAAAAAATAAGTATATAAATATACAAAGAAATACCTTATATCTATGGCTTGAAGAGCGGAGCTGATGTAGCCGATTCAGCAGACTTATATGTTTAGTAGAGGTGAGCGAACCGGGTTCGGGTTCGAGTCGATCCGAACCCGAACGTTCGGTATTTGATTAGCGGGGGCTGCTGAACTTGGATAAAGCTCTAAGGTTGTCTGGAAAACATGGATACAGCCAATGACTAGATCCATGTTTCCTACATAGCCTTAGGGTTTTATCCAACTTCAGCAGCCACCGCTAATCAAATGCCGAAAGTTCGGGTTCGGATCGACTCGAACATGCTCGAGGTTCGCTCATCTCTAATGTTTAACCTAAGTGTGTCAACAAGGAAAAGAATCAGGGTATCTCACCTAAATGTCCATAACCAACTACACATTGAGCAGAGGACCCTAAGCGAACCCTTGTTTCTTCGACCAGTGTGTACAGTTTCTCCACAGGTACTGACAGGTCGTATTTGTAGACATAACCATCATGAGCTAGAGCTTCAGTGATACGCTCCCGGAGGGCCCAGAGGGACTGTGCACACAGGGAAAAGTTAAATATATATTAAAGAAAATTAGATTAAATATAGAGTAATTTCAGGAAAGTATCTATAAGTGAAAGCATGCAGTGGAGGCAACAAAAGTATGTGATGAATGAATATCTAAATGTATATACTGTACCTGATATATGCAATGGGTACATAGTAAAATACAGCGTTCAATACAGTGAAAAGAGTATGGCAACACATAAAACATGAACATATGCCTAAAGGACACTTGCTAAAGTCCATTAGACGCTATGGAAGTGTTCAGTGTTTATGTCAGGAATAGGGATAAGTGCAACTCAAGCATGCTCAGGTCCAGTTGTTCGGGATTTGAATACCGGTTGCTGTATCCATGTTTTTCCGGACTCCCTAGGGCTGCACCAAACTTCTTCAGCCACTGGTATTCAAATGCAGAACATTTGGATTCGAGCATGCTCGAGTTGTGCTCATCTGTAGTCAGGAGGTTTTTTCAGAATGTGGAATGAATGAGCACCACAGACATATTTATAAAAAAAAACTTCAATTACTCACCGGTAATTGTTTTTCTATGAGACCATGACAGCACTCTTGGTGTTTATCACTTCATCTTCAGGGTAATAGAGGGAACAGTAGCCTACCGGTCAGCTCTTCTCTTAAAGGGGTGATGTTCTCTGAGCCCTTTAAGTGAAGAGCCGAGAGGGAGGCTACTCTGCCCTCTATTATCCTGAAGATGAAGTGACAAAACCTCCCAAGGGTGCTGTCATAGAGCGACTAGGGAAAAACTTATCTACAAGAGAAGTAGGGTCTGATCTCTGGGACATTCCACAATCTCAAGAACAGGGACCCACGTTTCCCAGCTTAATGGCGGGGTTGGTCAGCACACGCTCCATGAATTTTCTATAGAGAAGCCAGAGATAGACAAGGATTGTACTCAACCAGGAAAGTTGAGTCTCAGAGGTCATTAGCAAGCCTACCTAACCACTGGTAGATGGCACTTCCCTCTACCATACAAAAAGAACCTGCTCTCAACATAGTATTGATCACAATTAAAGTTCATCTAAGTAATTAGAGTATTAACTGTGACTTCCCCCACAAATACCTTTAGCACCCCTGACGCATGCCTACTAGCCCTATACCCTAGACCAGTGATTTTCAACCTTTTTTGAGCCGCGGCACACTTTTTATACTTAAAGAATCCCGGGGCACACCACCAACCAAAATGGCACAAAATGAAACTAAAACAGTACATATTATACATATAGTTAATAATATAGATTCTAAATGTATTTATACTCAGTGTGAAACCTGGGCCTGTTTTCTTCTCCCCCTGTGCTTCTATCCACCATACTTCTCCCCCCTGCTTCTCTCCTGTGCTTCTCTCCCCCATGCTTCTCTCCTGTGCTTCTTTCCCCCATGCTTCTCTCCCCCCTGCTTCTCTCCACCATACTTCTCTCCCCCCGCTTCTCTCCCCCCTACTTCTCCCCCCTACTTCTCTCCTGTGCTTCTCTCCCCCCTGCTTCTCTCCTGTGCTTCTCTCCCCCATGCTTCTCTCCACCATACTTCTCCCCCTGCTTCTCTCCTGTGCTTCTCTCCCCCATGCTTCTCTCCTGTGCTTCTCTCCCCCATGCTTCTCTGCTGTGCTTCTTTCCCCCATGCTTCTCTCCCCCCTGCTTCTCTCCACCATACTTCTCCCCCCTGCTTCTCTCCTGTGCTTCTCTCCCCCATGCTTCTCTCCTGTGCTTCTTTCCCCCATGCTTCTCTCCCCCCTGCTTCTCTCCACCATACTTCTCTCCCCCCGCTTCTCTCCCCCCTACTTCTCCCCCCTACTTCTCTCCTGTGCTTCTCTCCCCCCTGCTTCTCTCCTGTGCTTCTCTCCCCCATGCTTCTCTCCACCATACTTCTCCCCCTGCTTCTCTCCCCCATGCTTCTCTCCTGTGCTTCTCTCCCCCATGCTTCTCTGCTGTGCTTCTCTCCACCATACTTCTCTCCCCCTTGCTTCTCTCCACCATACTTCTCCCCCCTACTTCTCTCCCCCATGCTTCTGTCCTGTGCTTCTCTCCCCCATGCTTCTCTCCTCCATGCTTCTCTCCTGTGCTTCTCTCCCCCATGCTTCTCTCCTGTCCTTCTCTCCCCCATGCTTCTCTCCTGTGCTTCTCTCCCCCCTACTTCTCCCCCTGCTTCTCTCCTGTGCTTCTCTCCCCCATGCTTCTCTCCTGTGCTCCTCTCCCCCATGCTTCTCTGCTGTGCTTCTCTCAACCATACTTCTCTCCCCCTTGCTTCTCTCCACCATACTTCTCCCCCCTACTTCTCTCCTGTGCTTCTCTGCACCATACTTCTCCCCCTGCTTCTCTCCTGTGCTTCTCTCCCCCATGCTTCTCTCCTTTGCTTCTCTCCCCCCTGCTTCTCTCCTGTGCTTCTATCCACCATACTTCTCCCCCCTACTTCTCTCCTGTGCTTCTCTCCACCATACTTCCCCCCTGCTTCTCTCCCCCATGCTTCTCTCCTGTGCTTCTCTCCCCCATGCTTCTCTCCTGTGCTTCTCTCCCCCATGCTTCTCTCCACCATACTTCTCCCCCTACTTCTCTCCTGTGCTTCTCTCCCCCATGCTTCTCTCCTGTCCTTCTCTCCCCCATGCTTCTCTCCTGTGCTTCTCTCCCCCCTACTTCTCCCCCTGCTTCTCTCCTGTGCTCCTCTCCCCCATGCTTCTCTGCTGTGCTTCTCTCAACCATACTTCTCTCCCCCTTGCTTCTCTCCACCATACTTCTCCCCCTACTTCTCTCCTGTGCTTCTCTGCACCATACTTCTCTCCCTGCTTCTCTCCTGTGCTTCTCTCCCCCATGCTTCTCTCCTTTGCTTCTCTCCCCCCTGCTTCTCTCCTGTGCTTCTATCCACCATACTTCTCCCCCCTACTTCTCTCCTGTGCTTCTCTCCACCATACTTCCCCCCTGCTTCTCTCCTGTGCTTCTCTCCCCCATGCTTCTCTCCTGTGCTTCTCTCCCCCATGCTTCTCTCCACCATACTTCTCCCCCTACTTCTCTCCTGTGCTTCTCTCCACCATACTTCTCCCCCCTGCTTCTCTCCACCATACTTCTCCTTCCCTGCTTCTCTCCACCATACTTCTCTCCCCCCTACTTCTCTCCTGTGCTTCTCTCCACCATACTTCTCCCCTTTGCTTCTCTCCCCCATGCTTCTCTCATGTGCTTCTCTCCCCCATGCTTCTCTGCTGTGCTTCTCTCCCCCATAATTCTCTCCCCCCTACTTCTCTCCTGTGCTTCTCTCCCCCCTGCTTCTCTCCTGTGCTTCTCTCCCCCATGCTTCTCTCCTGTGCTGCTCTCCCCCATGCTTCTCTCCACCACACTTCTCTCCCCCCTGCTTCTCCCCCCCTACTTCTCTCCTGTGCTTCTCTCCACCATACTTCTCCCCTGCTTCTCTCCTGTGCTTCTCTCCCCCATGCTTCTCTCCTGTGCTTCTCTCCCCCACTCTTCTCTCCCGTGCTTCTCTCCACCATACTTCTCCCCCCTTCTTCTCTCCTGTGTTTCTCTCCACCATACTTCTCTCCCCCGTTTCTCCCCCATTCCCATGTTTCTCTCCCCATCCCCAGGTTTCTCTCCCCCATGCTTCTCTCCCTGTCTCTCCCCCCCCTGTTTCTCCCCCATGCTTATCTAACCCAACCCCATGTTTCCCTCCCCATCCCCAGGTTTCTCTCCCCCATTGTTTTCTCCTGTTTCTCTCCCCCATCCCTAGGTTTCTCTCCCCCCCCTTCCTCCTCACCTCCTCCGAGATGGTCGCCGCTGCTGTCTGCCTCACCTACTGGCCGCCCGTAGGGCCCGGACGTGCTCCTATCCAATCTGTGGAGACCAGGAGCGTGGTGCGCACCACGCTCTCGGTCTCCGCTGATTGGATAGGAGGAGAACGTCCGGGCGCTACAGGTGGCCAGTAGGTGAGGCGGACAGCAGCAGCGGGGCGATCTGCAGGGGCACCATAGTTTGGGGAACTTTCCCCGCGGCACACCCGACCATGTGTCGGGCCACACTGGTTGAAAATCACTGCCCTAGACCTTTACAAATACATGTGTAAAAAATCAATTGCAGGGTTATCCGGGGTATTTACAAAGTTGAAATTCAGTCCCTATGCTGACATCATATGGACATTCTACATACATTAAAATTTATGTATAATGTGCTATATGGGCTTCTGTAAGAGAAAGAACACTAAACAATAAACCATCTATGCAGTACAAACAGTAAAATTAGCCCCCTTGTTGCCACAGTTAACATTCTGCAGTTTAAGGTCATACCATTATTTTACCCTGGTCTGTAGCTACAGTCCCTGATGTCACAAATCCAAAATCCATTGCCTTCTCCAGAAATGTATTGAGTTTTTCTTCATCATGCTTTGCATAGGATCCAGAGGTTTCTACCAATACGTAGAATGCATTGTCTGCAGTCATAAATTACTAAGGTTAATCCTACAGTTATGTACACCAATTTGTCCACCAATCACGGAGTCATCACCACTGACCTGGTAAAGGATTAACAAGTTTCAGATGTGTTTGTACCATTCTCATAGACTCCGAGTCCATGAACTCACAGGCAGACAGAATCTCTCCAAGTTGATCCCTGCATAATGTAAATACTTGCAAAACTCTGCTGAAATCTTCACATCCTGCAGCAAATCATAGTAACCACTAGTTGTTAAACAGCATATAGGATTTCTCAAACAATCGCTTACGGTGTGTTTACACAGAGAGATCTGACAGATTTCTGAAGCCAAAGCCAGAAACAGACTATAAACAGAGAACAGGTCATAAAGGAAAGACAGATTTTTCCTCTTCTCAAATCCATTCCTGGCTTTGGCTTCAAAAATCTGTCAGATAAATCTCTCTGTGTAAAAGCACCCATAGCCTTTAAAAAAAACACCCTATTGTGGGCCTTAAAGAGGCACTCTCGTTTTAACAAAGATCAATTGTACAATATATCTTATCAGACAAAAAATGCCTCCTTCTGTTATCAAGCATTTTCCCAATTTAAGTCCCATTGATGTACATTGCCGAAATTGGCTGTTAAAGAGGAAAGACAGGGCAGTGAATTACATGGCTGCCGCACTCTCTCCCTGGCTATATCTCCTGATCACAGTGGGTCTCAGCAGTGAGATCCACTGTAATCAATAACTTTTGACATGCCTGATGACATGTCTTTAAAGGGGTAATAACTTGTATCTTAACAAATTATACCCTATCAATGGGATAGGGCATAACTAGGAGATAGTGGGGGTCCAACTGCTGGGGCCCCCTGCAATATCCTAATTATTCCCTATCCTGTGGACCCCAAAATCTCAGTTGAAAGGACCTGCCGCTACATTCATTCTTTAGGTCTCTATGAATGAATGAATGAATGAATGTCACGGCAGCGTGCATGCATAGCCTGCAGTTCCATTCAGTAGGGATTTTGGAGATCCAGTACTGGACATTAAAGTGAGCCCCTGATGTTGGACCACCAGTGATCTTTTAGTTATGCCCTGTGCCAAAGATACTGAGGACATGGCATAAAGGGGTTTCCCATCTCGATAAGTTAAGGGTCTGTCCACACGTACAGACTCGCAGCGTAAATCTCGCTGCGAGTCTGTCAGATCCTGGAAGTTCCCTGTCACTACATACTCGCAGCGGTCTGAACGACCGCTGCGAGTATGTAATTCTGCCGGCCCCTTAACCCCTTCGGCTCCCGCTCCGCTGTGTCTGTATATACGTTACCTGTCCTCGCTGCACGGGGTCCTGCTGTGCTGCTCTCCCGCCCAGCCAATCAGTGGCTGCGGCTGGGCAACACACTGATTGGCCAGGCGGGAGAGCAGGACGCCGGGACCCCGTGCAGGAGACACGTAATGTATGTACAGACACAGCAGAGTGGCAGCAGAAGGGGTTAAGGGGCCGGCAGAATTACATACTCGCAGCGGTCTGACAGGGAACTGCTAGGACCTAACAGACTCGCAGTGAGACTTACGCTGCGAGTCTGTACGTGTGGACAGACCCTGAAGGGGTTTTCCGGGAAGAATTTATTGATGATCTAAACTAAGGATAGGTCTTTAATATAATATCAATTGGTCAGTACCCAGATCCTCTACCCATCAGTTGCACCGCCGCCATACACAGCAGATGGCTGTGTACATTGGATACTGCAGCTCAACTCCCATTGAAGTGAACTGAAACTGAGCTGCAGTAGCCGAGTACACCCATTGACAATGTACCAATCTCTCTGCTTCTGTCTATTTACTATATATGTGTGGCTCTGGCGAACAGCTAATCGTGGGGTACCTGGTGTGTACTAAATCTTGCCAAGAAAATCCTTTAGGGTGCGTTCAGACCTACAGGATCCGCAGCAAATCTGCAGCAGATCCGCAGCAGATTTGATGGTGCAGATTTGATGCTGTGTTCAGTTATTTAAATGAAATACGCTGCAGATCCGGAAAGTGTGAACGTACCCTTAGGGTGCGTTCACACGTACAGGATCTGCAGCAGATCGGCAGCAGATTTGATGGCTCAGGTATGATTTGCTTTAAATCTGCGCCATCAAATCTACTGCAGATCCTGTACGTGTGAACGCACCATTAATCAGTTTTGAGTGAACTTCATCAGGGAATTAATTTGATCAAACACCTTACCTAAAAAGGCCACATTTACTGCACTGGGTTTGCGGGGACACATAATGGACAGAGCAGTTATGACGCCTAAAGTTCCTTCTGAGCCAATGAACAGCTGCTTTAGATCATAGCCTGTGTTATCTTTGCGTAGAGAATTGAGACAGTTCAGAATAGATCCATCAGGAAGGACCTAACAATAGGTAAAAAGAAGACAATAAAAAACTGAAAATTAGTACAAGCATCTGTAATACACTAATCTAAATGTCTTACCGCTTCTAGTCCCAAGACTGTCCCTCGCAGGGATCCATATCGCAGAAGTCTCAGGCCACCAGCATTGGTGGCCAGGTTTCCCCCTATGTGACAGCTTCCCTTTGCTCCTAGGTCTAGCGGCATGGTGTAACCCCGTTCTCCCAGATACTGGTACAGCGACTCTAACACACAGCCTGCCTGGCATACCAAGGCACCTAACATAGAAATACACAGGATAAATAAACTGTGAAACCTCTTTATTAACTCAAAACCCCAAAGCTGTTTCACTTTAGGCTCCTGGGAGTCAATGACCCTTACCAAGTGTCACTAATATTAATGGTTGGGGACGGGTGCAGAAATAACAACCGCATTGGGCACATTGGGACTACTTTCACCTTTAAACTATTCAAGCAATCCACTATCCAACAACCACATGGTTCATTAGAATGCAGTAACTCACCAGAAACATCATCAAAACTGATCACCTGGTCCATGAGAGCGGTTGAGATGAGGATCTCATCAAAGACAGGGACACTGCCTCCAACTAAGCCAGTGTTTCCTCCCTGAGGTGTTACAGCCAGGCTCCTTTCATTACAATACCTGTAGGCACAGAGAGGAAGATAGCAACGATAAGGCTTTGTTCACATTTCATCATTTCTTGGCAGTACACAAGCCAAGAAAATCATCTGAGTTATTTGCCAGATGAAAAGCTGCATGGTATGTAACTGTGCATTATACAGTGCACTATAGTGATTTATTATTTTTGCTGTAGCTAACAGTATAGGGATGTGCATGATGATCCAATATAGGGATCATCATGAATAATTATGGGGGGAGGTGGGTAGAAGGTTGGTTGTGTGGTGTAAAATCTCTTCTTGTCAGTGTTTTTAAAAACAAATCAGACAAAAAGAGTAGCGTTTTGTACTCAGTAGGACAGATGGGTGGGGTTTGGCAAACAAAAAAAAGAAATATATATATATATATATATATATATATATATTTATATTATCACTACACATACTTTATTTATTCCCTAGTACATATTGGCCACGTTAATGTCAAGTAACAGCTATATGGGTTGTCTAGGCATACCCTCATTAGGTGTGGAAAGATACAACTGCACACTGGGTGCTGTCTGACACTCACAAAATATCATGCATGGGCCCCATTACTTAGAACAGGACCTGTGCACGATACCATGTCAGGTGTCTCAGTAACCCAACCTCCCAGCGTACAGCCGGGCCCATATATGCCTCCTGTCAGATCGAGGCAAGACACAATCCCGGAGCCCTTCATGACCACATGGAAAACCTAACACTTACTTGAGGATCTTAGAAACTTCTTCTGTAGTCCGAGGCTTTAAAAGTACTTTGCTATGTCCTGACAAAAAGCAGAAAGCTTTGTTGAAATATAAGAGAACAAAAGTCAAACGTACAATGTATATGTACAATCTTCTACATCTGTACCAATTCTAAAAGGATCCCAACGTTTGTCAATATTAAGAAAGTTGTCTACCAGGAAGGAAGGAAGGAAGGAAGGAAGGAAGGATCTATGCCTGCATCTGTCGGCATCTATTTATTAACCCTGAACATAACAGTGGAGAATGGCTACAAGGTGAAGAGTCATGGGCCCACTCTCTTTACCTATATAAAACATTTGGATGACCACTTTTAATAGCATGATAAACCTTGTTGCTATCTGAAGTCACAAAGGACATCATATGATTAAGATCTCATAGGTTATTTGTTAGAAAACACATAGACATTGTGCATTAGATACCTTGTCCTGTTATTGCACAATATTTCACACTTTTAGGGTATAAATAGCAAAGACATTCCTTACCTCTCACTGTTCGTAACCAGTCAATATTGTGCACTTTCAAATCACCTTCATCAGTGACAACTCTACCAGGAATGATCTTCTGAAAGTGCCGGACATCTTCCATGGAGACCTCTGAAAATGGCAGACGGGATACTCTGTACCTTTCGGAAGTGAGTGGTGGGTCTTTTGCTTGACTCATAAATCTACAGCTTAAAGAGATCTGACCCAACTGAGGCTCAACCAGTTGAAGAATCCTCACAGCGTCACATAATTTCCTTGAGCACACCTTGAGTCCTAAATAGCTCATGTTTAACCTGTAAGAAATGCACATTAACTACTAAATGCTGTAAATACTAATGTAGCATTTCCCCATTCAACACAACATATCAAGCTCTACAACCCTGCAGTCATAGATATGCCATCACTATCTAAGTAGTGCTATCATTGGTTATTATACACACTGGCCATAGTAATTGTAACTATTGGGATCCAGGATTTATGTAAAAACTGAGAACAGATTTGCAGAAACGTGCAATGCCAAAATAGTGCTTCCCCCTACAGAGCCAGAAAATAATATAACATTTTCCGATCCCTGCAGAATTCAGTAGGGGGATCTTACTGCATACCTATATAGCTCCCATTAAGTCAATGAGAGCAAAATACTGTAGGGTTGTCTGCTGTGCATAGTAAGAAGGAGGTCTTTATTATTTTGGTAGACTACTTGACAATACAGAAGAGTAGCCAAATATGTGTATAGTGAATCTGCCAGCTGCAATGCCAAACTACTGACACCCTTAGATAGCTGGTAGGTGAAGGAGACACATGGTACCTTTCATATAGCTGCCTGAGCTTTCAGAATGTAAGAAAAAGGTTTTTATTCACTGGTGCAAAGTTTTAAAGAGACTTTCCTGAGCTCCTGAAGTGCTGAGGGTTGTAATGCCTCCTTACTCCCCCTCCCATCACTATTGCTACTTGATGACAGGCAGCGGGAAGCAGAGCTCCATTAGTGGATAGGGATGGAACGGGGATAAAGGAGGTATTCCAGCCCTCAGCATTTTAGGGGCTCTTTGACATTTTGCACAGGAGATCAAAGCTTTTAGGCTGCAGGATAAACATAGCAACATTTATAATATAAACAAAAAACAAATTAATTGTACCTGTTCCGCGCATATGATATACATAATGTGCAATAGACTGTTGAAAAAGCCCTACACTATGGCTGTATAACCAGTACTAACCTCCAGGTACACGTTCTATCCAGGTTGAGGTTTGTTAAGTAATCCACTGCCTTTATCCCCCCTGGGAACATTTATAATATACCTATCATTTAAAGTGACTGTACCACCAGGCCCAGGCTAAAGCACTGGAGGCGGGCCGACCCACCCTTAGTGGGAGGAAATTCCCGCCCCTCTATGATAGGGTTCCATTGATTCTAATGGAGTCACGTCATGGAGGGGCTGGGGTTTCTTCCCACTGGGGGTGAGTCGGCCCGCTTCCAGTGCTTCTGCCTGGGCCTGGTGGTACAGTCACTTTAAACAAACTTTTGAAATGTCAAAGGTTTGCATTGATGGCGGTCCGGGTGCTGAGACCCCCACTGATCGCTAGAATGAAGGTGCAGAAGCGCTTTACAGCTCACTCTGCCTCTTCATTTTTATTCTAAAGTAGCAGAAGGAATTATAATGCGGTCTCTGGAACTTCCGGCAATCACGTATACTAGAAGCTCCTTAGACTCCATTATAATTCCATCCACTGCTAATTTAAAAATGAAAACAGATATGAAAGGCCAGAGCACGCTGCAAAGCGCTTCTGCCCCTTCATTCCAGCGATCTGTGGGTCTCAGCACCCAGACCCCCAACGATAAAAACATCCCTATGACATAAAATGATAGGTGCGCTTTAAAAAAAAACAAAAACATAACAGTTAATCAATAAACTAAACTGCAAAATAAAAAAGTTCAAAATGTGAAATAAGGGGTTAAATAACAAAACACTGCATGGAGAATGATCCCAGCCATATACTGCCTGTGTTGTGAGTAGGATGAGAAGAGCAATGCTGTAAGTGCCAGCACACAGATCTGCTGCACACACTCCTCCTCTGTGCTGCTGTTAGCAGGCCACCTTCCCTGCCACTCTGCACAATATACATGGGGAACTGAGCAAGACTCCTGTTAGTGCACAAACCAGAAAACACAGCACTGAAATCCACATAAAACACTCAGGCCTAGAGATACTGTTCTCTGCCTTCACTTACTGTGCACTTTCCTCCTTCCTGTAGCTGAATGGTACGATCCTGCTCCCCCTACTGTTGAAAAAAATGGTTGAATCACATTGACTAGTGCTCTTGTGGAGGCCATATTTATTATGGGCAAACTGGACAACTATGACCAGTCTTTTTTTTTTTTTTTACCAGCAGCACACTGCTATCCAAAACTTACAAATTTCTGTCCCACTGACCTACCTGTAAAGTATATATTCACATAGTGCTGAATGCTGAAGATTTGCTGCATTTATTACAATTATGACATTCCATTTGAAAACTAATAATCTGCGGCATTTCAAGAATGAAGAAAAAGAATGAACATTATTTCTAAGGGAGGAAGATGTAAGATGAGGGTTTTAATTAATTTTAATAGATTAATAGACCTGGAATGAACAAGATGTATCTGTAGTGCATAGAGGAATGAGCATATACATCATAAAACAGATGTGTAATACCTTACCTATGCAAGGTAGACCTGGAATGAACAGGATATATCTGCAGTGCACAGTGAAATGAGGGTATATACCAGGGGTACTCAACAACTTTTAGTGAAGGTCCACTTACCGGGGTCTATTGTCAGGTGAAGGTCCGAGCTGAACATCAGTAGGAAACGTGTTTTGTTACTTTGTCACAAACGTTCAACTATTTATATACAGAATTGCTGCTTATTAGCGGGAAAATTGGCATTTTTTTCTCTCTCACCAGGCCTTTGATATTAGGTACAAAGGGGGTGACTGCCCTGGTAGTATATAGCCCCCCTGTTGCTCCCCCAGTAGTGTATAGCCCCCCCTGTGCGCTCTCCTTCAGTAGTATATAGCCCCCTGTTGCTCCCCCAGTAGTATATAGCCCCCCTGTGCGCTCTCCCCCTGTAGTATATAGCCCCCTGTGAGCTCCCCCCAGTAGTATATAGCCTCCCCGTGCGCTCTCCCCCTGTAGAATATAGCCCCCCTGTGAGCTCCCCCCAGTAGTATATAGCCCCCCTGTGCGCTCTCCCCCTGTAGTATATAGCCCCCTGTGCGCTGTCCCCCAGTAGTATATAGCCCCCTGTGAGCTCCCCCCAGTAGTATATAGCCCCCCTGTGCTCTCCCCCTGTAGTATATAGCCCCCTGTGAGCTCCCCCCAAGTAGTATATAGCCCCCGTGAGCTCCCCCCAAGTAGTATATAGCCCCCCTGTGAGCTCCCCCATGTAGTATATAGCCCCCTGTGAGCTCCCCCTGTAGTATATAGCCCCCCCATGCGCTGTCCCCCTGTAGTATATAGCCCCCTGTGAGCTCCCCCCAGTAGTATATAGCGCCCCTGTGCTCTCCCCCCAGTAGTATATAGCCCCCCTTGTGCTTTCCCCCTGTAGTATATAGCCCCTGTGAGGTCCCCCCTGTAGTATATAACCCCCTGTGCGCTCCCCCCAGTAGTATATAGCCCCCTCAGTAGTATATAGCCCCCTGTGAGGTCCCCCCTGTAGTATATAGCCCCCTGTGCGCTCCCCCCAGTAGTATATAGCCCCCTCAGTAGTATATAGCCCCCTGTGAGGTCCCCCCTGTAGTATATAGTCCACCTGTGCGCTCTCCCCTTGTAGATGCCCCCCAGACAGAAAAAAAAATAAAATAACAAAAACAACTCACCTAGCACCTCGTTCCCCGCTGCGGCTGTCTTCGTCTCTTCCCGTCGGTCCGGCCCCCGGCTGATACGCGCTCTGTAGGGATGTCCCGGGGATTCCCCAGCAGAGCGCGCATCAGTGACCTCAGCGTACGCCGCCGGCCTGCACTTCCGGGAAGGACAGGCCGGCAGCGTACACTGAGGTCTGTGGTGCGCGCTCTGCTGGGGAATCCCCGGGACATCCCTACAGAGCGCGTATCAGCCGGGGGCCGGACCGACACTGCCCCCAGCCCCACAGGGGTACTGACATCTAAGGACAGTACGCCTATGGGGCGGGAGGCAGTGCGGTGGGGAGCGGGACGGACCGGATCCGGGGCGGTTAGGAGGTCTGACCAGGGGTCCGGACAGCTGGCCTCCGCCAGTTGAGGACCCCTGGTATTTACCATAGAAACAGATGTGTAATACTTTACCTGTGCCAGATACACCTGGAATAAATAGGATTTAACTTTTAATTCCAGGTCTATCTAGCACAGGGAAAGTATTACACTACAGATATATTCTGTTCATTCCTGGTGTATCTGGCACAGGTAAGATATTACACATCTGTTTCTAGGGTATTTACACTCATTCCTCTATACACTACAGATATATTCTGTTCATTCCAGGTCTATCTAGCACAGGGAAAGTATTAGGGTGGTATTACACAGGCCGATGGGGGCCCGATAATACCTGTAAACGAGCAGCGATCTGCTAGATCGTTGCACGTTTACTGGACCTATTACACGGCCCGATAATTGTTAAACAAGGGCTGCAGGGACATCGTTACCGAAGAAGACTGCAGCAGCAGTCCTGGAACGTGGATAGGTAATGTATATTGTCAGTCGCCGGCCGCGCAACGCTATTACACACAGCGGTGCGCAGTCGGCACCCGTGGAAAATAGATCCAAACCTATATCAACAATCAGCCGATGATCGTTGTCATCGGCTGATCGTTGTATTTATTACATGGAGAGATAATCGGCCGAATCGGTACCCTTAGGGCCCTATTACACCAAAAGATGTCTGACAGATTATCTGACAGATTTTTTCAGCCAAAAACAGGAATGGACTATAAACAGACAACAGGTCCTAAAGAAAAGACTGAGATTTCTCCTCTTTTCAAATCCATTTCTGGCTTTGGCTGAAAAAATCTGTCAGATAATCTGTCAGACATCTTTTAGTGTAATAGGACCTTTACACTACAGGTATATTCTGTTCATTCCAGGTCTATCTAGCACAACAAGGGGTTTATTTTTTTGGGTAACATATTAGGGGGCGCAGCTAGGCACCCTGCAGGGGGTTTATTTTTTTGGGTAACATATTAGGGGGCGCAGCTAGGCACCCTGCAGGGGGTTTATGTTTTGGGTAACATATTAGGGGGCGCAGCTAGGCACTCTGCAGGGGGTTTATGTTTTGGGTAACATATTAGGGGGCGCAGCTAGGCACCCTGCAGGGGGTTTATGTTTTGGGTAACATATTAGGGGGCGCAGCTAGGCACCCTGCAGGGGGTTTATGTTTTGGCGACACTTTGGGGAGTGCAGTGAACCTGGAAACCCTGCAATACCAGGTGAATGCCTGCAGAGGACAGAATATCCATCTCCCCGTTATAAAAACCCATTCCACACACGGCCCCCAGATACAAGCGGTCTTTGTACTACACGTTACACTTCATCTTAGCCAAGAAGCAATGCCTACTGCGACTTCTGGAGGAGACACCACACTTGATTTCCTTTGGCGGTGGGCGGCTCTCTCTTCTCATTGCATAGCTAATATCTATCACTTCGCCTGTTTCACCTACCTAGCAATACCAGCCCCCCCCTTTTCTTACCACGCCTCCATTAATATTGCACTGCACATGTTCTACCATGGATAACATACAGTATACCCATGCAGCTGCCTGCCTATCTGTCTATCTATCTATATGTCTGTATGTCCATCCACCCATATATCTAGATAACTACAGAAGGTAACTTCTCACGTTAGCGACATGCAGGTGTGGTATCCCACTGTTAAAGTGACTGTACCACCAGGCCCAGGCAGAAGCACTAGGAAGAAACCCCAGGCTCTCCATGACGTGACTCCATTAGAATCAATGGAACCCTATCATAGAGGGGCTAGAGTTTCCTCCCACTAAGTGTGGGTCGGCCCACCTCCACTGCTTCAGCCTGGGCCTGGTGGTACAGTCACTTTAAGTGCCCTAGGCATCTGAGTCCAGATTATCTACTAGGAGGAAATTCAGGTTCAACCCAGAATCTGAGTTATCGTGGAATTTGGGGGAAGGAGATATTGATGGATAGCCTTCCCCAATTTAAGGGAAGCAAGATAGGGACTCTGATGCCATTGAAGACCCTTCAAGGAGATATCTATGTAGGATTGTTCTATGGCAACCCACTGTTTCTTGGCATGATTACGACACCAGTCACATGTGAGAGCTGGGACGCTAAGTAATATTTCCAAACATCAGGGAGTCCAACTCCTCGGTCCTTCAGCCTGTAAAGTAGATCCCTACGAACCTTAACAGGTTTTTCCCCCCAGATGAATTTGGTCTGGGCAGTGATGAGTGATTCGAGGAAGACAGCTGGCAATCATATTGGTAGGCACTGAAAATAATTGAAGATCCGTGGTAGAATGTTCATCTCATAGATCACACATCTATCGAACCATTTAAAAAGAACCTTCGTCCACTATGCACAGTCCGCCTGAATGGTGGCCAATGATGAAACAAAGTGCCTCTGATACAGTTTGCTGAGGTCAGCAAATCCTAAGGTTCATTCCAGGTCCAGGAAACATATAAAACTAAGTAAAACCTAATTTTACATCTTTCCCCATTGGAAATAATGTTTATTCTTTTTAGTATGTCCCGAATAATATTCAGGGACATAATCCCTGAGCGTATGTGCACGCTGAGTAATTTTGACGAAAACTCTGTTGCGGAATTCTCAGCTCACGCCCGCGGACTGTGGCGCGCACACGTCTCCGCCCGTATCATAGACTACATTCTATGCACAGGCGGATTCTTTCATCCGTCCAAAGATCATTCTTTGGACGGATAAAAGAATCTGCCTGTGCATAGAATGTAGTCTATGACACAGATGGAGATGCGCGCACCCACTGCAGTCCACGAGCGGAGAATTCCGCAACAGTTTCCATCAAAACTACTCTAGCGGATCGCGGAATACGCCGGCTCATAGAATGGTGTCTATGGAGCCGGCGGAAAAGCGCGTGCCCGTGCGGGCGGACAGCTGACGGAATTCATTGTCCGCGAGAATTCCGTAGTGTGAACCCGCCCTAACAAAGGAATTTGCTACTGATCCGGCAGCCGCCATGCTGACAGGTACATTTTAAGCTTTATTCCCATATACGATGTTGTGAATGTACCCTTAAAGGGAAACGGACGGCACGGACATGCATATATCCATGCTGCCAGTTTTAAGATGCCAACACATCAGCATCGCAAACATACTTTAAAGGAGAAGTCTGGCGAAAGTGAACATTTTCCAGCAGGCGGGGGGAACATAATAAACAAGCACTACTTACCAATCATCATGCCTCCGCAGCACTGCCTTACTGCTCCGGGACTCCCGGATCTCCAGCTGATGAATTGCCCGCTCAGCCAGTCAGTGACTGGGGCAGGACACCGCTGCAAACAATGATTGGTTCTGACATGATGCTGGCAACTTTTCTCTCTTGATGTTCCGTGCAAATAGTCTCCTCCATGCTTACGTTTGAGATTGATGAAGTAACACAACATTGTTGATTATTCATGGCATACATATTTTAGTGGGTGGTCTAATAAAAAAGGGGTTTTAATTGCTGCAGCCATACAATAACACATTGCTTTTTTTCTGCCATTTATGAACACCCCCCCCCCCCCCCCCCAAAAAAAAACCCCTGTAGGTTTTTTTTTCTTTTTAAAGTAACACATATTAGTTAGATGACATCCGAAATAGTAACTTATTCACATCACATCATTTATTTAAAAATGAGACAAAGTTATTAGTGGAACTTTTTTTTTTTTTACTTCCCGGGACATTCAATTGCCTATACAGTGCACTGAAATATTAATGCATTTCTGTAGTTTGGTGCTCTGCTAGTACTAGCAAAACATGATGTTGCAGACGGAGGCCTCTGATGGATTTGGGTTACCATAACAGCCACCTATCAAATAACTTTACGGCATTGGGCCAAATTCTTTTGTCCACTCCTGGCCATGCTTGATATTCGGGAAAGCGTAGTGTAGTTATTGTACACCACCACAATGTCAATTAGACCTTCGCTAATATACATTTATGATGAAAGGAAGGATTGGCTTAAAACATAACTTTTATTCTATCACAGATAAAATAAATAACCACACAATGTTTCCAAAATCAAATGAATAAATAACAATAATCTCCAAACAAAAATAATAATACTGCCACAATAAATGATCCCACCGATATAGTTGTGGAAAGTCCTGACTCCAGGACCCTGTCACCATTGGTCAGATAAATATTGCGTGCAGTCGCATCACAACTGTATGGTAGATATGGTACCCAAATGCCCAATCGTGCCAGCCAGGCACATCGCCTACTGAGGGTATAGGTATCGGCAATTCTTAATTGTACCGTTCTCCAACAGGAAAGACAAGAACGTCACAAGCCCATACCAATGATTATAGGTCTGTAACCGTCACGCTCACGTCTGCATATACAAATACCTAGCCCACTAAGTATTTGTATATGCAGACGTGACGTGAGCATTGGTATCGGCTTGTGACGTTCTTGTCTTTCCTGGTGGAGAACGGTACAATTAAGAATTGCCGGTACCTATACCCTCAGTAGGCGATGTGCCTGGCTGGTACGGCTAGGTATTTATATATGCAGACGTGACGTGAGCGTGACAGTTACAGACCTATAATCATTGGTATGGGCTTGTGACATTCTTGTCTTTCCTGGTGGAGAACGGTACAATTAAGAATTGCCGGTATCTATACCCTCAGTAGGCAATGTGGCTGGCTTGTACGATTGGGCATTTGGGTACCATATCTACCATACAGTTGTGATGCGACTGCACACAATATTTATCTGACCAATGGTGACAGGGTCCTGGAGTCTGGACTTCCCACAAATATATCGGTAGGATCATTTATTGTGGCAGTATTATTTTTGTTTTGAGATTATTTATTCATTTGATTTGGGAAACGTTGTGTGGATATATATTTATTTTATCTGTAAGGGTACAAACACACCGTATACGCAGCGTATTTTCTGCTGCGATACGCAGCAGATTAGATCTAAATAACTGAACACGGCATCAAATCTGCACCTGTAGATCTGCTGCGTATAAGGAGTGTGTGTTTGTGCCCTAATAGAATAAAAGTTATGTTTTAAGCTAATCCTTCCTTTCATCATACATGCTTGATATTCCCATGGAGCAGGTGGCTTTTTTTTCTCCTGCTTAAAAATAAAAATTAATAAATATGAATATTTTTGTGTGTGTGTGTGTGTGTGTGGCTTTAATTGTGTCATTAAAAAAAAAAGCAAATCATGGAATGTCATGGGAGTCACACAAAATTACATTTACCAAAATCATTATCTGAAAAGTTTTGATAGATCTGGATAATGCAAATCTATATGAAGTCTTAATAGATTATTCTGTCAACATTAGGGTCTGTTCATATTGCAGTATGGTTAGCTATCCTATGCAAAAGGTCCACCTTCCAAAAAGGTCTACATTTTAAGAATATTAAGAAATTTTCTGTAACTAAAGTGACTGTGTAACACCTGTGCTTAACAATCCAGCATAATTCCACTGCAGGTTCAGAACAGTGGTTGAGTTTCCAGTTATCACACTACTATAGAAAACAAGAACAACTACAAATGTGAGATAAAGAAGCCAAATACGGGTTGTGTGCGCTTAATTTATATTTCATATCAGTTTAATAAATCCACTCTGTATCCTCTGTGCAGGTTGTGACACAAGGCTCTCCAGTTAAATAGAACATTTATACCAGTCAAGAAATTTTTATAAATTAAACACAACAATCTTTGAGAAGTTTCATACATGAACAGTTTTGTAACCAACCACCTATAAAACCTGCAGAAATAAAATACCAAAAATACATATAGTTTACATTCTGTTAACAAGGCTATAATATTCCAACACATAATATCACACCAGAACTTTGGTCACAGTTATCAGGGTTATAGCTTTAAATATATGATCACAATAACAGCTACATTCAGACTTCTAATACAGTCAGATTATAGAAGGTGAACTGAATGGAAGCAAAAGGATATGGGTTACCAAAATGAAAGATCATGGTTAACAAACTGCTACATGTGCTCAATGGTTATTCAATTGGATTTTTGCTACAAGGGAAAAGGAAAGGTGTGTATGCGCCTATACATTGTTGTTTATGTTGAACAAGTAAGAATTCTTTTTTTTCCAAACTTCTATTAGAAAGAATGGGGCATAGGTGACCTGTGCAAGTATTAAAGCATGGGTCTCCAAACTGCAGCCCTCCAGCTTTTGTAAAACTACAACTCCCATCATGGACAGCTAAAGCTTTGGATTTGGCTGTCCAGGTATGATGGGAAATGTAGTTTTGCAACAGCTGGAGGGCTGCAGTTTGGAGACCCATGTATTAAGGTGTCAGCTAAAATTCATGGTCTCAACTGCTAAAACTGTTAGATAGCTGTTAGGTTAAGAAGACACAGGGGGAGATTTAGCCAACTGGTGTAAAGTAGAATTGTCTTAGTTGCCCCTAGCAACCAATCAGATTTCATTCCTCACAGGTTCTTTGAAAAATGAAAGGTGGAATCTGATTGGTTGCTAGGGGCAACTGAGCCAATTCTACTTGACACCAATTTGATAAATCTCCCTCATCCAGAATGTAGAAAAATGGATTTATTCTCTGGTCTATAAAGACTTCCCCAAGTACTGAAGACTGTAATACCTCCTTGAAGTTTGGCTGACTATCAATCAAGCACGGTCAGGGATTGGAGAGGGTGCGAGAGAGAGTTACAGCCCTCAGCGTCTTGGGGACACTTGTTAATATTTAAATAAAAATGCAGAGGCACAAACGGATATATGAAAGATACCGTTTGTCTATCTAATAGTGTCAGCAGTTTGATATGAGAGTCGCAGCTATCACATTCCCTTTAAGGTTTTAGGACTTGTTTATCCTCTCTAGTGGTTAGGCTTTGGTAGTAGACGCCCCATTGTTTCTTAGAGTAATGTCCTTTTGTCAATTTACATATCCCATTGGCTATGCACAGCATCATGTAAATAAAATGGTGCTATAACCTTTTGGAATAAGGAGACTACTGTTTTCAACCAAAAGGATATGTTCACACACTTTACTCTGCAGCTCAAAAAATCTTGTAATTATAAGCACAATAACCTCAAACCTTCAAGATTCCACCAAACACAGCATTAGGTATTGCCACTTTGTTAATAAAAAATAAAAAAACATATGAAACAGCGTTTGCCATTCTAAAATGGGTGTATTTTAGGTTCGATACAACTATTTTACACCTCAGAAAACAATAGAGGTAATATATAAGATTAGCATATCACACACTGGGCAAAAATGGGTCTGGCAATAAGTACAAATCCTTCCTTTAAATTTCACATTTCTTTTTCTGGCTCAGAATCTGCACAATAAACTGTAGTTTGCATTGCAATGGATACAATCCAGTATGAACCAACAGTTGGGGTACTGCACGTCTATGTGCCATTGGTCAGGATTCTTAAAAAAAAGTTGGTGCTTGTGTGAACAATGCAAAACAAAAATATAAAATCTTGACCATATGAGAGGCCCTGTCTTAGCAAAAGTATTATAAAAAGCGATTTATTTGACATAAGGTGCAAACAGAATTATTCTGTATGCACCTTATGTCAGATAAATGCCTTTGTATAATATTTTGCAGTTGGAATACTTTTGCTAAGGCAGCACCTCTCATATGGTCAGTACTTTTACTTATTTTTCATATCTGCCAAATCAGGCAGATATCCCCATGTGTAATAGAGCCAGCAATCAGATCACTGTCTCTCAGCATGTCACAAATTAAATCTTCCATTGGCTCTCCATATAATAAGAGATGCGCTGCCAACAGCTGATAAATGCAAACGGCTGTACATCGCTAGCAATGTTTGTGCAGCCTTGGTTGCGCAATTAAGCCATGTAAAAGGCTCAGTAAGTGAGCACTAATCTAGCAGATTGGTGCTCGCTTACAGCATGGGCTGGGCCGTGTAATATGACCGTTAAACAGTCTTCTTTATTGGTTGAAATTAGGGATGGTCCTAACCTGCCGAGGTTCGGGTTTATACAAACCTGAACTCTCGGCAATGATTCCCGCTGTCTGCCCGCTCCGTGCAGCGGGTGGATACAACCGGAGGACCGCCTGGAAAACTGGGATATAGCCATAGCCATAGGCTTTATCCCAGTTTTCCAGGCAGTCCTCCGGCTGTATCCACCCTCTCCACGGAGGTGGAAGACAGCGGGAATCATTGCCAACAGTTCAGGTTCGTACGAACCCGAACTTCGGCAGGTTCGGACCATCCCTAGTTGAGATCCATGCCTAAGGCCTTAAAAAGGAAAATAAAAAATAAAAAAATAAAAATCTACTGTTCTCTACTTGCATTCATGATGCATCACAAGAGGAGGAAAAAAAAAATTACAAACACTGTAAAGCTCTAGCATTCTTATTAAAACTATCATAAAAACTATCATAATAGGCTATGTGCCAAATATACCATAACAGGTGAATGGAAATGAAAACTATATACTGTTACTGTAGATGTATTACCATCTACATGAAGAATGTAATAAGTGGTTAAATTTTATCTAAATGAAGGATGTTCAAAGCATATTTCTATAGACTTCTCTATATGAGTTCCAAAATGCATGTATAAAATAAGCCTTCCAGAATCCTATGAAAGAGAGCACTCGTCTGTTTCTGCAACTCCTACTTTTAATGAAGTCACCATAAACAGAATGCGATGAAGTCATCCAAGACCACTTTATACACGGTCATATATGTTCCTTTTTGGATCAACTTCTACAATGGACAATGAAATGAGCAAATTAAACGTTATGATAACCATCTATATAAAAACACATTTAGGCTATAGTCCCACTTGGGGAACATATTGGGAGAAGGCGGTCGTCTCAAATAGGCGTCTGCTAATAAAGATCACCTTTCCTCCATATGTGGGGACATAGCCCTAAAGGTCATCTGTTTAATTTTCATAAGGTCTCATTCACACACGATTGGTGTTTCACTGCCCATATTTAGGCTGGGTTCACACTATGTATATTTGAGGCTGTATTTGGTCCTCATGTCAGGTCCTCATAGCAACCAAAACCAGGAGTGGATTGAAAACACAAAGTATCTGTTCACACAATGTTGAAATTGAGTGGAAGGCCGCCATATAACGGTAAATAACTTCCATTATTTCAATACAACAGCCGTTGTTTTAAAATAACAGCACATATTTGCCATTAAATGACGGCCATCCACTCAACTACAACATTTAGTATATTTGAGGCTGTATGTTTGAGGCTGTATAGCAACCAAAACAAGGAGTGGATTGAAAACACAGAAAGGATCTGTTCACATAATGTTGTAATTGAGTGGATGGCCGCCATATAATGGCAAATATTTGCTGTTATTTTAAAACAACGGCTGTTGTATTGAAATAATGGAAGTTATTTACCGTTATATGGCGGTCATCCACTCAATTTCAACATTGTGTGGACAGAGCCTTTCTGTATTTTCAATCCACTCCTGGTTTTGGTTGCTATGAGGACCTGACATGAGGACCAAATACAGCCTCAAATATACATAGTGTGAACCCAGCCTTAGGCTGGGTTCACACACAGTATATTTCAGGCAGTATTCACATAATGTTGTAATTGAGTGGATGTCCGTCATTTAATGGCAAATATTTGCTTTTATCTTAAAACAACGGCTGTTGTATTGAAATAATGGCAGTTATTTACCATTATATGACGGCCATCTACTCAATTTCAACACTGTGTGAACAAAGCCTTTCTGTGTTTTAATCCACTCCTTGTTTTGGTTGCTATGAGGACCTGACATGAGGACCAAATACTGCCTGAAATATACTGTGTGTGAACCCAGCCTTAAGCTGTAACACTGGGTGCAATCCCTTGCAACACTACCAAACTAAACTGACAAACTCCCAACTGGGAAGCTCCAAGTTTGGTACAATAAATGTTTGAATGATGCTTAAAGCAAATAGATCTAGAACATGCACAGAAGGTGAAAGAAAAAAAAAAGTGAAGTGAAATCTGATGAAAACAGGAGGCGGCATTGAGGTGTATGGAATTTATGACTTTACTTCACACCATTTCCACTTGGAAGCCCTCTAAATAAACAATTTCACATCTCTTTACAGAACTACTACTGCCCACCATAGCCGATTTATACATATAATTTGATCTTCATATAGATATACATCTTTTATATTTACATGTAAAAATAAAACTGGCACTCTGATACAATATAGAGGAATCATTTCACAGGGCAGCTACACACAAGCAGCGTAATTGACCATTTAACAGGTCCTAGAATCAAATATATTACCACATCTTTATCCTCTTTCTATACCTCTATTTAAAATATATTTTCAATAAAATGGGTTCGGAGATAGATCATCTTTGGTGAGTTACAAAATAACCAAGCAAGCCAGGTCACATATAGTTAGAACAACATTGTCATAGGGCAGCTCTAAGACACCATTGTGCTATGCGGTCCTAGATAACATTTATACTACAGATTAATTTAGCTTGTAAACGTCCCTTTTGTAGGGAGCCTGCCACATCCAATGTAGTCTATCAACACTACATAAACTAATACCACTGAGGCACTGCTAATGTTCTGCAACCCAACTGATCTAGGAGGGGCACATTCCAATTCACACAACAGGCTACATCCGCTTGATATAAGTGATGACAATGCAGAACTGTGAGACTATGGATTGCAATATCAGGAGCTCATTGTACTGTAAGACATTATCAAGCAAACTCATTAAACAATTTGAGCCAATTTTGTGGTGTAAAAATTAGCACATTATGGTGCATCTGAACTTCTTTTTGGCTTATGACACAGTAAGTGTAGTGATTATCCCAAGATTAGAGGTGATCCCCTATCCAGAAGACAGGAGGTAACTAGTAGATTGCTGAGGGACAACCACCAGTCAGAGGTCAAATGCTCTGAGTCAAGAGAGAAAAAAAAAAAACAGCACATATGCTCAGCCACCATTACACTAAGTAGTACATTTACTAAAATGCGGCCCTGGCGTTCCCCACAGAAAAGGGGCATATTCCCCCCTTCTCCATGGCGTACGCCAGCTGTATCCCCTGCTCGCCTTATGGGTGGGCGGGGGGTGCAGCAAAGCAGGGAGGAAGCATGGCCTCCTCCGGCTTCTGATTTATTAAGGTTTATACCTGAAAAAAAACTCTGAGCAGTTGTAGAAATTTGTGCAATGTGGGCACAGGATCCAACGGTGTGCGCCTCTTCGTAAATTCTTGCGGGAAAAAGGGGGCCAGTCTTGATAAAGGTCTATGTGAGGAGTTCAGATTTCAGTAACATTTAGAAGCACCATAGGGAACAAATGGTGCACTGGCACCATGTGCACTGCAACTCTTTTCATTCAGGGGAACCATAGTTCTTGAAAATTGGTAGGGATCCCAGTGGTTAGACCCCACTATGATCAGCTAGCTATCCCTATCCTGTGGGCAGAGGATAACTTTTCATCTTGGAGTAATTCTCTTAATAAATCTCCCATAATATGTACTTTTCTGGTAACACTGGTTTACAGTGGTTGGTGTAAAAGTTATGTAAACCAGCAAGGACACCAGTAACATATTTTCATTCAATCAATGTATAGAGATTAAAGGTGATGTAATAAGCATGAGGCATCCTTCCTTTTGCACATTACTACATACATTAATATACACACAGTATAATTCCTTAATTCTGGTATTAATGGTGTCCAAATGGTGCTCAATTATTTCAGATTCCTGGAGTAGGCTGGATTTATACAGGTATATTGAGTGTGGTCAATAAATAAGCCACAATATTATTGTGTACCACAGCCAGTTGCACACAACAATAATACAGCATCATTATAGGTTAAAAGTAATAGCTCCAATACCTTGCCCCGTAATCTTTTCTATGTATGAAAAGCTGTATAGCTGAAAAGCTGTACCTCACTTGTTCATCCGAACCCAAAACTCTTGGTATTTGATTACCCCCAAGGCCATAGGCTGTATCCATGTTTACCAAAACGCCCTAGGGTTGCATTTTAATTCCTTCAGGGACCAGTAATCAAATGCACAGAGTTTGGGTTCAGACAAGCCAAAACAATCTTGAGGTTCACTCATCTCTTAGCACTGTACAGCAATGTAAAGAGTAGTCTGCCTCTAGCTCTAGTCATTCTGTATGCAGAAGACGTGTCTCTGGCAACCTTCTGAACTATGGAGGTGCCTAGTGCCAACAAGCTACTTTATTGCAAAAACAGCACCACCCCTGTGCCCATGTTGTGTGTGGTATTACAATTCAGCTCTTTTCACTTCAATGGAACAGAGCTGCAAAACCGCACCGAGGAAAAGAGTGCTGCTGTTTCTGGAAGAAAGCGGACATGTTTTTAAGCCTGGATAACCCCTTATAATGTCATCAATTCCTACATATCGTCTGGTCGAAGTGTACATTGTCAATTTAACTAAACACTGCAGCCCTGCATATGAGTCAAATGTGGAATAGGCGAAGAATGCCTTTTTAAGGGACAATATTTTATGAAGAATTTTTTTTCATGTAAAAATCCAGTTTCTGCTTTCATATGCACTTTGTTTGCCAAGTAAACCAAAATTCACATAGGCATATACACAGCCTGAAAAAAAGAAATAAAATTATACTTCTATTTACCAAGTCGTCATGCACAGAGCCATGGCTAGAATACAGGTGTGTGCATGAGTCTTAATTTTCTATAGGCACTTAACGTCATATACAGAGTACACCAAACCAGAATCTTACTGTGTGTATATATGTAGGTATACAATAAGCACTTTTATAGTCTAAAAGAAAAAACGGTCTTTGCTCATAGCAACCAATGACAGCTCAGCTCCCATTTCTTAAAGGGGTGGTGCGGCGCTAAGAAATTATTCACAAAATAACACACATTACAAAGTTATACAACTTTGTAATGTATGCGAATGGCCCCCTTCCCGTGTTCCCGACACCCGCCTGTGTACCCGGAAGTGTAGTGCAGTATACATACCTGATCCGTGTTGACCGACCCAGTCTGTAATCTTGTCAAAGTCGTCATCTTCGGGAGGCCGGCCGACCCGCTCCTGCCGCCCCTCATGCCGGCCCCCCTGTGCTCAGCCGCGATTGGCTGAGCAGAGTTATGCTCAGCCAATCGCGGCTGAGCCCATTTATGACGCGGCAGAGGGGGGCCGGCATGAGGGACGGCAGGAGCGGGTCGGCCGGCCTCCCGAAGATGACGTCTTTGACAAGATTACAGACGGGGTCGGTCGACACGGATCAGGTATGTATACTGCACTACACTTCTAGGTACACGGGCGGGGGTTGGGAACACGGGAAGTGGGCCATTCACATACATAACATAGATTACAAAGTTGTATAACTTTGTAATGTGTGTTATTTTGTAAATAATGTCTTAGCGCCGCACTACCCTTTTAAGCTGTTTTGGTAAAATAAAAACACAGCTCTGACTGGTTGCTATCTTATACCACTAACATTTCGATTTTCTACTGGCACATATGTGCAAATAGGTCATTAACCATACATTGACTTCATGGTATGGTTAAGCACTAAACATGGAGTAAGACATGCTCACTTCTCTCCCTTTTAGTAGCACAAAAAGATAAAAGATAGTACTGTGAAACAAAAAAAATAAAAAAATTAACTAAAAAAAGAAAAAAAAAAAAATTCTAGCAGTACCATTCCAAAAGTGCAACAATACTCTCCCTAGGAAGAGGGTTGTAGATTTGGTAAGACAATCTGCTGCTTCCACTTTAGATCTTTAGGAAGCCGTCCAATAGCAACAAAAAAGGGCAGGCATGACGCACAGAAACGTAGGTGGAAGTAATAAGGATGAATCTAATAAAAGTTGTGGTATGGTGATCATTTCTTGCGCTCCTGAGTGCAGCGTGGACAGAACCTAAAGAAAAACCATATACAATTATTAAGTAAAAGGGTAGTACAGGTGGTGGTGGCAGTGGGTATATTAAAATGCAGCAGATCTGTTACAATCCCCGGAACTGGGATAGCAATAATCTATGCACAACCTTATCCACATGAATGGAATAGATTTTCAGTTACAGAAATGTGTTAAACAGATCTTGTAGAGATTAATACACAATGGGATAGTAAGGATAATGTTTATTGAGCAAGAGCCTGCTGGCAGCTTCCACCTTTTTCTATTGCATGACATGTGAGAAAACTAAGCTGTAAAGGCCTGTGAGCCCCATTATAGGGGTATTCCCCCCAAGAGCTAAAAAAATGAAATGCTCCCAAACCTAGCTGGTCTTACTCACCAAGTCCCCCTGAGTATTTTGAGCCGTCTCCTGTCTTTCTAGCGGCTTCTGTTCCTGAGTTACAAGTTTTTCTAAAAGCCGATCTATATCCAAGATAGGAAACTACATTTCCCATCATGCAATGCTTCTGCCTGATGATGGCGATGTAGCAGAGCTGAGACAATGAAGGAGATGATGACAGTGTAGCAGAGCTGCGTTGGCGGTGACGGCGTAGCAGAGCTGCGTTGGGGGGGCGGCGTAGCAGAGCTGAAGTGGCGGTGATGGCGTAGCAGAGCTGAGTTGGCGGTGACGGCGTAGCAGAGCTGAGTTGGCGGTGACGGCGTAGCAGAGCTGAGTTGGCGGTGACGGCGTAGCAGAGCTGAGTTGGCGGTGACGGCGTAGCAGAGCTGAGTTGGCAGGACGCGGCGATTGCGAGGGGCGGAGCTTGTGGCGGGTGATCTCGGGGGCGGGGGGACTTGCCGCGTGCGGGGGGGGGGGGGGGGTGTGAGTGCGGAGGCTATGCTGCGGGTGAGTGAGGGATGCCACAGGTGATGGGGGGGGGGGGCGGTTGGTTGTGGGGCGGGGAGCTGTGTGCTGCGGGTGAGTGCTGCTGGGAGGCTCTGGACACATGGGGTGAGCTCTGGGCTGGGGGTGACCAGGCGGCTGCTGTTAGAGAGGGAGACAGTCACAGCTGCACTGATCACTGTCTCCCTCTGTAACAGCAGCCACCCCATCAGTGTTCTCAGTCACTTCACTGTGCTGGGACTGAGGACACGTGATGCCGTCTCGGAGGGTGGGGGCCAGGAGCAGGGAGCGTGTCGGTGTGGACTGAGGTCTGATGATTCTCTGCAATCCGTGGGGGTGAATGCAGCTGGATAACAGCAAAACTGTGCAGAATCCATAATAACTTTATATTGGAAAGATGGAAAGCTACAGGTGGGCAGCGTATTAATGCAAAAATAATTTTGGGGGGAATACCCCTTTAAAGGCTAAAACAGAATAGCAGAGCTCTAAACATTCTGCATAGAGCTCAGAGTTCTCCAACCATAGGGCCTTTGGTTTGAATGACAAAAATGGATTCCAATTAAAAAAGAAACCACGTCAACATGTTGTGAGGTACCAGAAGCTTTAAAGTGTAACTCATTTAAATGTCAATTTGCAGATATCAATAAATATCAATAGTACAAGCGATTTTAAGAAACTCTTTAGGTTCTATTAAGCAAAAGATTCCTTCTGTACTCAGAAAGCTGTTATGGTCTATGGAGGGGGGGGGGGGGGGGAGGGCCATGGGTGATGAATGAGCATGGAGAGAAGAAAAGGCAGCCCTACACAGCACTTCATCCTGCAATCTTATCCTACCAAGTTCCCAGACCAGCACTGAGTAGTCTGACCTCTCTATCCAGCGTTTTGTCATCCCAGTCTTCAAGTTGCTGGGCTGTTTGTCTCCTCTTCCTGCTCACTTGGGAGTACAAAAAGAGGCCTTTTTGTCTAATAAAGCCTATTACAGAGTTGCTTAAAAATAGTTTGTACTATTGATTTCTGAAAAAAATATTTTAAATTGTCTTAATGGGTTTCCCCACTTTCCTCCCAACTTCTAGACCCCACCGGAGATCTCTAGAACAGCACCCTGACTACTTTTGTTTTGAATGAAGTTGTGACTCAGTGCTCTTTCAGCAACAAGCATGTTTTACTTACCATTTTCCTTTTGGTTTAGTGGTGAGATCTACACAGGCAAAATGGAACCATTCAATTGGACACTAAAAAAACAAATGAATTTGTGAGATTACTGCCCAAATTTTACAGACACTTTCTCTTCACAATGTAATATAAATTATTATTTGCAACTGTGGGAACATAGCTTAATTTAAAAGCCATACACAAGTGATTTTTGCTAAACGTAAAAGATTACTACCACTTATAGCCAAACATTGTATTAGACACTGATCAAATATTTGTTAAAAGGGAATCTGTCACTAGGTTTATGGTGCCTTATATGATGGCAGCATAAACTAGTGACAGAAATGCTAAACAGAACAATGTTACTTACATCATTCTGTTCAGCTGCTCCCCTTATAAACAAGAAACTAGGATTTGTGCAGCCCCTCCTTCCACCCTTCAGCTGCTGATCAACAGCTGTCTGCCTGTACACAGCATGGATAAACAACTGCCAAACAGCAAATGGTGGGCAGAGTCTGCTGCTGCTTATGAATATCCAGAACTACTGAGCTCACGCACATAATGGAGAAGACTATTGCCCACGTTTGGCTGGGTTCACACTGTTTTTGCAGTCTTTGTAATGGATCCGATTTTAGATGGTTACTTTTAAAAACACAGAAAAATTTATTTTTTAGTGTACGCTAATAAAAACAATATGGATTAGTTTCAATCCATTTTTTTCAATAAGAAAAGACAATAGAAAAATGCATCCAAAACAGATGCACACAATTGCACCCATTTTTATTTTCCATAAACCGGATACGTTAAACAGACTGTAAAATTGCAGCATGAACCCAGCCTTATTCAGTAAGATATTTCCGAATAAGCTGCATCAAAGGTGATACATCATTTTGTTTAACCTCTCTGTCACTAGTCTATGCTACCCTTAAATATGACAGTATAAACCTACTAATACTAATAACATACTAATTGAGTCTCTTTTAGAACACAATCTGATGTACCAAAATTGTGTAGTCACTGCTGGATTAAGTAGTGGGTTGTGCCAAATAAAAAGGTGTACCCCAATAACAGACCCAGACCTACACTTAGATCAGGGTATAAATTAACTGACTGTCATTATTGTTTTATTTTTGCATTATCATCCAGATCAGGAACATTCACACCCCAGCCAGTAATGACACATGTAATGTATGGTTACGTTTTGCAGTGTAGGCAAAAACAATAAAACACTACTGCACTTTATCTACTAGAAATAGTATAATAATATGTAAAAGCCTTACATCTGGATTATCACAGCCAATCATTTCCCCATAGGACACCTGGTGACACAGGCAGTATGTGGGTTCATTAGGGTCTACAGGCATATCCAAGACATCTGAAGGATGCACAGATAGGACAGCATCTGAAAAAACTGGCCTGTTGGATAAAACATAACAGTTAAGTCACAATGTCCATAAAGAAGATGTTATGTAACAGTCACAAGAGCACTGTAATGAACACTCCTGCAGAGCACACTTCAGTTTACCAGATAGAGCAGTGTGTCCTACATTTCATAACAATGGCTTACCCTCCTTTTAACTTCTTTTTCTTTACAGTATCTTCTTCTGATACGCGGCGGCCTCTAGATCCACGCTTATCCTTCTGACCACGATTCTCTGTCAAACAGGAAAAATATATATCATATACTGAAAAATAATTGTAATAAATGTAGATGCTGTTATTTATGCACATAAGCTACCAGTCACAGCTAACAGAAATGGAAGACTCACTTTTTATACCACGTCCAGATGGACTGTCAAACTCTGTGCCTTCTAACTTTTCCTTGAGGTCAGCTTCAAATCGTGCTAAATCAGCATCTAGGCGTCTGATGTGCTTATCCACCTTTAATGCCAAAACACATGCATTGCTTTTTAATTCCAGGGCTACATATATCATTGACCTGCATACGGCATATGTACACACTGATGTTTGCAAGAAACCACCTGAATTTTCATAGCCCTATGAAGGCCAGCTTTGGCATATCAACTCTACACACGTAATTGATTCTGTCACATTAGCACTTACACCCTCAGGATTGACTTCCATAAAACTAAAGAAACTTTTCCCTTCTCTTACCATTTCATAAGTCTGCATGGCTAACTGCACTTTGTCATCACTGTATTCCTTGCACTTGCTGTAGGCATTCTGGATAAGCTGTAGATGCTGTACTCTCTGTTCTGGGGTCATGTCCCGAACCTTGGCAATATAGTCACTGGCCAATGTATCAATCTCTTTCTTTTTATCTGTAAATATGTTAAACAAAAAAAAAACTAAATAGAACATAATATAGATGGATCTACATGCCTCTATTGGGGGGGGGGGGGGAAACGTCACCTGCCCATCATGACTAAGTAAATTATAGTAAGATTCATCAGTGCAGCAGTTTATGTTTTTGCAAGGATTAAAGAAGCACTCCACAATTTTGTTTTGTGCATATATACTGTGGCATAGGCCATTACAGAATGCAGAGGCTCTTGTGTAAACCTGTTTTAGCCGATGAGCCATTTACTGGTTGTCTCTTAATTATTATTTATTTTCCCCTCTGACATGGCTCTCCGAATAAAACCTAAATTTCTCATGATGCCTCTAACTTTGCAGCGACAGAGGAGGCAGAGTATCTTCACTGCACTTGCTGCGAGTCCTCTCTATGTGCAGAAAGTGAGATATCAGTGACAGAGCTTTACAGAAAAATGCTCAATTAAGTAATGGAGTAGTGATTGATTCCCTATAATGTACATTGCTATAGAGTGTACCTATTATTTCTTGCAACAAAGTTCACAAATGTCAAATAGAGAAAAATTAGCAAGCTCTATTGTGCCTATGTGACCTGAAAAATTAAGTCACTAGGTTTAGACTGACCTATCTGGCAGCAACATGTAAGTCTTATAATGCAGCCATTACTATTAAAACCAAATAGGTATGTTTGCTTGCTCAGTAATTCCTGACATTCACAACGACTCCCCTCCTCTCCCAATGGTGGACAGCTTTATTGGCTATACTGTGTATAGCCACTATTGCTTACTAGTGTATGCCATTGTCAGACAGGCCAACATTACCCTAGAGAAACATGCCCTTAAAGCCTAACACGGAGTGCATGAAAAATAAAGCTTTGAAGTATACACAGAATCCAAGGTGACAATACACCTATAACGTAACATGGAGAACAAACCTTCTGTCCTCTGATCCAGGTCACTCATAAGCTGGAAGTTCCTTTGGAGTTCGCATGGTAAATTTTCTATACCTGAAAAGGAAAAAAAATACTCAGATTTTGTTTTCAATATCACATATATATTATACAAACACACACATATTGAAAATATACAGAAATATAAAATAAAATGTGCCTTATGGACATTGAGAATTTAGAAGAAGTGAGAAAAAAAAATGTCTTATTTCTGAGTGTCAGTCAATATGGTATTCCCAACCTGGTCAAAGATGGCTTCCTGGCCAGAGTGGCTAATAAGCGGAAAACTTCCGTACTAGTGACTACATTTGGTTAATTTTCCAAGGATACACAAGGCTTGTAAATGCTTGAAAAGTAACCTGATAGTAGCCACGAATGGTGCAATTACACAGGGAGGAGAAATCTCAGTCTTTACTTTATGATCTGTTCCTTGAATATAGTCTGTTCCTGGCTTTGGTTTCAAAAATCTGTCAGATAAATCTCTCTGTGTAAACACACCATAACTGACTACATTAGGGTCATTAAATTTATTGGACCTATGCCAATCCAAGCATGGAAACATTGGCACCACCCCATAGTCAACAGACATGCACTCTCTGGTAACTGGCTGGGGGCCTGGAGGTCAGTCCCCAAGCATATCTTATGGTATATACTGTGGGACACTCCCTTTAGCCACCTAGATGCTGTGGTAATGGCATCTCGGGCACCTAGGTGGTTAGATGCCATGTGCCTGGCACTTCGGGCATCTACAGATATTATATTAGTGGGTCCTATCACCCAGTCCTAAATAGAGACAAAAGGGGAACTTTACCAAGAGGTCTTATAGAAGGATTCTCTTTATCACTCAAAACAACCAGTTACAGCTCACCTTTTATTTGTCATACTGCTCTAGTAACATGAAAGCAGAGTTGTGATTGGTTACTATGTGCAAGAAAGACAATCTTACTATAAGACAAAGCAATAAATCTCTCCCAAGTATCCTGAGACACGGTAGCAGCCACAGGCTGTCACCAAGGTATACACTTATATAACCAGCTGTTTACATTGCACAGTTTTCCTATTTTGATGTGGCAGACGATATAAGGAGCAACAAAAATTGCTCTTTTTTCAATTAAGTTTTCCTTGTTCAAACCCGTTACGTAACTCGTACGTCATCACGTACAACTGTGCATGTGCAAAGAGCGCGCCCGCAAAGTGGTGACGCAGTTTTAATAACACGCTCGGTAGAATCCTATTCTAACCTCCCCCGTGACACGCAATAACACCTCCGTCTACCCCGCTCGTTCAGCCCTCCCGCGCCCGCACTCACTGTCCAGGTAGTGTTCGAGGTACATCGCAGTTGCCATGTTCGCAAAGTGCGAGCGTTTCCTTCCTCAGATCTTCAATCCCGCTCAGCGCCTCGCTGGATTATTCATGAGCAGTGCGTTTCCGGCGCGGCGGGTTGGATGTCTGCTTGATTAATATTCATTAGGCAGGACAGCCCGCGGTCTATGCAAGGCGGCGGGGTTTCTGCCTTTTGGCTCCGCCTACAGTGTGAGCCGCTCTCCTTGGTGATTGGTCCGTTGCCTGAGCCGTGCGCTTTTCCTATTGGTGGAAATCTTATCGCGCTCTGGGGTTATCTCGTGTGGTAAAGCTAGAGCTGTGGTAGCGGAGCAGTGTACGCCGCCGGATCATTGGAGCGCGCCTTTTACGGAGGGCTGTGATTGGCTGCGGCTGGGCGCGCTAGTTTTGATTTATGTTTCCCGCGGTCTCATAGGGCTGTGGCTGAAGATGGCCGGACGTCGGGGCGCTCTGATAGTGCTGGAAGGTGCAGACAGGGCTGGTAAGAGCACCCAGGCCCGGAGACTGGTGGACGCGCTGAAAGACAAAGGTTACCAGGCGGAGGCCATGCGCTTTCCAGGTGAGAGCGAGAGAGTCTTGGTCAGGTTCTTAAAGGGGTTATCCAGCACTACAAAAACATGGCCACTTTTCCCCCTACTGTTGTCTGCAGTTCAGGTGCAGTTTGCAATTAAGCTCCATTTACTTCAGTGGAACAGAGGGGGGAAATGGCCATGTTTTTGTAGCGCTGGATAACCCCTTTAAAGGGGGCTTCTGATACATGCCCTTTAAGGAAGGGGTTGCACTGTTTTTTTTGCTACCCTTTCATGGTTTTCTGTTTGCAATAGATTACGTAACTCCATACCATGGGACCATCTTGCTAATAACTGGTCAGTGGGGGTCTGAGCCCTCCAGCCGCTGTGTCCTCTTAAAGGAAAACAGGCCTGGAAGCAGACAGCGCCATGCGTTATATAGTGGCCAGGCTGGGTTACTGCAGCTGAGCTAAACTACACAATGTACAAAGATGTCTGCTGCCAGCTCTGAATGCAGGGGCCGCAGCTCTGGCAAACAGCTGGTGGTGGTAGCCTATCCTGAATTTAAAGCGTGGCTAGGTGAACACTACTACTATATCGGGGGGCAGCTCAATATAAATAGTCACAATTACTAGTAAATAGTAATGATGAGAATAAATGAACAAAGATCCATGCATCTCACATCACCTGACCTGTAAATAACTCGGATACTGCTTGTGGAATGGTAACAACTCCAAACTCTAATCCATGAACAATACCACTGCCCTCACTAGCATATTAAAATAAATTAATACCTGGGTGACTGTAGCGAGGCTATCAGGTGGTCTGCAGCGGAGTGTTGGGAGTAGTGGGGATCTTGCATCACTGTCCATATCTGGAGACTCCTCAGATTTCAGCAGGGGGTCCGGGAGCAGACAGTGCTGATATTCTGCAGCTCTCCTTCCCTCAAGGGGCCGGGGAATTCTACAGCACAATGTCCTTGAATACACATGACACCCAAGAGCAAGGCAATGGACATGGAGGAGGAGGCGGCGGCTTTGGCAGTAAAGAGAAGACTTGTGCATCAGGAATAACAAGCTCTTGGACCAGTTAAAACAGGCAAAGCAGCCTGAGTTCTTGGACATAGGATCAGAATACATTGCATTTACCTTGCTTTGCAGGTATGAAATGCAACCTGCAGAACAGTAAGGTCTCATTCTCACATCTATCACAAATGCGGCTCAAAATCAGTAGTTTTGGCCAAATTGTTGACAGCAAATGTGGGAACGTAACCTAAAGAAGCAGACAAATCAAAGAGGATGAACACTGCTAGGGACAGGAAGGAAGGAGAGACCTGACCTATACAGTCTATGCTTGTGAATTGTCTTCTTTAGAGAGGGGGCTGTATGGGTGATGTATCCTGTGGAAAACATGGCTGTCTAACAGGGGTAAGGGTCCTGTTTAGCTGAGCAATTTTCGACAGTCCGTGACTGCATCACGCTGATTGGCACTTCTTTGCAGTGCCTTTACAAGGCACCATTAATCGTGCCTCTAGGCCACACAAATGATATCTGCATAGTTTGTATGGCCATTTAAATATGCTGATATCATCCACACAATTTTACACAGGGAGATTCATAGGCTGTAGCGCCGCACAAAAGATGCGTTTTCCAGCTTATCAGCTGACTTGTCACTTTTACAAAAGCCGATTATCGACCAAATGAGTGTTTATAGAAAAACTCATTTTGATCTTCCCATGTAAAGGGGCCTTTAAAGTGGAACTCCAGTGGGAAAAAAGTCTTTAAAAACATGGGAATACCTTTAATTTACTTCTATTTAAAAAAATCTTAAGCCTTCCAATACTTATCAGCTGCTGTATTTCCTGCAGGAAGTGGTGTGTTCTTTGCAGTCTGACCCGGTGCTCTTTGCTGTCACCTCTTTCCCTAACAGGAACTGTCCAGTGCAGTAAAAAATCCCCATAAAAAACCTTTCCTGCTTTGGACAGGGGTGGCAGCAGAGAGCATCAGGTCAGACCGTAAAGAATACACCACTTCCTGCAGGGCATACAGTATCTGATAAGTACTGAAAGAATTGAGATTTTTAAATAGAAGTAAATTAAGAATCTGTAACTTTTCTGACTCCAATTGATTTGAAAAAAAGAGTTTTGCTGGAGCTCCCCTTTTAATGTCTGAATTTTTTTTTTGACAAATGGCCTTCAGAGGGTCTAAACATGTGACCAGGTAACGTAAGTGTCTCTCGGGATGGCGAGATGTAACTGCACTATGGGCGGTGCAGCAGTTTAGGGAACAGTATGGTGCTCATTGCCTGTTTCCTTGGCATCTGTGTGGTGTCGCTATTGGTTACACCCTTCTTAAAAGCCTGTACTTTGAGTGTAAGTGGTGATGTAGTACCAGAGTTTCGCCACAAGATGTCGTTACTGCAAGTGTTCATGCTCAGTTATTGCACAGCTGTAGTACTAAAGGGGTTATTTTATTGTATGTCACATGGATCTGTACGCCAATGAGAGTACTTTCTTCTTCTTCTTCTATCCTATAATCTCTTTACTTCACACATACGCTCTTTTAACCCATTCTCAGCACACCTTACAGGGGCTGTAGGAAGGAAGTCACATGGGTAGAGCAACTGTAGTGTCTTTTGCCGCTAGACTCTGTAGAGAAAGGACACAAGCCAGAACGCTCTCTACAGCCTCAAGAAGGCTTGAGAAAGGCACTGATAGACTAGAGTTCCGAAACTTGTCGCTATTTTAAATAAATTTGCTTTGGCATTTTGTACCATTATCTGGTCCGGGAGTCATATCCATTGGCAGACAGTAACATGAAGGCTTACCACTGACTACCCTATCTGTTTATATATATCTGCGCTACACTACTTGGAGGATCTTGTGTGGTTCTAAAGTCCTCTAAGGGCCCTACTGTTTTGGTATATCTCTCAGCACGCAACTCGGTCAGCACAACTGTACCACTCTATACTCTCACTACAGATCTGGATCCTAAAGTATCAAGAAAGAAAAAAGAAAAGTACTGAATCAGCACACCCGAAATAATGTATAAAAAATGTTTATTAGAGTACAGACACAAAACATAAAAACACTTAAAGGGGTAGTGCGGCGGTAAAGAATTACTCACAGAATAACACGCGTTACAAAGTTATACAACTTTGTAATGTATGTTATGTCTGTGAATGGCCTCCTTCCCCGTGTCCCACCACCCCCACTCGTGTACCCGGAAGTGTGGTGCGCTATACATACCTGTCACGTGCCGACTCGTCTCCGATCTTCAGTCTGCAATGTCGTCTTCGGGCAGCCGGGCCGAATCCCCCCGTCCGTCCTGAGTGCCGGACGCCCTCTTCAGCGTCATCAGATGCTCAGCCGCGATTGGCTGAGCACAGTTATGCTCAGCCAATCGCGGCTGAGCAGCCGATGACGCGGCAGAGGGCGGCCGGCACTCAGGACGGACGGAGGGATTCGACCGAAGACGACATCGCTGACTGAAGATCGGAGACTAGTCGGCATGTGACAGGTATGTATAGCCCACCACACTTCCGGATACACGGGTGGGGGTGGTGGGACACGGGGAAGGGGGCCATTCACAGACATAACATACATTACAAAGTTGTATAACTTTGTAATGTGTGTTATTCTGTGAATAATTGTTTACTGCCGCACTACCCCTTTAAAAACATATAAACATAGTGCACGCCACAATAAGCTGCACTAGAACCACTGTCCACAAGATGGCAGTAGTAGACTGCCTGAATCCCATAAATAAGGGAAAAAAATATAACTACTGTATGTAGAGGCAAAGTGCAGGTAGTGCAAAATAATGTCAAAAGTGCATAATAAACTGCCACTTCCCTCTACAGACCAAAAAAAAAGGCCCAAGTACAAAATATGCAATAGTCATAAAGACTAGTCTATACAACCTGTACCGCGGCCAATATGAGATGGACAGATGGAGGAAAACCGCCCAACGTGTTGCGTCGCACAGTGCGACTTCGTCAGGGACATCAATCTAATGCTCTGTACTGTCTTATATACCTGTATATCAGCTTGCAATAATGCCGCCAATCTACCGCTCCGCGCGGACCGTAAGTGCCCTCTGAACTATGATGACGTATCGCGCATGCGCACTAGGACATTTGTCCGTAGTTTTATAATAAAAGAAATGTGCTATACATACATGGATCCATAATCAAAGAGCTACTATGCGGCTGTATTTGTATCAGTCTTATAATACTATAATATAGATCCATGTTGTGCGTACGCGCGCCGAATGGGGCTATTGATAAAAAGCCGCTAATGCCATCCAAGATGCCGCGCATGCGCATAATAAGCCTAGCGGACAGATAGGGAGATATGCCTAAGGTAAAGGATCTAGATGCGCGGCAGCTTTTTATCAATAGCCCCATTCGGCGCGCGTACGCACAACATGGATCTATATTATAGTATTATAAGACTGATACAAATACAGCCGCATAGTATCTCTTTGATTATGGATCCATGTATGTATAGTAGTGATGTCACGATACCAGAATTTTGAGTTCGATACCGATACTAACATTTTTATTTCGAAACTCAATACCAGTTCGATACTTACTAAAATATTTAAAAAAAACACAACAATAGAAATATAATACTCCCTAGACAGCGAATATGATAAACCTGAAATGTTTTCTATACTCTTCAGGCCTGCACTATTACAGAGGTACCAATTTATGGAGCTTTTTTAAATGTTATTACGTTAAAAGTAAAGGTTTGCATTTTTTACATAACTGTGTACAGAGTACAGCGATCACTCAGACAACTCCACTATACACTGCTCACTCGGCTCTGCTATACACATACTTATGCTGATGTCGGCACCTCACAGCCCCTGCACCTCCCCCACCTGCCAGCCGGCTGCATCCTCACATGTGTCCTCTCTCTCGGACCTCCCGCTCTCCAGCCTTCTCATTCTTCCTCCTCTCTCCCTCTCCGTCCTCTCCAGCCGCGGAGACCTCCGTGCAGCTCCGGCTCCTCTGCATAAATCATTTCAGCGGGGGTCTGCTACACACAGTAGCCGACCCCTGCTGCATATGGAGCGGGCTTAGGAGGAGTCAGGTGCCGCTATCAGTGTGACAGCGGCATCTACACAGTTACATAGCCGGCACTAGCGATCGCAAAGTGTCGGCTATTTAAAATTGGCGCCGCCGGGAGCGGAAGGAGTGAGAACAGAGGAGGAGACTGCAGGGGCAGTGAGAGGCACATAGAGAACACGGCCGGCGCTCAGCTAGCCGCCGGCGGTGTTCTCTGCGTTATACTTTGTTAAGTTGCCTAATAGTGCAGCTTTAACATAAAGTATCGATACCATGAAATCCTGGTACCGAACCGTTTTTTAGCCCGAAATATCGATAGTAGTATCGATATTTCGGTGCATCGTGCATCCCTAATGTATAGCACATTTCTTTTATTATAAAACTACGGACAAATGTCCTAGTGCGCATGCGCGATACGTCATCATAGTTCAGAGGGCACTTCCGGTCCGCGTGGAGCGATAGATTGGCGGCATCAGGTGACTCTTATTGCAAGCTGATATACAGGTATATAAGACAGTACAGAGCATTAGATTGTTGTCCCTGACTAAGTCGCACCGTGCGACGCAACGCGTTGGGCGGTTTTCCTCCATCTGTCCATCTCATATTGGCCGCGGTACAGGTTGTATAGACTAGTCTTTATGACTATTGCATATTTTGTACTTGGGCCTTTTTTTTTGGTCTGTAGAGGGAAGTGGAAGTTTATTATGCACTTTTGACACATTATTTTGCACTACCTGCACTTTGCCTCTACATACAGTAGTTATCATATTGTTTTTCCTTATTTATGGGATTCAGGCAGTCTACTACTGCCATCTTGTGGACAGTGGTTCTAGTGCAGCTTATTGTGGCGTGCACTATGTTTGTTTTTAAGTGTTTTTATGTTTTGTGTCTGTACTCTAATAAACATATTTTTGATACATTATTTTGGGTGTGCTGATTCAGTACTTTTCTTTTTTCTTTCTTGATACATTGTTCAGCATCTAGTACTGTAGCACCCCCTCAATCTTTATTTCTGTGGTGCCCTCCTCTTTTCTATACTTCACACTGGATCCTAAAGTATCAAGTGTCTTATCAACTGTAAAGTATTATATTAATTCAAAGCTGTATGATCTGCTGCATACAAGTATTTCCAGAGTAAACCAGATTTTATTTATGATAGAGACTCTGTGATTCCTCATCAGGCATCGACACAGTACACAATCCTTGGGTCATCTCCCCTTTCTGTGGGTTCCAGTACCAATAGTCTTGGTGGGTCACTATTCTACTCCGGACCACTGTGATAAGTACCCATTGGACCCCGCAGTAACCCAGCAGGACACTGTCCACAGGGGAACAAGGTATAGCCGGCCCTTAAAAATAAAAGCAGGTGTGCCACCATACCGGTGTGCCCAACCGGCACTGGCGTCACTACATAACATCACTGGGCAAGACTATATCTCGGCCATAGAACTGGTGTCACACTTTACAATCTGGCAAGTGACCGGCCGCGTCGCCTCCACACCAGGGGTGTACCACACCACATCTGTACTCCCCAGTGAGGTGTTACATCTGTTCATGTCTGATCTAAAGACTGGGTGGGATAATAATGTTTGAGTGACAACCTCATATCATTATTCATTCTGGGCTTAAGAGTCACATGGATGACTGGAAACTTACATCAGACGATGACCGATTGTTAAAATCAAGTGTATTAGTTAATATTTTAAACTTGAAATGTTGTGCTTTTCATTCTTACCGCTGAGTTTAAAACTAAGCTGAGAATTCCTGTTATAGGAATCACAAATTAGAAAAAAAATAACATGTTTATGTGACTGAGTATTCAGACTTTGACCAATCAGTAGAATAAGTAGGGAGCCTACTGTGCTGCACCTCTCCTGGCTCTCTGTGAGACCTGGATGGCCCCATAGCCTTGCATTGGGAGTCTGTCCAGGTCATGTGTCACAGAGCCAGGAGTAAACACACTAAGGGTATGTTCACATCTCGTTTTTGGCCGCACGTAGGGCTACACGTCAGGAATCTGTGAAAAAAAGATTCTGACGTGCGGCCGATGGCCACATTGACTTAAAAGAGCAGAACGGAGTCATTATGTGACTAAATTCTGCTTATTTGCCGGATGTACACTTCTTTTGTGCAGGACTCTAAAGCGTGGTCGACCACGCTTTTGAGTCCTGCACAAAAGCAGTGTACGTCCGGCAAATGAGCAGAACAGTCACATAATGAATCCGTCCTGCTCATTTAAGTCAATGTGGCCATCGGCCACACGCCGGGCCCCTTTTTTCACTGATTCCTGACGTGTAGCTCGATGTGCGGCCAAAAACAAGATGTGAACATATCCTAAGCGGGTACTTCTCCCTGCTCATTCTGATTGGTTTGAATTAGAGAGTGTTCAGTAATTTTAAGGTTTTCTTTGTTTTGTTTTTTTTCTTCCTTCAGAGAGAACAACAGAAATTGGTCGTGTTGTTGGCTCCTACCTTGAGAAAAAAAGTAACATGGAAGATCATACCGTTCACCTGCTGTTTTCTGCCAACCGCTGGGAGCATGTGTAAGACCGAGTCTGATGCCAGGAATTGTTGCATATAGTGATGTTGTGCTGTCCAACATTCAGAAACTGAGAATAGAAACCTTGAGAATTGCACTGCAAAATTCAGTGTAGGCGTAGTCTTCAAGGGAATAAATGTTCTTTTTTACAATTCTGTAAACAAACAAAACAATTTTGCAAATGGGGATGATGGCTTTTACACTGATCACTGTGTAACACTGATCACTAAAACTGACATAATCTTATTCTACAGGTCAGTATAGTTACGGTAAGTGCAGTGATTCCCTTAGTGTTTATTTATTAAAAAAAAGGATGCTGCACATTTAGGTAATAATCATTATTTGCAGTTATCGATATCGCCTTTCCCTATGTTCCCGTAGTGGGAACATAGCTTTAATGGGGTAGTGCGGCGCTAAAAAATTATTCACAGAATAACACACATTACAAAGTTATACAACTTCCATCCCCGTCCGTGTACCCGGAAGTGTTGGTGCATTATACATTACCTGATCCGTGTTGCGCATGTCCTCCATCTTGTGCCAAACGTCGTCTTCGGCCGGCCGAATTGCTGCTGTTGTATAACTTTGTAATGTGTGTTCTGTGAATAATTTTTTAGCGCCGCACTACCCCTTTAACCCCTAGACGACTAAGGACATACTGGGAAAAATTATACCTCATACAGCCTTGTAGGTGAAAACATAAAAACGTTGTAAGCGTCACAATGGGCCCATTTTATCAATTGTAAAAAAAAGTATTTCATTTAAAAAAAAAAAAGTATATATAACATTAGAAAATATGTTAACCTTCATGTGGTTGTGTTTGGGCTGACCTATAGAATAATGGTATCATATCACTTTTACCATATAGCGCATTACATAGACACAGGAACCCCCCAAAAGTTACCATATTGCATTCTATTTTACGATTTCACCGATTTATATCTTCATAAATAATAATTTTGGGGTTCCATCATACATGTTATGGTAGAATGAAAGATGCCATTACAAAGTACAACTACTTCATGTAAAAAACAAGCCCCCACATGGCCCTGTAGATAGAAAACTGAAAGTGCTAGAGCTCTTAGAAGGGGAGGAGGAAAAAAACACGAACACAAAAATGAAAATTTGCGCGGTCCACTGGGTCATTTTGGGCTTGGTCCTCAAAGGATTAAACTACCTTTGCCAAAGAAGTTATATTCCTGACATGCAAAAAAAAGAAAAAACTTAATATGTCCTAAGAAAGTTTTTATCTGAAGGTCTGAACGTTCAGACTTCAATTCAACTTTCAATTATTCAGTAGAGTACACAGGGTGAGACAAGTGCTCCTGTTCCCTCTCTGTAAAAACTGGTCACCCCATAAACTGTACGATGCTAGGATATCCTGGTTTTTGATTCTGTATGTTAAAGGGGTTATCCAGCGCTACAAAAACATGGCCACTTTTCCCCCTACTGTTGTCTCCAGTTCAGGTGCAGATTCCTATTAAGCTCCATTTACTTCAATTAAACTGCGTTTCAAAACCCCACCCAAACTGGAGACAAAAGTAGGGGGAAAGTGGCCATGTTTTTGTAGCACTGGATAACCCCTTTAAGCTGTGCAGTTGCACAGTTCCCTCAATTCGGAGAGCATGCCAGCACATCAGCATCCCCCTTCCCCCAAATGCCGCCTTGGCGCTCATCTCAATCCCAATCCATAACATAACTATTCGCCACGGGTCTGGTAGAAGCATGATGCACGCTCTGGAGACTGGCGTAATGTGGGCTATCTGCATATTCCACCCATTGGTAGTGACAGGCATTGGAGCTCATTCCAATGCTGCTCGTTTAACTGTTTAGATGCTGCAAGTGATTTTTGGGATCTGAACAGTTGTAACATCTGTCATTGGTGGCACAGTGGTCCGATCAACACCCCTACAATGCAATCCTAGGGTGTCAGCTGGATTTTCTATCCATTGATTTCATTGGGTAGCAAACTCAAAGCAAAGTTAGTGTTAGCCATTTTACATGTTAGCACTAAGCGCCAGCCCCAAAGTTGCAAAGATGCATGTCTTCCGGACACGGTATCTGAAAAAAAAAAAAGTGTGTGTGTGTGTGTGGGGGGGGGGGGGGGGATGGGTAAATGGAGGGTACTCTTCCCTGCTATCGTCTGTTTTGAACTGCAGACATGAGTTGTACTTGCAAGTCCTGTATGTGCATACACTGCTGCTGCACAGGAGGGAATAGTGCCTACAAAAGGCTTTGTTTCAACTATGCATTTTTAACATCAATGCAATGTGGCAATGCAGCTTAACACTTGCCCCTTCTGACTCCTGCCTGTATGGAATCTTCCTCTGCATTGTGACCTCTAGTGATCATGTGACTAGACACTAGAGGCTACAGTATATGTATGTAGAGTATGTCTGTGGATCTCCTTTTAAGGCGGTGCTAGTTGAATAATAACACATTGGGAAAATAGCCGCTGCTCTCAATACATTAAGATATTGTATTGCTCTTGGACCATAAGGTTTATTAACCTCTTAAGGACATATGACGTACCCCTACGTCATATGTCCTCACTTGCACTTCAAAGCGGGGCCGCGCGGCGGCCCCGCTTTGAAGTGCCGCAATCCCGGGTGCCGCGAGTAGCCCGGGACCGCCGCTATTAGCGGGCACGGTCTGATCGCCGTGCCCGCTAATTAGCTAATCGGAGGCAGCTGTCAAAGTTGACAGCTGCCTCCGATTACCGGAGGCAACGTTTCCCTGGGGTCTAGTGGGGGAGATCGCTCCTCCGGGACCTTGTCCCGGAGGAGCGATCTCCGTTACTGATGCCGGCCGGGGACGCGTCCAAGATGGCGCCGTCCTCGGCTCGGCACTCGTTCGTTTTCGGCTGCAGCAGCCGAAAGCAAACGAGTGCCGATCTCATGGATCTCTGCAGCATATCTATGCTGCAGAGATCTCTATGAGAGATCCAAGTGTATATACTAGAAGTCCCCCAGGGGGGCTTCTAGTATATGTGTAAAAAAATAAAATAAAGTGTTGTTAATAGTAAAAAGCCCCCTCCCCTAATAAAAGTCTGAATCACCCCCCTTTTCCCAGGTTTTAAATAAAAGTAAACAAATAAATAAACATGTTTGCTATCGCCGCGTGCGTAATCGCCCGAACTATTAATTAATCACATTCCTGATCTCGTACGGTAAACGGCGTCAGCGCCAAAAAAATCCCAAAGTGCAAAATTGCGCATTTTTGGTCGCATCAAATCCAGAAAAAATTTAATAAAAAGCGATCAAAAAGACGTATATGGGCAATCAAGGTACCGATAGAAAGATCACATCATGGCGCAAAAAATGACACCTCGCACAGCCCCATAGACCAAAGGATAAAAGCGCTATCTATAAGCCTGGGAATGGAGCGATTTTAAGGAACCTATATTGGTTAACAACGGTTTGAATTTTTTACAGGCCATCAGATACAATATAAGTTATACATGTTATATATCGTTTTAATCGTAACAACTTGAGGAACATGCATAACAAGTCAGTTTTACCCCAGGGCGAATGGCGTAAAAACACATTTCCCCCAAATAAAAGAAATGCGTTTTTTTTTTTCAATTTCACCACACTTTGAATTTTTTTCTGGTTTCGCAGTGTACCAAATGCAAAAATTCAGCCTGTAATTGCAAAGTACAATTAGTGACGCAAAAAATAAGGGGTCATGTGGGTTTCTAGGTGGAAAAATGCAAGTGCTATGACCTTTTAAACACAAGGAGGAAAAACCGAAAACGTAAAAACGAAAATGGGCCACGTCCTTAAAGGGTTAAATTTAAACAGTTTCATGTTCCATGAAATCAGCCTTATTACATTCATTCCATAACTGTTGGTATACCATCACTAAATGTTTCAGTTCGAAAAGACCTTCTTTTTTTTAACAAGGTATACTTTATTTGGTGCAGAAGATAAGGATGGTGCCAGTCTGTGTAAACAGGAGCTTGCAATGGCTGGCCATTACAAGCTTCTGTATGCACAAACTGGCACCATCCTTCTTTTCTTCTGCACCAACCTCAAAAACCCTATTTAAAGAGGAACTACAGGTAGAGGTAAAAAAAAATAACTTTCTGCAGAAGCAAATAGCATTATTTACTTATCTATCCCAATTTTGAAACTACAAAAAAATCAATTTGTTTTGGGGTTTTTTGTTCTGTATTGTGTGCCCCCCCCCCTCCACACATACACACAACACACCATATTCTCTACCTGTAACACTGATATTGGAATAAAGTAAAGAACTTCTTGGATCTAATAAAAAAAAAAAATTAAGTTGAACCCCACAAGGACTTTTTGTCCAGGTGGGATTGGCAGTGCGGACTCTGATAGCATCATTTAATTGTGTTACTGCATCATTTTTGTGAATACACTGCAGTACTGCACTGACACTTCAACATGTGTTAACATAGCCCTAATTTCACTGCAGAGTTTTGCACAATCAGTGAAGTTGCAACACCTGCTTCTGGCCGGTCAGAGCTGGTGTATCACTCAGGGGATTTGGGGGATCCAGCAAAGCCACCTGTGACATCACACCCTGCCCTGTCTACATCATCTGCCTGTGCTCAGCAGACCCACACAATGTGAGACAGTGGCATGGAATATTTGTCTCCTAAGGTGGGAGAGCAGAGGGAGCAGGAGACAATGTGGATTGGCACAGAGGCCAGTTGTCTTCACTTCCTGGATGTCAATCAGCTACCAGGGTGGCACAACTGCACAGATATGGTAACACATTGTATAGACACATCTATATAACTTTTAATGTACTTTTAATAGAAAACTAATTTTCTCTCTCCGCCCTATGACTGCACCCCTGGAGAGGTCCACCTCCTACTCCCATAGGACAGGAAACAGGATACAGGAAATCCCTGGATCATATAAAGAAGTAAACTCCCCTCCTCTCGTCAGTTTCTGTTTCCTGTCCCCATGGGAGCAGGAGCTGGAAGGGCTCCTTCCCCTTCCCTTCCCTGGATGAAGAAGGTGACTGGGGGTTACCGGGTAACAACTTACCGGCTTCCCGGCGGCGTCAGGCTCCGAATGGGGAGCAGCCTCCAAGTCTGACTTCCTCCCCCGACACCTCCAGAAGATGGGTCCCCGGAGCTCCCCTGGCCCTCCTCTGCGTGGTCCAGTGCCCCGATCCGCAGCGCTGCGTTCGCGCGCTCTGCGGCATGGGTGCTGGATGGTGCCGGAGAGGGGGTTGCTCTGCTGGCCGTGATCGGCAACTTCTGGGGCCTGCGGCCTGCTCAGTTGGAGCGCTGGGAGGGTGATGTTGTTTCATCGCGCGGCGGAGGGGGGCGGAGCCAGCCGGTCACATGACTTTCGGCGCTAGATTCAAAAGGGTGCCGAGAAGGACGCCAGGTGAGTGCTCAGTGTCTGCGTACTCTAGCAGTATCTTTTGTTATACTGCTGCCTGGCGTTTTTTTCTACTGCTTCTGAACAACGGCTGCAGAGGGTTTTTACACCTCCAAGACCTCTGTGTGATCGCTATGGAGGCTGAAAGCGCTGAACTATCAGAGTCTACTCCAGCTATGATTCAAGCCCCAGTGGTATGGAGTGTGTAAGAGGGGATTTTCCCCAACAGAATTTTCTTTTTTGTCTAATACATCGCCATGTTTCTCATTTTAGGAGGGTTCTAATAAAGAGTCATGCTAAGAGCAGAGATTGCCCCGTTTGTAGGAAGAGATTAAGTAGTTCTTACACTAAGGTGCTTTGCGGTAGCTGTATGAATAGAGTCCTTGAGGAGCAGGGACCCTTGTTTATGCGTAACATGAAAAACATGATAAAGAAGGAAATTAGGGTAGGTAGAATTTTTTTTGTCTTTTCCAAAAAAAAAAACTTCTTTTGTACATTTATTTTAACTGTTTTCAGACCTCCATGCCCTCTCAGACTCCAGCCACTACCACAGCTCCTCCTCCAGAACTTGCATCGGCACCTGTCTCTCAGTTACCTTTGGCTACCCCGGTAGTCCCCCCTATTATTGAGGTGGAGCAGTCTGTTCACAGTCAGCCTCCATCTTCCTTGGGGGATGATGAGGACCTATCGCTGGGTGTAGACGAACCAGAAGCAGGCCCATCTAATGTAGAAAGTCTGGAGGAAGAAGTGGCTACACCATCACCTTCTGCAGACTATATAGAATCATTGATCAGAGCAGTAAGGGAGACTATGGGCATAGAAGAGGTTCCTGAAGCCAATACTATACAAGACCGTATGTTTGGAGAGCTGGCGCCTAAGAAACGCTTGGTTTTTCCTATTCATCAGAACATTAAGGCCTTGATTAAACACGAATGGTCCAACCCAGATAGAAAATTTTTTGTTCCGGCTGCTGTGAGTGTTTTTCTGTTCCTAGATGAACAAGTTATAGGCGTAAACTGGTATATATGACTAAACACCTATTTTCATTTATTTTACAGTTTAAAAGGAAGTACCCCTTTTGACTATGAGGAATCAAACTCCTGGGGCTTTGCTCCCAAGATAGATCCTCCAGTAGCCAAGATTACTAAACTTAATGCGCTACCTTTTGAGGACTGTGCAACTTTTAAAGACCCTATGGACAAACGTGCAGAGATTTATTTAAAGAAAGACTGGGAAGCGTCCACTGCCATGTTTAAACCTCTAGTGGCAGCAACTTCAGTCTCTAGATCATTAGGGGTATGGATGTCTGAGCTTAAAGATATGATTAGTAAGGGGACACCCGCTGAGGAGCTCCTCAAACCCTTTGAGACCCTAGAAAATGCTGTCTCATTTATATCCGATGCTTTAGCGGATGCTCTTAAACTCTCCGCTCGTTCAGCAGCACTTTCTAACTCTGCCCGCAGATCCATGTGGCTTAAAGAATGGAAGGGGGACGTCACCTCAAAATCTAAATTATGTGGAGTCCCTTGTGAAGGCAACCTGCTTTTCGGTCCAGCCTTAGATAACATTCTCGAGAAGGCTTCAGACAGAAAAAAGGGGTTCCCTCTGATCCCGCAGCAATCTAGCCGTCCTTTTAGGGGAAAAGGTAGGAACACACAGAGAGCCCCTAACACGAATTCTAATTCTAGTACAAATAGAAAGGAATGGAGGCCCACCAAAAAGTCCAAGGGGTTCCTCTTTAAGGGTTCAGACAATACCAAAAAACCTGCGTAATGACGCCAGGTCCCCGTGGGAGGTCGTCTTTCTCTTTTTTGGTCACAGTGGTGTGGTATTTCCAATAGTTCCTTTGTATTGGATACAATAAAACACTGTTTGAAGATTTCTTTTGTGTCCTCCCCAGGGGAAAGATTTGTCATTACGGACTTATCATCCGATCCCTTAAAACAGGCAGCACTTTCTACGGAGGTCAGTCTTTACTTGTGAAGAAGGTTTTGGTTCCCGTTCCGGAAGCGGAGTGTGGTAGGGGTTTTTACTCCACTCTGTTTTTGGTGAGCAAACCCAATGGTTCTTTCAGAACCATTATCAATCTTAAACCTCTTAACAGTGTTTTGTCTTACGAAAGGTTCAAGATGGAGTCGGTTTCTTCAGCCATTTTGAATCTTTCACAAGATTGTTTTATGGCCATCTTAGATTTAAGGGATGCATACTATCATGTCCCCATCCACCCAGACCATCAAAGATTCCTGAGGGTGGCAGTCAGACTTAATGGTTCAGTTTGTCATTTCCAATACCAGGCCTTACCTTTTGGCATTTCACAGGCACCTAGAGTTTTTACTAAGGTGATGTCAGAGGTTATGGCACATATTAGAGAAAAGGATATAATTATCATTCCTTATCTGGATGATTTTTTACTGGTCGGTGACTCAGTAATCTCTCTTCAGAACCAGATCAAGATAGTAGAAGACATCCTGTCTAAATTAGGTTGGGAAATTAACGATGAAAAATCCAATAAGATCCCCTCTCAATGTTGTCAGTTCCTGGGAATATGTCTGGATTCGAGAGCTAAGAAATCCTTTTTACCAGCTAACAAGATTTCCAATATTCTTTCCAGAACACAGGAGCTTTTAGAGAATCCCATTACCACAATTAGGAAAGCCATGTCGGTGTTGGGTCTATTTACTTCCTGCATTCCAGCAGTTCCCTGGGCACAGTACCACTCTAGGGTGTTACAATCACAGATTCTTGGTGAATGGGACGGTGCCTCTGAGTCTCTTGATTCTCTTTTCACTCGATCTCCACAGACACTCAGATCTCTCTCTTGGTGGAAGGAAAAGGAGCATCTATCCAAGGGACTTCCTTGGAATCTGGACAACGTTCTGACCATCACCACAGATGCCAGTCCCAGGGGATGGGGAGCCCATTCAGACACTCAAGTATTCCAGGGCCTGTGGACCCCAGAAGAAGCCAGGGACCCACAAAACGTGAGAGAACTGAGAGCAATATTCTTCTCCTTGTCCCAGGCTCTTCCGTTAATAAAAAACAAACGTAAGAATATTAACAGACAACAGATCGGCAGTGGCGTATATCAACCACCAGGGAGGCACAAGATCAGTACAACTTATGAGAGTAGCCCACTTCCTGTTCAGACTAGTACAGTCACATTGTCTGTCCCTCTCGGCACTTCACCTGAAGGGGGTGGACAATGTAAAGGCAGATTTCCTAAGCAGACACTCTCTAAACCAGGGAGAGTGGAAGCTTTGCCAGGAGGTGTTTCTATAGATATGCAGACTGTGGGGATCACCAGAGATAGACCTCTTCGCATCTCGGACAAACAGGAAGACCCAAAAATTCTTTTCCCTATGTCCTGCAGACAAGCCCAGGGCTCTGGATGCACTAGTCCAGCCTTGGGACAGAGGCCTACTGTATGCATTCCCACCCATCAGGCTAATACCGAGAGTAGTCAGAAAGATCAGGCAGGACAGGGCCCACATAATTCTAATAGCGCCCTTTTGACCAAGAAGGGTGTGGTTTACTTGGCTCAGGAAGATGTCTCTAACAGACCCATGGATTCTGCCGGACAGGGCAGATCTCCTCACCCAGGGCCCAGTATTTCACCCGCAAGTTCAAAATCTTCACCTGACTGCATGGCTGTTGAAAGGCAATTGTTGAAAGACAGAGGCCTGTCATCCGAAGTGATCACCACGTTGCTGGCCAGTAGAAAGAGAGTTACCTCTGCTATATACCTACATACATGGATAGCATTTTGTAAATTTGTAAATAAACCTGTTAATGTCCTAGCTCTCCTGACATTCCTTTGATCTTGCAATTCCTACAAGAAGGTCTGAACAAGCACCTCAGGCCTAGCACCATCAAGGTACAGATCTGCGCCCTCAGTGCACCCTATGACTATAAACTGGCTGAACATCAATGGATTAAAAGATTTGTAAAGGCAACCTCCAGATTGTGTCCCACAATCAGGCCTTGGGATCTGAATCTGGTCTTGAATGGCCTCACCACTAATCCCTTTGAACCTTTAGCAGACTGCAATATTAAATTCCTGTCTTACAAACTGGCCTTTCTCTTAGCAATAACGTCAGCCCGTAGAGTCAGTGAGATTAGAGCCTTCTCTATACAAGCTCCTTACATGACCATTAGAGAGGACAGAGTTGTATTATCTCCCGACCCAGCTTTTCTTCCAAAGGTGGTTACGGACTTCCACAGGTCTCAGGAAGTGATACTACCATCATTTTGCAACACACCAGCTAACGATTGAGAGTTAAGTTTCCATAGTCTGGATGTTAGAAGAGTTATTCTGCATTCTTTAAAGGTCACAGAAAATTGGCGTTTATGTAGCAACTTGCTAAATATCCTTTCAGGGTAAGACCAAGGGCAAGTCAGCTTCCACACAGACGATAGCCAGATGGGTTAAACAGGCAATTGGAGAATGCTATAAAGCTGAAAACATGATACCGCCAGTTGGGTTCGGGGCTCATTCAACTAGAGCTGTAGCAACTTCTTGGGCAGAGAGGGCAGCTGTTTCCATTGATCAAATCTGCAGGGCTGCTACATGGAGCACTCCACATACATTTTTTAAACACTGCAGGTTACAACTATCTTTCACTGAAGACTTAACATTTGGACGTAGGGTATTGCAGGCAGTGGTCCCTCCCTAGGCGGTTATATTCCTATTCTACTCTCCAGGGGTGCCGTCATAGGGCGAAGAGAGAAAATTCAAAATTACTAACCTGGTAATTTCTTTTCTTTGAGCCCATGACGGCACCCCGCCTAAATCCCGCCCAGATATATAATAAAAAAAAAAAAAAAAAAAAAAAAAATATATATATATATATATATATATATATATATATATATATATATATATATATATATATATATATATATATATATATATATATATATATAAATAATAATTTCTTATAGATATAGAAAAAGTAAACTTTTTAACACGCACAAAAAAAAAAAGTTTTTCTGTATATATGTATTTGTTTTTTTGTGTGTGTCTTGTGAGCTTCGCTCCTAGGTCCTTGGTAAATACTGACGAGAGGAGGGGAGTTTACTTCTTTATATGATCCAGGGATTTCCTGTATCCTGTTTCCTGTCCTATGGGAGTAGGAGGTGGACCTCTCCAGGGGTGCCGTCATGGGCTCAAAGAAAAGAAATTACCAGGTTAGTAATTTTGAATTTTCCCCTTTAACCTTAACCCCTTAACGACACAGGGCGTATATTTACGCCCTGTGGCCGCCTCGGGGAGTTCAGAGGGTGCCGCATGTACCCTGGGACCGCGGCTATTAGCAGGCACGGTCAGATTGCCGTGCCCTCTAATAAAGTAATCAAATGCAGCTGTCAAAGTTGACAGCTGCATCTGATTACTTATGCAGCCCGATCCCTGGTGGTCTAGTGACGGAGATCGCCTCCCCCAGGTGGCGAAGGAGCGATCTCCGTGTCTGCGCCGTGATGGCGCTGATCCCGGCTCGGCACTCGGTTGCCTATCTCATCGATCTATGCTGTATTACTATATACAGCATAGATCAATGAGAGATCAGAGTGCATATACTAGAAGTCCCCCCGGGGGGCTTCTAGTATATATGTAAAAGTAAAAAGAAGAGTGTTAATATTAGTTAAAAAAAAAAAACAAACAAAAAAAAAAACCCCCCCCTAATAAGTTTGAATCGCCCCCCCCCCCCCTTTTTTTCTATGTTAGAAATAAAAATAAACAAACATGTTTGGTATTGCCGCGTGTGTAAACACCCGAACTATTAAAGTGCAAATTTGCGCATTTTTTGGTTGCATCAAATCCAGAAAAATTGTAACAAAAAGCGATCAAAAAGTCGCATATGCGCAATCAAGGTACTGATAGAAAGAACACATCATGGCGCAAAAAATTACACCTCACACAGCCCCATAGATCAAAGGATAAAAGCGCTATAAGCCTGGGAATGGAGCGATTTTAACCCCTTAAGGTCAAAGCCTATTTTCGTTTTTGCGCTTTTGCTTATTCCATTTTAAGTTTAAAAGTCCATAGCGCTTGAATTTTTTCACCTAGAGACGTATATGAGCGCTTATTTTTTGCGAAACCAATTGTACTTTGCAATGACAGGCATTATTTTTCCATAACATATGCTGCGAAACCGGAAAAAAATCATTTGCGCTGTCAAATTGAAAAAAAACAAACAAATTTGTTTTGATTTCGGGGAGTTTTGCATTTACGCCGTCTGTCCTATGGTAAAACTGACTTGTTATGCATGTTCCTCAAGTTGTTACGATTACTATGATATATAACATGTATAACTTATATTGTATCTGATGGCCTGTAAAAAATTCAAACCATTGTTGACAAATATACGTTCCTTAAAATCGCTCCATTCCCAGGCTTATAGCGCTTTTATCCTTTGGTCTATGGGGCTGTGTGAGGTGTCATTTTTTGCGCCATGATGCGTTCTTTCTATCGGTACCTTGATTGCGCATATACGACTTTTTGATCGTTTTTTATTACATTTTTTTCTGGATTTGATGCAACCAAAAATGCGCAATTTTGCACTTTGGAATTTTTTTGCGCTGACGCCGTTTACCGTGCGAGATCAGGAATGTGATTAATTAATAGTTCGGGCAATTACGCGCGCGGCGATACTAAATATGTTTATTTATTTATTAATTTATATTTATAAAATGGGAAAAGGGGGGTGATTTGGACTTTTATTAGGGGAGGGGATTTTTTATTAATAAAAACACTTTTTTACTTTTTTTTTTTTTTACTGTAACTAGAAGCCCCCCTGGGGGACTTGTATATAGACAGCACTGATCTCTCATAGAGATCAATGCTGTGTATATACACAGCAAAGATCGATTAGATCGGTCATAGATTACTATGGCCTGCTGTAGGCCATAGCAATCTATTGCCGAGCCGGGATCAGCGTCATTCCGACGCTGAGGCCCGGCACGGGCAGAAGAACGGATCTCCCCCCCGCGATCGCATCGCGGGGGGGGAGATCCGTCCCACTAGACACCAGGGACACGGAGAGCACAGCATCTAAGTGCAGCTGTCAGGTTTGACAGCTGCACTTAGAGGCTTAATTAGCCGGCGCGGCAACGGGACCCGCGCCGGCTAATAGAGGCACTGCCCGGCTGCACGTGTCAGCCGGGATCAGCGCCGTTCAGAGCGCGGTCCCGGCGGGACCCCGCTCTGAACACCCCGAGCGGCACCATGACGTATCAGATACGTCATGGGTCGCTAAGGGGTTAAGGAACATATATTTGTTAACAATGTTTTTTTACAAGCCATCTCATAATATAAAAGTTATACATGTTACATATCGTTTTAATCGTAACGACTTGAACATATATAACAAGTCAGTTTTAACCCAGAGCGAACGGCGCAAAAACACATACCCCCCCTCCCCCCAAATAAACAAAATCTTTTTTTTTTTTTTCCCAATTTCACCACACATTGAATTTTTTTTTTTGTTTTGCGGTGTACTTTTTGAAAAAATTCAGTCTGTCATTGCAAAGTACAATTAGTGGCGCAAAAAATAAGGGCTCATGTGGGTCTTTAGGTAAAAAATTCAAGTGTTATGGCCTTTTAAGCACAAGGAGGAAAAAAACGGAAGTGCAAAAATGCAAGTTGGCTCTGTCCTTAAGGGGTTAAAGCCTAAGCAATATTAAAAAAAAATCTTAACATTTTGAGTTCACTTGAGGTTTTCCTACATGTAGGGCTGGGCGATATTGGCCTAAATCAATATCGCAGTTTATCGCATATGTAGCTGCGGTAACGATAAATGGACGATAACTATGACACGCCCCTTTGTAAGCAACACCCCCTTTTACAAGCCAGACCCACTTGGCCATACCAAACTGGGAATATGTTTTTTAAAAAGTACAGTAACTCAATGAGCAGCAACCCAAACTATGTACACACCACAGGTCGTGTATATACAGCATACAGCTATGGACACACCACAGGACATGTATATAGCTATGTACTATAGGGACTCAGAGTGTATACAGTATGATGTGTATGTAGTATATACAGGTTTATCTATTTCCTCTGCCTATCTATCTCCTATCCATCTATCTCCTTGATCGATAGATAGGAGATAGATAGGAGATAGATAGGAGATAGATAGGAGATAGATAGGAGATAGATAGGAGATAGATAGGAGATAGATAGGAGATAGATAGGAGATAGATAGGAGATAGATAGGAGATAGATAGGAGATAGATAGGAGATAGATAGGAGATAGATAGGAGATAGATAGGAGATAGATAGGAGATAGATAGGAGATAGATAGGAGATAGATAGGAGATAGATAGGAGATAGATAGGAGATAGATAGGAGATAGATAGGAGATAGATAGGAGATAGATAGGAGATAGATAGGAGATAGATAATCTCCTATCTTCATTTATATAGTAGCAGCATTCCAGTTGGACTGTGAATAAATCTCCACCTTTTTACATTTATGTTGAAAACAGTGATGTTTCTGACCACAATTGTGGTCTTTTCTTAAGCCAAATGTTATTTGGCTTGAGAAGACCACGGTTGTGGTCAGAAACGTTGCTCTTTTTCTCATGTGTTGCTGAACAGGTTGGAGGATGTTTAGTGTGTTGTGTGTGCAGGGACGCACAGACAGCACATAGAAGACTGGCCGTGATGCTCTTACAGGCCGTGCAGGTGGCGGCTCCACTGTGCTGTGCCGGGCCGCTGAGAGGCATGTGCTTGCCGCGGAAACTGGCTGAGACAAGAAGGGTGGTGTGTCGGGCGGGTGACGCGGGGCACTCTGACACGCCGAGAGGTTGGGAGACGCGGGGGCGGGCGGGTGGCGGCTCCGTTGTGCTGTGCCGGGCGATGCGGGGCGCTCTGACACGCCGGGGGGTTGGGGGACGTGGGGACGGGCGGGTGGCGGCTTTGTTGTTGCTGTGCCGGGCGGGTGATGCGGGGCGCTCTGACACACAGTGCCAGTCTCTTATGTGCTGTCTGTGCGTCCCTGCACACACAGCACACGAGACATCCTTCAACCTGTGCAGCTTAGGGCTCAGACGGATAGATGAAAGTGAAAATACCGCAGATACCGTCCTGGCAAAGTTGAGGTCGGTTAACCGACGCCAGTGACGGTATCGGTATTTTCACGGTATACCGCCCAGCCCTATTGTAGAGGCCGCAGTACAGCTGAAGACACAGCCAGCAGTGGAGAAGGGTGAGTGCTAACACCTCCCTGAGGAGCAGAACAGTCATTTTGACAGGTGGTCTGTTCCTCTACAGTAAGTAGCAATTGCGGTTTACTGTATGGCGGGATCCCCACTTAACTACTTCCTTGATGAGTAGTGAACAGTAAGTGATGAACTTTACATTTGACTTTAGTGTCTGCCACCAAAAGTCTGTGCTAAGTCTGTGAAGACATATGATGTCCCCACTGGGACAACTATGTAACAGTTTCTATAGTTTAAAACATGAATGCCAGATGACAGGTTAAATATATTTGATGTAAGGTTTTTTCTTTTGAGTAGTACATTAACTTTTCCTATTTCTGTGAATTTTGTGCATTGTTTCTTTAGTGACCAAGTCTAGTGTTGAGACCTTTCTTAAAGCTGTTTAAAACTTCAGTCTACACACAAACATTGTGACATCCATGAACTACTGATGACCATATACTAAAATACAGTTTTGTTTTTGAATGTTTTACAGTCCTCTTATGAAAGAAAAGTTGAGAAGTGGAGTCACTCTGGTGGTGGATAGATATGCATTTTCTGGCGTTGCATTTACAAGCTCAAAAGAGGTAATGTTAAGTGTAGGGATGAGTGTTATGGTCTAGAATTAAAATCTCTGGGCCAGGTCAGGACCGATAACACCATGCAACAATGATTTTGCTCCTAAAAGAAAATCATGTCTAACCCTTTTCCCTTTGATGAACAGGCCAGTTTTCGTGTTTGGGCTTTTTGTTTTTTCCTCGTGTTTAAAGCAAATCTGGACCGAACCCCATGTGCTGATGGTGTAGTGTAGGTCTCTGTCCCCTTGTCTTCATACTGCCTGTATTAAATCCATCAGTGCTGTAGATTTAATACAGTGTTGCCAAACACTAACAAAGTGTCACAGAGGAGTAGTGGCTTGGCGTTCGTGCGGCACCACTACTTCCTCCTCCCTAATTATGCTGAGCGCCTGAAGCCAATGCCCTTAGCTGAAATGCACAATGCGTGTGCGCTGCTCCTACGGTGAAATTGTGGTTATCGGGGATGCGACTAGGTGGCGCAAACTAGCAAGTGGCGCGTCTGCGCCACTGGCAAATGCTCAGAAGGTGGTGACACCAGGGTGGAGCAGGAGGCTGGACACTGGCAAATATTTAGCACAATTAGGGAGGAGGAAGTAGTGGTAAATCGTGCCGAAGTGCGGCACGAACACAAAGCTGCTACTCCTCTTTGACACTTTGGTTACAGTGTGTTAGGAAACACTGTATTATTATTGGAAATATACACACAAGGGGACAGAGACCTACACTGCACTGTCAGCACCTGAGGTCCGGTCCACGTGCTGATAGATTCCCTTTAAAAACTTACAGACCCATATGAGCCCTTATTTTTTTGTGACACCAATTGTACTTTGCAATGACAGACTTAATTTTTCCATAAAACATGCTGCTAAACCGGGAAAAAAATATTTGCACTGTGAAATTGAAGTCTGTACGATTAAAAGGATAGGCAACTTATTTAACCTTTTCTTTAGACTATTTGAGGCGTGATTTATTTTATTTATTTTTTGCACCATGATCTGTACTTTCTATCTGTATCTTTTGTAGATATATGCAAATTTTTGATGATTTTTTATTACAAGTTTTTCCAATTTGATGTGAACAAAAATAAGCCATTTTGCACCTTTTTTGGCATTTTTACTGTGCAAGATCGGGAATGTGATAATTAAATATTTTGGGCGATTCCGCACACCGCAATATCAAGTTTCTTTTTTTATTTATAAAATGCGTGAAGGTGGATGATTTAAACTTTTATTATGTAATGGGATTTTTATTATTGGCGCTTCTGGAAAAAAAGGGCACTTAATCTAATATGTACTCTTAGAGACAGTACATATGTACTGCATTGATCTCAGTAATCAAGTGCCGATTTCTATGGGCTACTGGAGTTGATAGTAAAGGATTGCAGAGCTGGAACCAGTGTCATAACATCGCTGAGGCCCAGTAGGGCAAGTAGGAAGGATTGCCCAGTAGCGGCGATCCCACTCCTAGGCCACCACGGATAAGTTTTAAACGCCATTTAAATGCCACTGTGCGTTTTGACGGCAGCATTACAATGGTTAATTGGCGAACGCGGCGACCTGCCTGCGTCTGCTGATAACAGCCGGGAGCAGCATGGTTCAGAGCAGGGTTGTGGTGTGACCCCTGTCTGATCTGCCTGAGCAGTGCCTGATGCACCCTTAGGGTATGTTCACGCTGAGCATATACGGCGGAATTCTGCGGCGGTGCTCTCTGCCACGGAATCCCGCCGTGCTCAGTGTCCCGCTGTGAGTGAGAGGGTGCAAGCTCCTTCGCTTGAAGAAGTGACATGCCTAATCGCACCATTACGCCAAATTCTGGGCAACAGCATGGCATTGATCACACAGTGAAGGATTAAAACAGAGTTTGCATATGAACCACCACAAACTTTAGCCTGACAGCATGGCAGTGAGAACACAGCGAACCATTAAAACAGGTAGCGTTTGAACCACCCCAAAATTTAGCCTGAATCAGCATGGCAGTGAGGACACAGGGAACCATTAAACGAGAGGTAGCATATGAACCACCCAAAAACTTAGCCGAACACCACAGAAATGGACGGGAAACAGCAGGAGCAGCATGCATTGATGCCTCTGAGACTGCCTAATCGCACCGTTATGCCAAATTCTGGGCAACAACCTAGTGGTCAACCTCAAGACAATAGTGCTGACCCAGACCAAAATGGGCAAGGCACATGCGACCACGATCAAAGGCCTGAAGGTCACTTTGAAGGTCAAAGGCCTTGGAGAGTGTTCCCCTGCCAGTGCCTGACAATCTGACTGATCCCCTCCCCTTCCTTAATAACTTGTCTTTTTAAGTTACTAGACTGACCTGGGCTGGGGCATTACACCCCCTGATGACTATAGCAGTTTGGGTAATTTGTATCATGTACCTCACAACTTCTCCAGAAAAAAAGGGAAATTTTGGCAGCACATCTATGACACTGCAGGTTGCACGCTGTTTGTGGCTTAAGTACAGACAAAAAAAAGTTTTTCTATATTTTAATTTTTAATATCTACAGAGCAGGTGTTTGCCGTGTGTACGCTGGGAGGAGCTGTTGCACCTTCTGTTTTTTGCCTCACCACTTCTCCCCACCGCTGATTTGATTTTGAGTTTGAGTGGCTCAGTGGTTAGCACTGTAACCTTGCAGCGCTGGGGTCCTGGGTTCATATCCCACCAAGGACAACATCTGCATGAAGTTTGCATGTTCTCTCCACGTGATCACCTGTTCACACTACTGCGGTGTTTTCAATAGCGGTGTACCTTGAGGCCCCGTAGGTTGTGAGAAGTAGCTAGGGAGTGAATGTCTGCGGTGTGCTTTGAAAATTTAAATCTAACATTTAAAAAAAAAAAAAAAAAAAGACTATAAAGTGGTCTTTACCGGCCTTTAGATGAGGCAGGTGTGGAACCTCCCAAAAATTATGCCTGACACAGCATGGTGGTGAGAACTCTGTGAACAAGGTAGATAAGGCAGGCGTTCAACCTCACAAAAATTTGGCCTGACACAGCAGAATACTGAGGGACAGCCACTGCCATGAGGTTCCTAAAAGCCTGGGGCGGGACTGACAGAGCCAGCACGTGACACAGGGGAAGGAGCAGGGGTGTGACTTGCAGTAACTAAACAGCCTTGGTTCCACTGAGTGGGGTGTTTAGCACTCATATGCCTGTGCATGCTGGTAGTGGTGGCTCCCCTGCTGATCCTGGCGTGGCACAGGTTGCACACTACACTCCGTCCGTCATCCGCAGTTTCTTTAAAGAATCTCCAGACTTGCGAACATCTAGGCCTAGCCACGGGAGTTTAACTCCGTGAAACAGTTGTTCTACTTGTTCTGGCCCTGCTTATCCCTCTGCCCACCCCTCTTCCTCTTCCAACCAGTCCTGTGGCTGAACTTGCCTCCCCCTCAGAAGCACTGTCTTCATGTCTTCACTAGGCTTATCCACCCAGCTCTGGTCAGTCACCTCATCCTCATCCACCAGCTCTTCCTCAAATTCCTCACTCTGCTCCCTACTTTGACTTACAGCCATGACAACAACCTCACTGTCTGACAACCGGGTCTCATCTTCATAATCAGACACCTCTTTAAACCCCACTTGCAAGTCCCCACTGTCATCACCCACTGACTGCGTGAGCTGCATAGTTTGGGCATCGGGACAGATCAACTGCTCCGGTTGCTCAGACTCAGGGAAGGTCCAGAAAAAAGTTTCTGGGAGCATGTTGGATCTGAATCTCTCCTTTCCCTGGATTGGCCAGGCTGTGGGAAAGGAGGCTGAGCTGCTGGAGCAAGGATTCCACTCCCTTGGCTAGCGTGGGTGGACTGCGTGGAAGACTGGGTGGTGGATAAGTTACTGCTATCCATGTGATCACCTGTTTACACTGCTGCCGTTTCAATAGCGGTGTACCCTGTGACCCCTTAAGTTGCGAGAAGGAGCTAGGAAGTGAATGTTGTCGATGTGCCACTGCTTCCTCCTCAATGGGTGCTGCTGTGTCACCCTGCCCAGAACCATGGCCTCTGCCCACTGCATTGCTTGGAACCCCACACGCCCTCGACCCTGACCGCTGGGGTTCACCATTTTGTGGTGACTGCACAGTCAATACTGAGATAGCTGCACTACAGATCACAGCAAGCCAAGAAAATATATTACTCAGACTACTTTTGGAGGCAGTCGTATAGAGTCTGTGTGTAAGTGCTGCTATATGGTGTATGCCACCCTCTTACGCAGGGCAATTAGCAGTGAGCTTTGATATGGCTGCCCTAAGAAATGAAGAAATAAAAAAATATACTGGTCACACTAGTTTTTGAAGGTTGTCGTATAGTCTGTAAGTGGTGGTATATGGTGTATTCCACCTGTTATACTGGACAATGAGCATTGAGGTTCTATGCAGCTGTACTACAAGTCACAGCAATACAATGTACAGCAGCACCAGCAAAAAAAAAAATATATATACTAGTACTGAAGACTTCTTTGGGGTCTGTGTGCAACACCTGCTGTCCCTTTTCTGCCAGCAGTCGATCACCACAGTGTGCTGCTAAAATTGTGGTAGCTGCAGTGCAAGTCCCAGCCAGCAGTCTGGAGTAATCCAAAAAAAATAAGATTTTAAGCCCTTACAAGGGCTGTTGGGTTCTTTCTATAGTATCCCTGCCTACTGGAATGATAATTCCCTCCCTAACACTCTTCCTGACAAGCAGCAGCTCTGTCCCTATTTCTTTGCAATTGGGTTTATTAGCCGAAAAAAGGCATTTTTATCATGAAAAAGCAGTTTGAAGCTTCCTACATCACTGGGCTATCTCCTCGGACAGTCAGAACTGACCTCTCTGACCTCTGAATAGAGGCTTTTACACAGCTCCCACTGTGTAATCATTTAGTCATCAGCAAAGAGCAGAGAACAATCTCCCTTCTCCCCCCTCCCCTCTCCATAGAACAGACAGGGGCATGTCTGATGCAACAAGACATGATTTCCTGACAATCAGCAGTGGATGAGAGAGAGGAGGGAGGCGAGGCTGGGGAAAGTCTTTTTGAATGCAGATAATGGCATATTTTCCTAAAAAATCCAATTACAAAAATACTTAAAATCACCTGGACTATTGATTTCTGCAAAAAAAAAAAAGAAAAAAAAAAGGTGACACTTTAAAGGGGTAGTGCGGCGCTAAGAAATTATTCACAAAATAACACCCATTACAAAGTTATACAACTTTGTAATGTATGTGAATGGCCCCCTTCCCGTGTACCCGGAAGTGTAGTGCAGTATACATGCCTGATCTGTGTCGACCGACCCCGTCTGTAATCTTGTCAAATACGTCATCTTTGGGAGGCCGGCAGACCCGTCCCTCATGCCGGCCCCCCTCTGCCGCGTCATAACTGTGCTCAGCCGCGATTGCCGCGTCACCAGCTGCAGAGGGGGGCCGGCAGGAGTGGGTCGGCCGGCCTCCCGAAGATGACGTCTTTGACAAGATTACAGACTGGGTCGGTCGACACGGATCAGATATGTATACTCCCCTACACTTCCAGGTACACGGGCGGGAAACACGGGAAGGGGGCGATTCACATATACAACTTTGTAATGTATGTTATGTAACTTTTGTAATGTGTGTTATTTTGTGAATAATTTCTTACCCCTTTAACCCAGGAAGTGACATATGCAGTCCCATTCATGTATGCTACTATGAGCAGCATAGTGGCTCAGTGGTTAGCTCTGTAGACTTGCAGGGCTCTGGGATCACATCCCATCATGTCTGTATAAGTAGACAACATGCTTACAGGGTATGAACAACTGTCTGCTGAATGTCATTGAAAATGCATTTCTTTCCCGACTTGACTTCATTCCACCCAGTTTGGGATAAGGAGAGCAGTTCGATAAAGATATTTATACAATAGAGAACAGATATCTAGGCCAATGGAATCTCAACATGATAGGGGAGTACTGCTTGTTTTTGCTACGGGAAAATATGACTATTAAAGCAGATGCCTGAAGCAGTTTTAACAGTACTTCCTCAATTCAGACTTTTAATCTGAAAACCGAGACTCTTTGAAATTCCATTCTTTGACATAGATCAGGTAATTGTTGGACTAAAACTCATTCTATTAAAAATTATTCAATGCTTTTTAAGTGCTTAATATAGGCATACTTATGCATAGCAAAATTTCCTGACATGTTACAACAATTCTGACTTTGGATTTGGAATCCGCACACTCCATTTAGGGTAGAGCAAAAAATAGTTTTTGACCAGTAGCAGACAAAAAGGTGCGGTGTAATCAGCCTGATTCGCCTGATTATTGCTCGGTGTAATTGGGCCCTAATAAAACAGTTGTAAACCTAAAGACACAACAGATTGTTTTCTAATGGCAAAATGGCTGTATGAACATATCTTTATAGGAAACATTTTAATTGTCATTGATTTTAGTGCTTTATTTGTAAGTTTGTCAAATGCAAAACTAAAACTTTGTGTATACCAAATTGTGAGCTTTTTCTTTCAGAATTTGTCCTTGCATTGGTGTAAGCAGCCTGATGTTGGACTTCCAAAGCCAGATCTTGTCCTTTTTTTAAACATAACTCCTGAGGCAGCTTCTAAACGTGGGGATTATGGAAATGAACGTTATGAAACAAGTGATTTCCAGAAAAAGGTGCAACAGCGTTACGCTGAACTTATGGAAGACAAATCTGTTAACTGGAAGGCAAGTAATGTGTCTGCATTCTACATTTTGGTATTCCAAAAAAGGATTTATGTATAAAGACATAGGGGGAGATTTATCAAACATGGTGTAAAGTGAAACTGGCTCAGTTGCCCCTAGCAACCAATCAGATTCCACCTTTCCACTTTTCATTCCTCAGACTCTTTGGTAAATGAAAGGTGGAATCTGATTCATTGCTAGGGGCAACTGAGCCAGTTTTCTTTTACACCATGTTTGATAAATCTCTCCCATAATTCTTTCATTTACAACACATGCATGCCCCAATAATCACATGATGTTCCCAGAATTATTGGGGGCGTGGCCAAGAGACGAGTGGGAGCGGACGCATGTGAGCGGAGCTCCGGCAAGATAGGGCACACACAGCTATCCTTCAGACATCCTGAGCAATATTTTCTCCTCACCCGACGGGCGAAAAGTCCCCTGAGTGCCCCTGCTTACCATGACCAGCAAGCGGACCCGGACGGCTGCAGAGAAGCTGCAAGAATTTGTCAGGCCGGACGTCCAAGATGCAGGTCAGCTACAGGGGAGCAGGATGATGAGGAAGCCCCAGAACTCATTTTGAAAGATCTAATGAATGCAATCTCCTCATGCAAAGCCGCACTGACTACGAAACTAGATGAGGTGAAAATCAATGTAAGCCTCATAAGACAGGACATGCAGAACATAAGAGAGAAAGTGAAAAGGGCAGAGGACAGAATCTCTGATATAGAAGATAGACTTGATCCTGTGCCTCAGTCTATTGCATCATTGGAGAGAGCAGCTGAGCTTTGGAGACAGAAATCCGATTTAGAGAACAGACTGCGACAAAATAATCTGACAATAGTGGGCTTACCTGAAAAGGCCGAAGGCCCTGACCCAGTGTCCTTTACTGAAAAGTGGCTCCTTGATCTCTTCCCTGAGGTGAATTTTTCTGCTGCGGTCACTGTCGAGCGTGCGCACAGGGTGCCGGCGCGGCCATTGTCCCCAGGAGCTGCCGCAAGACCATTCCTGACCCGTTTTCTGAATAGCAGGGACAGAGACATGGTGCTACGCCTGGCGCGGCAAAAGAGGGAGATCCTGTTTAATGGTGCCACATTATCTTCCCCGGATTTTTCGGCAGAGCTACAGAAGAAGAGGGCCACCTTTACAGCAGTGAAGAGACGCCTACGTGAGATGAAAATCCCCTACTCCATGGCCTACCCGGCACGCTTCCGGGTTGTGGATGGTGACCTCTCTGTGTTCTTTACTACGCCACAGGAGGCTGAGGAGTGGGCCTCGCGGCGTGGGAACGCGGCCCGCAAAGACTGAGGACTATGCCTTCATCATGTTATGTTCTAGAGTTCTAGGGATTGTTGAAGATAACTGAGTGTGTTACCCTATATTCTTCTCCTGGTACTGGGTGAATGCATGTTGCTGACACGTTGAAAGGGTACATGCACTATCCTGGTATGCATGTATGATAGTTAACTATATGTCCTGCTGATCTCCTTTACCTAGTTATCCTGAATGGCCCCTCTGTTTTCTTGGTGTGGGTGTTATGTTTGGATGTTCTACCTCCTTGTGAGTGTCGTCCTGGACCTATTACTGTGCGGGGGGCGCAGTCGCCTTTACAATGTTTGAGGTTACTCCTTATTGCATGATTGAAATGTTCTTATGTGTGTGTGCCGGGGTCTTCCCCCGTAACCATGATGCCACCTATGAATACACAGAGTGGCGCAAAGGCACAGACCCTTTGGTGCTGTTACTGTGCCTTACCAGTTTTAGTACTATGCACTTGTTGCAGCCCGGTTGGTTGCTATAGTTTTATGCCACTTGAGGGCGCTGTTGCCCTATATGTTTGCCGGATATTTTGTCCTACATGTTTTCACAAGTCTCTCCTATGCAGCTTCTCTAATGTATGGTCCGAGATGAGGGGTGGGTGAAGCAGATTGCCCGATATGCCGCAAATGTCATCGACAGTACCATGGCAACTTTGACGGTGATATCCTGGAACATCAGGGGAATGAGTAGTCCGAGGAAACGGGTGATAGCCTCTCACATACGCAAGTATAACCCGCACATAGTGTGTCTCCAAGAATCTCATCTCACACCACAAACGATAAAATGGCTTAAGAAACCCTGGGTACAATGGGCGGCGCACTCATGTGGGACATCGCATTCCAGGGGGGTCTCACTTCTCATACATAAATCCCTTAAGTGGAACCCAGAGACGGTTCAAACTGACCCTAATGGCTGCTATGTATTTATTTCTGCCTTGATTGATAATGACCCATATGTCTTGTTGGGGATATCTTCCTCCTCCTGCCTTAACGAGAATCCTACATCAGGCTGCTCGGTTTGCGGCATCTCACCCAGGTGCTAAAGTGCTATGTATGGGAGATATGAACATGGTGGTGGATACTCTAATGGATAGATATGCTAGTGTCCCCCCTCAACCAGTAACTCCACTACAAACCAGTAACTCCACTACAAACTTTCTTGGTAGATATGGGTTGTGGGGACATCTTTCGCTTTCAATCCCCTACAGTACGTACCTACTCCTGTCATAATGTTGGCTGTAACACCCTTTCCAGAATCGATTACATATTCAGCAGTCCATGTGTTATTCCCCTTGTATCCCAAATAAGATATGGGGTGAGAGGCCCTTCAGACAACTTGCTGGCTATTCTAGATATTGCTCTGCGGGAACACCCTAAACCTAAATCCTATCGCATACACCCATTCTGGCTCAAATTAATAGGGGAGCACAATAGGATACCCAACCAATTGCAGCTATTTTTTACGGCACATGAGGCGCATGAAGATAGACTGGTAGTGTGGGAAACGTTCAAGGCCTATCTGAGGGTGTGCATGCAGTCCACAATATCTTACATTAAAAGAGTGGCAGAGAGAAGAGAGACCTAGCACAACAGTGTCTGGATTTGGCGAGAGTGTATGTTGCAGACCCAACTGCGGCAAATAAGGACTGATGGTTGAATGTGGGTAGGAGATATCATCTTTGCGTCCGTGAGAAAGCGGATAGGAAACTATTTTTTGCAAAACAATCTTTCTTTGAGTTGGGTAACCAATCGAGCAAACTGCTGGCCTTCCTAGTTCACCGTGACTGTCTCCAGCTGTTCTAAAAATCATAGATCAGACAGGTGTATTACACCACAAAATTAAAGATATAGCTGCTCAGTGTCAGATTTTTTTTTTATGAAGAGTTGTATGCCTCGAGGGCAACATGTAGTGCGGAAGCAATAAACAGCTACTTAGATGAGATTACCTTTCCGACCTTGTCTGTGGACGAGAAAGAGGCATTGGAGGCTGATGTCACGCTGGAGGAGGTGACCGAAGCGATAGCTGACATTAAGAAGGGTAAATCCCCGAGCCCGGACGGCATCCCGGCAGAGGTATACAAATTGTATGCGGAACAGATAACACCTGGGCTGGTAGCTATGTATCGTGAGGCCCTACATACTGGTACCCTCCCTGAATCCCTATATGATGCAACTATTGTTGTGTTGTTGAAACCAGATAAGAGCCCACATGAATGTACATCATATCGCTCCTCAACCTGGATTATAAAATCCTAGCTAAGCTACTAGCCAATCACTTAACCCCTTTGTGCTGCAGCTAGTTTGGGCCTTAATGACCAGGCTAATTTTTCAAAATCTGACCTGTCTCACTTTATGCTCTCATAGCTCAGTGATGCTTTAACGTATGCTAGCGATTCTGAGATTGTTTTTTCGTGACATATGGCACTTTATGTTAGTGGCAAAATTTGGTCACTACTTTGTGTGTTTTTTGTGAAAAACATCAAAATATCATGAAAAATTTAAATTTGCATTTTATGAACTTTGAAATTCTCTGCTTCTAAAAAAAGAAAGTCGTAGCACATAAATTAGTTACTAAGTCACATTACCAATATGTCTTCTTTATTCTGGCATAATTTGGTAAACATATTTTACTTTTTTAGGGTGTTATGGGGCTTAGAAATTTATCAGCAAATTATCACATTTTCGTGAAACAGATTTTTTTAGGGACCAGTTCTTTTTTTAAATGGATTTAGAAGTCTGGTATCCTGAAAACCCCCATAAGTGACCCCATTTTGGAAACTACACACCTTAAAGAATTAATCTAGGGGTATAATGAGCATTTTAACCCTACAGGGGCTGGAGGAAAGTATTCACAATTAGGCAGTAAAAAAATTGAAAATTTAAATTTTCCAATAATATATACGTTTAGATTAAAGTTTCTCATTTTCAAAAGGAATATGAGACAAAAAGCACCCCAAAATTTGTAATGCAGGTTCTCTTGAGTACAACGGTACCCCATATGTGGGCGTAAACCACTGTATGGGCACACAGCAGGGCTCAGAAGGAAGGGAGCGCCAATTAGCTTTTCCAATGCAGATTTTGCTGAAGAAGTTTCTGAGCGCCAGGTGCGTTTGTAGTGCCCCTGTAGTGTCAGCAGAGAGAAAACCCCCCATAAGTCACCCCATTTTGGAAAGTACACCCCTCAAAGAATTCATCTTGGTGTGTGGTGACCATTTTGACCCCACAGGTATTACAGGAAAGTATTCAAAAGAAGACAGTAAAAATGAAAAACTTGAATTCTTCCAATAATATGTTCGTTTAGTTTGAAATTTCTCAATTTCACGAGGAACAAGAGGAAAAAAGTACCACAAAATTTGTAACGCAGGTTCTCCTGAGTACAATGGTACCCCATATGTGGGCGTAAACCACTGCATGGGCACACAGGAGGGCTCAAAAGGGAAGGAGCGCCAATTAGCTTTTTTAATGCTGATTTTGCTGAAGAAGTTTCTGAGCGCCAGGTGCGTTTGCAGCGCCCCTGTAGTGCTAGCGGAGTAAAATCTCGCCATAAGTCACTCCATTTTGGAAAGTGCACCCCTCATAGAATTTATTTTGGGGTGTGGTGAGCATTTTGACCCCACAGGTATTTGAGGAAAGTATTCAAAAGTAGACAGTAAAAATGAAAAACTCGAATTTTTCCAATAATATGTTCCTTTAGTTTGAAATTTCTCAATTTCACGAGGAACAGGAGAGAAATGTCACCCCAATATATGTAAAGCAGGTTCTCCTGAGTACAATGGTACCCCATATGTGGGCATAAACCACTGCATGGGCACACAGCCGGGCTCAGAAGGGAAGGAGCGCCAATTAGCATTTTCAGTGCAGATTTTTCTGAAGAAGTTTCTGAGCGCTAGGTGCGTTTGCTGAGCCCCTGTAGTGTCAGCAGAATAGATTCCCCCCAAAAGTCACCACATCTTGGAAAGAGCACCCCTCAAAGAATTCATCTTGGGGTGTGGTGACCATTTTTACCCCACAGGTATTAGAGGAAAGTATTCAAAATTGGCCAGTAAAATGAAAAACTCGAATTTTTCCAATAATATGTTGGTTTAGTTTGAAATTTCTCAATTTGACGAGGAACAGGAGAGAAAACGTACCCCAAAATCTGTAACGCAGGTTCTCCTGAGTACAACGGTACCCCATATGTGGGCATAAACCACTGTATGGGCACACAGCAGGGCTCAGAAGGGAAGGAGCGCCGATTTACAGGAGCAAAACCGCAGCTAGTAATGGTTATTAGAATAGCGCAGTTACTAAAATAAGATAAAAAAAATTAGATTACAGGTAATGTGGGGTGGTTACGGGCAACCAGGGGTGGTTATGAGCAACCTGAGGTGGTTACAGGTAATCTGGGGTGGTTACGGACAACGTGGGCTGGTTACTGGCAACCTGCTGTGCTTACAGACAATCTGGGATGGTTACGGGAAACGTGGGGTGGTTACGGGCAACCTGCAGTGCTTACAGACAATCTGGGGTGGATACGGGCAACGTGGGGTGGTTACGGGCAACCTGCAATGCTTACAGACAATCTGGGGTGGTTACAGGCAACGTTGGCTGGTTACGGGCAACCTGCAGTGCTTACAGACAATCTGAGGTGGATACGGGCAACGTGGGGTGGTTACGCGCAACCTGCAGTGCTTACTGACAATCTGGGGTGGTTACGGGCAACGTGGGGTGGTTACGGGCAATGTGGGGTGGTTACGGATAAACTGAAGTTCTTATAGGCAATCTGGGGTGGGTACCTGTAATCTGACATGGGCACCGCAATCTGGAGGGGGTCATTGGCAATTTGGGGTGGTCAGAGGCGACGTGCGGTGGTCAGAGGCGACGTGCGGTGGTCAGAGGCGACGTGCGGTGGTCAGAGGCGACGTGCGGTGGTCAGAGGCGACGTGCGGTGGTCAGAGGCGACGTGCGGTGGTCAGAGGCGACGTGCGGTGGTCAGAGGCGACGTGCGGTGGTCAGAGGCGACGTGCGGTGGTCAGAGGCGACGTGCGGTGGTCAGAGGCGACGTGCGGTGGTCAGAGGCGACGTGCGGTGGTCAGAGGCGACGTGCGGTGGTCAGAGGCGACGTGCGGTGGTCAGAGGCGACGTGCGGTGGTCAGAGGCGACGTGCGGTGGTCAGAGGCGACGTGCGGTGGTCAGAGGCGACGTGCGGTGGTCAGAGGCGACGTGCGGTGGTCAGAGGCGACGTGCGGTGGTCAGAGGCGACGTGCGGTGGTCAGAGGCATCGTGGCGTGGTCAGAGGCAACGCGCAGTGGTTACGTGCAATCTGGGGGGGTTACATGTAATCTGGCATGATTACGGGGAACCTGGGGGGGTTATGTGCAACCTGGAAGGGTTACAGACAATCTGGGATTGTTACTGATAAACTGAAGTGCTTATAGGTAATCTGGGGTGGGTACATGTAATTTGGGGTGGTTACGGGCAATCTGGAGGGGGTCACTGGCAATTTGCGGTGGTTACGGGCAACGTGCGGTGGTTACGGGCAACGTGCGGTGGTTACGGGCAACGTGCGGTGGTTACGGGTAATCTGGGGAGGGGTTAGGGGTAATTTGGGAGTAAACTGTAATTATTACTATAATAAAAAGTGTGTGTTTTATTTTTTTGTATGTTTGTCACTTTTTGTACTTTACATATTCATTTTCACTGTATTACTATGATTATTGTGATATTTTCTATCTCAGTAATCATAGTTCAGTGACAGAGACCAAATTGGTCTCTGTCACTTTAAATTTTCAGAGTTGGCTGGTTGTGAAGCGCATGCGCACTTCATAACCAGCCAGGACGTCGAGGAGGAAGGAGCTCCGTCGATCCGGTGAGTATATGGGGAACGGGGGGGTGACTGGGGGACGGGGGTGACAGGGGGGGTGGGGGGCGACTTGGGGGGTGGGGGGACATCACTTTTTATCCCCTGTCACCAATCATTCATGGTGACAGGGGATAAAAAGTGCCGGGAGCACATGGCACAAGCGATCAGCGGTATATAGTATATACCGCTGATCGCTTGTACCGGGACCCCACAGGGGGGTCCCCGATGACTGCCCCATGCTCTCCGCTACCTCCGGTGGCGGAGACCATGGGGCTTTCATTCATTTTAACCTTTTAATCGCTGTGAACCGACGTTAGTCGGTTCACAGCGATAGCGGCGGCCATCTTGGAAATGATGGCCGCCGGGGGAGGGGGGTTAGTTATCGGGGCACTAGGGGGGGCTGATCTGAGGTCTGGGGGATACTTATTTCATCTCCCCCCGCCGTAGATTCACGGCGGGGGGAGATGAAAGGTGGCGGCGGCACCGGTACTCTCATTTACCGACGGTCGCCGCTATAACGTTAATAGCGGCGATCGTCGGTAAGGGGGGGGGCCGGGACGGACCTCACACACTGCCCCAACCCCTCAGCTACCTCCGGTAGCCGGGGGGGATGGGGTGGGGGCCGTCCCGGCCCCGCAGCCTTATTCTCTGCCATCGCCGTAAAAAGCTGATGGCAGCAGAATAAGGCCCATTAGTGACCGCCGTAGAAAGCCGTATCGGCGGTCACTAAGGGGTTAAACAAAGTAATTCTGAGTATCATCCATTGCGATCAGTCAGGCTTTATGCCATGGCGGTCTACGTCAGAAAATATTAGGCGGGTGCAGGCGGTGGTCCAGGCGGGGGGGAGCAAGGAAGGCAGATTGGGCAATTGCATAACTCGATACGGCTAAAGCATTCGATTCCGTAGAATGGCCATATCTGATGGAGTTACTAAGAAGGTTTGGCTTTGGCCCTATCTTCATTAAATGGGTGTCCCCTATCGCCCCTCCTGTTTGCGGTGGTAATTGAACCCCTGGCACTTACCATTAGAAAGACACCGGCCTACAAGAGTTATTAATGGCATCAGAGAAGACCGTATCGGTCTGTATGCCGATGATATGGTGCTTTTTATGTCAGACCCAGAAAATACACTGCACATAGCCATACAAATGATTGAGAGGTTTGGATCTTTCTCCGGCCTCCAAATCAACTGGTCCAAGTCCTATTTTATGCCGCTGCAGGAGGGGGGGATGGGGGGGCCACAGGTGCGAGATTCTAAGGTAGTGAGTAGCTTTAAATATCTGGGAATCATAATTAATTACTCCTCAGATGACCTTTAAACCAATGTGTTTCCCCTATTAGAATATATTCGTACCAAATTTCATAATTGGGCCTCCCTACCGTTGGCAGTGGCTGGCCGCATTAATCTCATTAAAATGATTATTATGCCTATATATATATTGGAGCATGCGGCAGTGCCGGTTCCTTTATACTTCTTTAAAAGGTTACGCTATATGTTCCACCCCTTTGTGTGGGGATCTAATAGGGCTAAACTAAAGCAGACTACCCTACAATGTCCCAAGGATCTGGGAGGTATGGCATTGCCCGATATGTTTATTTATTACCTGGCTGGGCAACTACGTTATCTTGCCAAGTGGGTGGAGGCAGCTATCTTACCCAACAGGGAGCATCATTTAGCTCATGTCCTGGGACTCAAACATCTGTGTCCTGTATTGGAGGGTGGGATGCCTCGCGATACTAAATTACTCCCCAATGCATAAACTGGGGAGGCAGGTGTGGGTGGAAACTAAGAAACTCCTAGCATTTACGGATAACATACTGGAAATGCCTCTTTTGCATAATCCCCACTTTGCCCATATATCTGAAGCATTATAGCCCTCATTCTGGATCAACCGTGGGGTTACAAAGGTGGGGGACGTATATATGGGAATCAGGGGTTCCTTGATTTTCAATATTTCCAAGACTCTTTTGGCTTAACCAGGGAGTCTGTCTATCGTTATAAGCAACTAAGACATGCCTTCAGCATGGGCTCAGTTCCCCTCCACTGGACCACCGTTTTTTAAATTCCCACTGATAGGGATAATTAGGTCTTCGGTCCCCAGGGGCCTTATATCGGCCATTTACTCTTATTTACTTCCCTCAAAATTAGAACTAGAAACCCTTCCGGTCAGGGTTTGCTGGGAAGCTAAGATATCTGCCATTACAGATGATATATGGTTAGATATGTTAGCTTCTCATGTATCAGTTTCCCCTGCTGCAACTAATAAATTACACAGCTCTTTATCACACACCAGAGCTATTTGACTCCAATAAGGTTACATAGGATGGGCAAATGTCCTGGAACGGAGTGCCACCGTTGTACCTTCCTCCGACTTTTGGCATATGATGTGGGATTGTCCGCCGGTGCAGGAGTTCTGGTGGAGGGTATTGGAGGTCCTTGAGGACGTGTTAACGGTAGCTGTGCCACATGACCCTAAAATCTGTCTATTTGGAATCTTAGACGAGGAACAGTGGTCACATCACCAGAGAATTTGTGAGGGAGGCCCTCTTCATGGCACGGAAAAGTGTGGCCATCAGGTGGATGGATGCTAGGTCGCCTACTGTAAGGAAATGGCAGGCGTTGGTGAATTCAATGTTACCATATATGTATGTGACCTATAAAAATAGGGGATGTGTATCTAAATTTAATAAGGTCCGGGGGGGGGGGGGGGGGGGGGGGGGGGGGGGGGTGTTGCTCGTCACCTTGTACGAACTACTCTCCTAACCAATATATGAGAGCGAGAAATGATGTCTAGGAGGGCAGACTCCTGTATGACTGGTACCCTGATGTCCTGATTATATTTTATGTTGTTGACCACCTATCTTCACTTTTCCTGTATATTTCTTTTTTTTATACTCCTCTTTATCTCTTGCGGCTGTAGAGAGACTTGTTATATACATAATGAAAACGGCAGACTGACTTTTGATGTTTGTATGTCACCTTTATTGATCTTTCCGTACATTCTGTATATGCAAATGTCTGTGAATATCGGTGTACATACTTCAATAAAACGAGTTTAAAAAAAAAAAAAAAACTGTATGACTATTGGTTAAGAAATGTGGGCATGGTTTGGAAAGCAATCTGAACATGTATGTGGAAACACAGCCTTAAAGGGGGAACTCCAAGTAGAGGTTTAAAAAAATATGAAACGTCTGCAGAAGCATAAAGCATTACTTATCTAACCCAGTTTTGAAACTACCAAAAATCTATTTGTTTCGTAGGGTTTTGTTCTGTATTGTGTGGTTGTACTTCCTGGTTGAGCAGCTGTACACAGTACTACAGGTTCCAGAATGCAATGCTTTCCCTCAGCTGTTAATCACAGTCCCCCAACCTGCCCACTCCCCGCCCAAATCTGTTTCAGAACATTTAGGCTGTTTTTACACGTTGTAGTTTCATTGGGGGAGATTTATCAAACATGGTGTAACGTGAAACTGGCCCAGTTGCCCCTAGCAACCAATCAGAGTCTGTGAGGAATGAAAAGTGGAATCTGATTGGTTGCTAGGGGCAACTGAGCCAGTTTCACTTTACACCATGTTTGATAAATCTCCCCCATTGTGTTCCTGAATTATTTGCAGTACCTTATAATTTCATTGTGGTAACACCACACAGCACGCTGTATTATCTACCTGTAACACCACACAGCACGCTGTATTCTCTACCTGTAACACCACACAGCACACTGTATTCTTTACCTGTAACACCACACAGCACTGTATTCTCTACCTGTAACACTACACAGCACGCTGTATTATCTACCTGTAACACCACACAGCACGCTGTATTCTCTACCTGTAACACCACACAGCACACTGTATTCTTTACCTGTAACACCACACAGCACGCTGTATTCTCTACCTGTAACACCACACAGCACGCTGTATTCTCTACCTGTAACACCACACAGCACGCTGTATTCTCTACCTGTAACGCTGATATTGAAATAAAGTACTTTTTTTTTTTTTTTTTTTTTTTTCCTCTCTCCACCGCGCACATTTTATGATCAAGCATCTTTTATCTTTGAGGTTGAGCCCCACAATAAGGACTTTATCCGATTTTATCGTACACAGGATATACTGTTTTATGCCTTGTTTTTTGTCCAGCTGGGATTGGCAGTGACGGCTCTGATCCTCTCTGCCATTTAACATTGTTTCACAACATTTTTGTGACGACGCTGCAGTACTGCAATGAAATTCAAACGTGTGAACACAGCCTTAATTTCACTGCAGAGTCTGCATCATCAGCCTGCGCTCGGCAAACACACACAATGTGAGACAGAGGCATGGAAGATTTGTCTCCTAAGGGGGGAGAGCAGAAGGAGCAGGAGACAATGTGGATTGGCACAGAGGCCATTTTTCTTCACTTCCTGTCTGTCTATCAGCTACCAGTGTGGCAGAACTGTACAGATATGGTAATACATTATATAGACACATCTATATAACTTTTAGGGTGCGTTCACAAGTACAGGATCTGCAGCAGATTTGATGGCGCAGATTCAATGCAAAGTAACTCTAGGCTTTCAAATCTGCGCCATCAAATCTGCTGCAGATCCTGTATGTGTGAACGCACCCTTAATGTACTTTTAATAGGAAACAGGTTTTCTTTATGTGGAGTTCCCCTTTAAGATAGATATTTTTAGTCTCAGGCATGTTTGAATTCAGTTGCTGTACCACATCTGCTGGAAGTTTATTCCAGGCATCCACTACTCTTTCAGTAAATTAATATAGTCTTGTGGGTTGACCACTTACTTTTATTTTATCAACATAGGTATTTAATGGTGATAATTTCACTTGTCTTTTAACCTCCTAGTCGACCTATGCCACAAGGGCACAGCATGGACGCCTGTCAATAGACGACCCATGACGTACCCGTACAGCATTAGGTACCTACGGCGCTGTGACGCAAGCTCAGGAGCTGAGCTCACTTCATAGCGGGTGAGGACCGGCTACTGTCAGCAGCCGGGCCCTCACAGTTAATGATAAGCATTAGCGATCACACTGCAGCCTGTCATTAACCCCTTAAATTATGTGATCATAGTGTTTAAGCGATCGTGGCGTTAAGTGGCAGGAGCAGTATGATTGCAGGGAGGTGTTCTCAACTCCATGCAGGTTGTATGTGAAGAGCACTGATAACATTGATCAGTATATGCAATTTAATGATTGTATTTAATAGTCCCCCAGGGGAACTTAACAATTGTGAGAAATAAAAATGTTTATAAAAACGTGGAGAAAACAAAAAACCTAATATATTCCGCTCTAATGTAATCAATTATTTGCAAAAAGATTTACTGTAAAGAAATCATAAAACCTGAGAAGCTATGAAAACAGGCATATCGTTGTATTGAGACTGACGTATAGAATAAAGATATTGAGTCAGTTTACCATTTTACATGTCCATTCTTAGGGCCCTATTCCACGGGCCAAGCAGGGCCCGATCAACGATGTAAACGAGCACTTGTTTACTGGGCCCATTCCACGGCCTGATCGTTGAGCGAGGGCTGCAGGGACATCGTTACCGATGTCTTTGCAGCATACATTACCTGTTAGGTTTTCTCCTCCGCTCTGTCCTCCTCCCCGGGTCCCGCGTGCTCTAGCTTCAGAATGGCTTGTCAGCTGACAGGCCACTCAGCCAATCACAGGCCGCGGAGGTCAGCTGGCAGGCCATTCTGAAGCTAGAGCGCGCGGGACCCGGGGAGGAAGACACAGCGGAGGAGAAGCCCTGCAGGTAATGTATGCTGCTTCTCAAATCGTTGGCCGCCCAACGCGCACCGCTATTCCACCGTAGCGATGCGCAGTGGGGGAACGATGATTTTAGGTCTGGCCCTAAATGAACGATCAGCCGATGACACTATCATTGGTTGATCGTTCTCTCTATTCCACCGAGCGATAATCGGCCGAATGGGGCCGATTATCGTTCCTGTGGAGTAGGGCCCTTACAGTGGAGGTGCGCGAGAGGCATCATATTGACACACTCAGGCAGGCAAGATCCCGAGCAGAGTCCGTGGCGAGGGCTCCGCGTGGAATTCCACCTGTTTTACTCAGTGTGAATGGACCCTAAATCTACCAAATGACTTCAGTGTAGAACAAAGGGGCTAGGTAAATTCTTTAAACGGATTAAAAATAAATAAATAAAGGGTGCGCTGTAAGAAGGAATTGTCATAGAAATAAATGAGATGTAGACGACGTGTCTTTTGCTGAATTTGTATTAAAATACCCAGTGTCAACATTACTTAAGTAGTATTCCAATCTGGATAAGTAATGCCCTATCCACAGGTTACGGCATAAGTAAGGAATTGTGGGGGTCCAGCTGTTCGTCCTCTGCAATCTTCAGAATGGGGACCCTAAATTCACTGATGTAGTTTTGGGCTGTGCATGTGTGGGACCGCTCAATTCATTATCTGCCGGAGATGGACAAAAGCTACCTTAGTCTATCTTCAGTAGCTCTGTGGAGAATGAATTAAGCAAAGGCTTGCATGCACAGCCTGACAATAGTAATTTAGGGTCCCTATGCTTGAGATTGTATGATCCCCTCTGATCTTAGGGCTCAGCCACACTAGCGGTTTTCTTTTTTTCTAACTGATCCGTCTATATTAATTAAACGGATGAGCATAAACTGATGAGCAGACTGATGCAAACTGATTGCAAAATGTTCATCTTTTTTTAATGGTCCGTTTGTATTTTGGCTTAAAAAAACTGACTTTTGTACATCGGTTTGCATCAGTCAGCATCCGTTTTTCTATCCGTTAATTTTTCTTTGGTTTCTTGCTGCTTCTGCGCAAGCTCAGTGCAAAAACTGATGAAAAAAAACAGATGTGAACACAAATACCTTCCGTTTTAGATCCGTCCTCATTGACAATGTAAAAAAAACACGGAAATGCACTTTCCATTCGTGATCCGTTTTTTTAGGCTGAAAGAAAAATACTGCAAACACAATTTTTTTCCGTTCAAAAAACGGATCTTGAACGGATTGCATGCAAACGGAGCACAATTAGGGCAAACGGAGCACACTAAAATATCATGGGAATCTATGGGGATTTTAACGGATCCGACAGTTTCCGTTTTACTTACTCCAAAACGGAAAAGCTAGACTGAATGGTGCCGATGATCAAACGCTGATGTGAACGTAGCCTTATTTAGCCTCCATCCTGAGCAAAGGGCATAATTTGTTCAGAAGGGAAATTGTTTTAGGTTACAAACCCATTTGCCGGATCTGCAGCGAGTCTCATTGCTGCGTTTTTGCAGCGAGACTCGCTGCAGATCCCAGCCCTATACTTTCATTAGCAGAGAAACTCGCAGCAGGGATGTACATCCCTGCTGCGATTTTGTCTGCAGCCTTCCCCATTAACCCCCTAGCCGCCGGACATTATACATTACCGGGTCCCCGTTCCTGCTTGCTTGGGGGCTCCCGGTGTCTTCACGGCCCGCCCGGCCAATCAGTGCGCTGCGGCAGGGCAGCGCACTGATTGGCCGGGCAGAACATGCCGGGAGCCGCCGAAGCAAGCAGGAGCGGGGACCTGGTAATGTATATCCTGCCCGCCCCCCCCTGAAGCCCCGATTGCCCCCGGCCGCACTATCGCCCCCCGCAGCCCGTGCGGCCGGGGGGTGCAGGGGACGATCGTCAGCCCGGGGGGTGGATCATGCGGCCGGGGGCAGGGGGGGCGGGCAGGATATACATTACCAAGTCCCCGCTCCTGCTTGCTTTGGCGGCTCCCGGCACGTTCTGCCCGGCCAATCAGTGCGCTGCCCTGCCGCAGCGCACTGATTGGCCGGGCGGGCCGTGAAGACACCGGGAGCCCCGAAGCAAGCAGGAACGGGGACCCGGTAATGTATAATGTCCGGCGGCTAGGGGGTTAATGGGGAGGGCTGCAGACAAAATCGCAGCAGGGATGTACATCCCTGCTGCGAGTTTCTCTGCTAATGAAAGTATAGGGCTGGGATCTGCAGCGAGTCTCGCTGCAAAAACGCAGCAAGGAGACTTGCTGCAGATCCGGCAAGTGGGTTTGTACCCTTAAGGAGGATGCCTGCATGGCTTTCTCCACTCTGGTTTAGGGTATAAACCCACACACCGTATACGCAGCAGATATGCAACAAATACGCAGCAGATTTGTTGGTACAGATTTGATGCTATGTTCAGTTATTTAGATCTAATCTGCTGCGAGTTTGCTGCGTATCGCAGCAGTAAATGCGCTGCATATACGGTGTGTGGGTTTATACTCTTAAAGGAATTCGGAGCAGAACTCTGAACAATGCAGATGTGAACAAAGCTGTATTTCAAGCTTAATGCTTATTTGAATTTCTTTTTGTTTTATCAGATTGTTGACGCAGCACAGAGTATGGAAGATGTTCACAATGCTATAAAACAGCTGAGCGAAGCAATCATAATGGAAGCCAGGGATCAACCAATTGGAAAACTGTGGGTCCAGGACTGATGTGGACATTTGCTGGGATTATAATTGCTTTGATATTAAAGGGGTTATTCATAAAAAAAAAATCTTTGAAACCATTAGTGCTTATGTCAGTCAGTCAATTCAGGCTTCGGTCTGCACCTCGGTCATCTTTGTGGAGCTATTGTCATGTGACCCCTGCAGCAGTCATGGGAAGTACTCCTGGCATCATAGGGTGGTGATGCCAGGAGTACAGCCTGTGACCCCCAATAACATTAATTGGCTGAGGGGTTCTGACTGAATTCTGAATGGAGCATTGGTGCTGGAGGGGAAAGGGGAGTTACTAATTGTTAAATTTTAATTGTTAGGGATTTTTTTTACGATATCCCCTTTAAAGGCACTTTAATCGTAAAGCTGTCAGACATTATGGTAACGGGAATATCTTCATTAAAATGCAATCTTATTCTATACCTTATGTGCACACTTAACTACCTACTGTAAACTGATTTAGCTTAGTTTTTAATTGTTACAACCAAGCTGGGTGCATTCGGATTTTTAACCTTGAATATTTATATACAAGCAATGTTGTGATATGCTGTAAATTGCTTGACGCATGAGTTAATGTATAATTTATCAATCAGTGATGCAAATTTCAATTCATTCACATGTAAAGTATGTACATAAGGTAATTGTTACACTGCCTTAACTTATGATGCATGCATAGGGTCCAATTCCATATTATTGTTGTTGTATATTTGCACGGTAAAGTAGATACAGGTGTGTCTCTGCTATTGACCCATATTTACTACTGTCACATTTTTTCATGAGGAATTGAAGGGAAACTGTCAGAAAAAATTTTCCAGACTGCTTACATGACTACATAGCAATGTAAGCCATAAGATTATCTGTACTTTTTATTGAAACTCCACTTGCCTGAATAGGAACCCTTGTAACAAAGATTGCTTAAAGGTGAAGTCCGGCAAAATTTTTTATTAAAGCATTGAATTCCCGCCCACCCCCCACCCCCCCCCACCCCACCCAACACACACAAAAGTTATACAAATTACCAATATACACTTATTACGGGAAATGCTTATAAAGTGCCTTTTCCTGCACTGCATCAAGGCTTCACTTCCTGGATAAAATGATGTCATGACCTGGCTCCCAGAGCTGTGCGGGCCGTGGCTGCTGGAGAGGATGATGGCAGAGGGACACTGAGCATCGCCCTACCATCATCCTCTCTAGCAGCCACAGCCCGCACAGCTCAGGGAGTCGGGTGGTGAGCATCACCATGTTATCCAGTAAGTGAAGCCTTGATGCAGTAGTAAGTGCAGGGAAAAAGCACTTTATAAGCATTTCCCATAATAAGTGTATTTGTAATTGGTAATTTTTTGGACAACCTAACCTTAACCCAATTGGTCTTGTCCAGGACTGTAGCTTGGGCCGATTGACTACCAGTGTGCATATCCTTTTAATGTCCTACAGGTTGGTAAAATGTGATAGCAATGAAGATGAGCAAACCTCCAGTACACTCGTTGGCAACCATCTTCTGCTGTCATCCATATTCCCAACAGGAAAATGGTTACCATGTTATTTTTGCAAGTAAAATATGTAACTTACAAAAAATATATAATTTGTATACAGAAGAATGTAAAGATGTTTGGCGTTGAATTTATTGTATGATAAAAACAATGAACTCTTAAAATAATAAAGGAAAATCTGAGTACTGTAGCTTTACCTGTTTATGGAAGCCTCAATATTACATATAAATAGTGGAAACTGTCTTACAGTACTACATTACACATTTGTACACACCAGACTGACATCTTTACAGCTGTAATTCTATTATTCACCCAGCTTTGATACACTGTGGGTCACAATTTTACACTCACCCCACACAATGAAAATATGGTGACATCAGTGAAATAATTATTTCTCATTTTATTTATAAGCGTTAATTTTCACATAGCATAGTTTGTGGGGTACTGCCTGTCTACAGAGCATCAAAATGGATGTTTTTGGTATGGTACCAAGTATTAGGATGTAGTGAAAGTTAAAGAAGCCGTATTAGTATACATATTTATTTTGTGTTTATGCCAGCTAAAAAAATGTGACTCTCAAGCCACTTCTCTGCTTTCCAATCAGTTTGATCTTTTGCTAAAGACTTGGGTACTCAGCTGTGACTAAGGACCATGTTAGATGGGCCGAGCAGTATAGTAAACTATCTGTGATCATCACTCCTATAGGGTATATGCACACTATGGAAATCCCGCTTAAAGTTCTGCCTCCATTCTATGCTCAGGCAGATTCCACTGTCCGTCCAAAGAGTTATGTCAAGTTTTTTTTTCCGCCTGAACATAGAATAGAGCCTATGGGACCAGCGGAGATTCAAGCAGGAGTGCACACAGAATCCACTGGAAGTTATCCACGTACTTTCCGTAGTGTGCACATACCCTTACTGAGTTTTCAAATTTTTTTTTTAGCAAGTCAGAACAGCCAAATTGAGAAACACTTGTCAGCTGATCACTAGCCCTATTTCACTGGCCTATATGGGATTCGGCAACCCCATTAAACAATCTATAGCAGGCTGGGGATTACTTTAACAAATACTGTAATTAGGTTAGCATGGGGTTGAGCAATTTGCCAAGGGGCACGTGTATCAGTAGCTGACTTTTGCACCTCACTTTTTAAAAATGTTCCCAGGTTTGCGCCACTGGATTTATGAACAGGTGCATGCCTCGTGATAAATCAAGTGTAGCGGAGGCTGCTGGGCATCATGTTAAGTCTACGCCAGCTTTCACCTGACATTTTCATGCTATTTTATTTGGCTAATGTGGGCGAAAATTGAGTAAAGTGTACCTGTCATGACGTACCTTGCTATATTTTGCATTTCCAAAATTACATGTTTGACACTAAAGTGTACCTGTCTCAGAGACATATCATAAGTTTTGATTGGCCTGGGTCTGAGTGTTCAGATCCATGTCTAAAGTTTGGGTTTTTTTTTTTTTGTTTTTTTTTCAATGACACTTTAAATCTTGTGAACGGCCCAAATGTCTATATATTACTTTGGCTGTGTGTGTAATAGCACAGGCAGCAAGCGGGGAACGAGGGGGATACTTGCTTGCGCCTTAATATTGGGCCCAGATGAAAATCTAATGTGCTTGCTATTTAATTAAAATCATTTGTTCAAAATGCCACAGATCTGTGTGGTGCTGAAGCAGTAAATGTGTTTTATTTGCATACATAAATGGTTTCTCAGATGCATTGATGATCAGCTGGTATTTCTAAACAATATGGCCTCCTCAATCACCCAGTGTGACTTCTGGTAATTGGGTTTCTACTGGAGATAAGCAAATCTACAGTAATAACAAAGCGAAGCGCTTCGTCATTCTGCAATCTGCTCATCAGCCTTTTAAGTGACTGCTGCTCCTCCCCGCGTGCTGAGAAAAGCAGGATCCAGCAGCCAGTTGCGCTCCCCTCTAGTTTCTACCATGACAGGCCTGCATTAAAGGGGTTATCCAGCGCTACAAAAACATGGCCACTTTCCCCCTACTGTTGTCTCCAGTTTGGGTGGGGTTTTGAAACTGTTCCATTGAAGTAAATGGAGCTTAATTGCAAACCGCACTTGAACTGGAGACAACCATAGGGGGAAAAGTGGCCATGTTTTTGTAGTGCTGGAATAACCCCTTTAATGTCAGTGAAGCCCCGCCCAGGTGGCACAAACCACCAATGATAAACATTTTTTTCACTGAACCAAGCAACAAGAAATCTATAATAAAGTAGGGTATGAAAACTGCAGAATTTAGGCTTTACAGCTCTGTAGAGAAGTGCTCATACAAAAAGAAAACTGTCACTTTAAAATATTGTATCCACCAACCCCTTCCCTCCCAGGCCACTTTTCATTTTTTGTACTTTTGTTTTGTCCTCCTTGTGTTTTAAAAGGCCATATCGCTTGTAATTTTTTTTTTTTACCTACAAACCCACATGAGGCCATATTTTTTGCGATACGAAACAAACTCATTTCAGGGTCATTTTTCTGAAAACATTAAATATCAACAGTTTAGGCGATTTTAAGAAACTCTGTAATAGGTTTTATGTACTAAAAGAGTTTCCTTCTGTACTGAAAAAGCAATCTCCCAGCCTCCCCCCTCACTGCAGATGCAGCAGGATTTCTGTCTCCATTATGTGGCTATGGAGAGGGGAGGGGCTGTTAGGAGTGACTGAGCACGGAGGATTTCTGCACAGCCTGCAATCTTCTCTCAGTAAGTTCATAGATAAGCACTGACCTTTCTGACACCTGAATTTAGCGTTTTAGGTGCCCAGAGAGTCTACAAACAGCTGACCTTCATGTCACCTCTTCCTACTCCCTCAGCCCCTCCCCCCTTCATAGGGCTTACAATGGAGAGAGCAGAACCCATCTTCACTGGCTTCTCTGTAATGAAGACGTGTTTGCCTGATAATGCACAGATAAGAAGTCGGGGGGGGAGGCTGGGAGATTGCTTCTTGAGTACAGAAGGCTTTTTTGGCTGATGAAACCTATTACAGAGTTTCTTAAAATCGCTTATTACTGATTTCTGCAATAAAAAAAAACATGACAGTTACGCTTTAATGTTTCCATAAAATATGCTGCCAAACTGGGAAAAATCATTTGAGCAGTGAAATTTTTTAGTGTTTACGCTGTTCGCCCTATGGTATTTGATGGCTTTTAAAAAGTGTAGAGAAAAAAAAAAATCTAAGTTCTTCAAATCGCCCTATTCTGATCCTTATAACTATTATATTTTTTGGTCTATGGGGCTTATGCTGATCAGATCAGATCAGAAATGTGATAATTTAATCGGGTGATTCTGCATGAAGCGATACCAATTTTTTTTTTTTTTTTTACTCTTCACTTTATTATTTGTTTATTCTTACTGCACTAATCTCAAAGAGATCAGTGCAGTATACTTAATACAGCAATGATCAATTAGATCAGTGCTTACCCACATGATTCATGTGGGTAAGGGAGCCGCACGGCACACATGCACGGCGTCTGTATCTTGTGTTATTTATTGGATCTCTGTCTTTACCTGAGGTGACTATCTGTTTACATCAAACACTTTGTTTTACTCCTGTCACCTTAGGCTATTTAAATTACATACTAACTGTTCTATTACAAATTTTCTTATGTGCATGCTTTACCTTCGTTATGTTTGTTTATTGCATGTTGCAAAGATGATCCGCTGGCTAAAGCATGCCCTCTATCCCTTCAATAATTCATGCATGAACCGTGTGGCTTTCCTTTTGTTTGTGTTGTCCTCATTCTTGTATGTACAAAGAATATTTTATTAAATGGTGTCTTATAATCATGTTTGTTCAAAGTAACTGTTTCAATAAACTTTATCAATTATCAATCAACTAATAGTTGGCTCAAATATCTCTTCTATATGAAGGAATTTTTTGGTGGTATATATGTATCTTGCATATTTTGAGCATTGAGAGTTTTGTACTGTTCTTTTGGGTTTTCTTGCAAAAGGTGTTTTTTTTTGTTTTTTTTTTGATACCCAGCTGTATTCCTCCTCCCGTGATATCACCCCCGATCTTTTACAGTACACCAGTAACTGTCTGTCGGCCGTCTCTAACGTTATGTCCTCCCTATTCCTAAAACTAAACCTTGCTAAGACTGAGCTTCTTGTATTCCCTCCCTCTGCTAACCGCCTCCCACCTGACATCTCCATCTCTGTCTGTGGTGCGACCATAGTCCCTACACAACAAGCCCGCTGCCTTGGGGTGTGGTTTGACTCTGATCTCTCCTTCACTCCTCATATTAAATCTCTTTCACGTTCCTGTAATCAGCATCTAAAAAACATCTCTAAAATCCGTCCCTTCCTGTCAATTCAGCTAAAACTCTTATTGTGGCTCTAATTCATTCCCGTCTAGACTACTGCAATTCCTTACTAATTGGCCTTCCTTCCTTTAAACTCTCCTCTCTCCAGTCCATTCTCAATACAGCGGCCAGGCTCATCTCCCTGTCCAGCCGCTATACCGATGCCTCTCCCCTGTGCCAGTCATTACATTGGCTCCCTATTAAACACAGGATACAATACAAACCCCTCCTGCTCACCCACAAAGCGCTCCACAGTGCTGCACCTCCATACATCTCCTCTCTTATCTCTGTCTACCGTCCTACCCGTGCCTTACGCTTCTCTAACGACTTACGTCCACCTTGATCCGCACCTCTCACTCCTGTCTCCAGGACTTCACCTGAGCTGCACCAGTTCTATGGAATGCATTACCCAAGACTGTCAGGCTCCTCTCCAATACCCAAAGCTTCAAACGTGCCCTCAAAACACATCTGTTCAAGCAGGCTTACTAGGTTCCCTAATTTGACTGCTACCCTCAACCCACCCCCCCACCACCACACGCAAACAGACACATACATACACACACCAAGCATTTAAGCACTTAGACCTGTGCATGCAGGCATTGGTTGGTGACAGGTTCACCCACCCTTACCTGCACTGCTTATTTATAAAGATGGCCGGACCATAATAGTCTAAGCTCATGCATGCGAGCAGGGACCTTACTCCTCATGTATGGATAATTATATGTATATCTCTGTGATGTCTATTTTTGTCTATGTATGTACCCCCCAGAATTGTAAAGTGCTGCGGAATCTGTTGGTGCTGTGTAAAGTGTTTTTTTTTTTTTTTTTTTTCTGCACCATGATCTGTACTTGCATATATGTAAATTTTTTATCACTTTTTATTCAGATCAGAAGCTTCTGCACGCTGCGATATTAAATACGTTTTTTTTTTTTAATTGGGAAAATGGGGGTGATTTAAACTTGGGTTTTTTCAATCAGTGTCTATTGCTCTAGGCTGCTGAAGCCTAGAGCAATCAAGCACCGACCTGGGATCAGCATTATTGCAATGCTGAGGCCCAGCTGGGTAAGAAACATGGTTCGCTTCTTCAGCTGCATCTAAGTGAATAACTAGCTGGGTGCTGAAGAGCTGACTCCTCTCAGAACTCCCCCACCTGCCGCAGGATGTGCCAGCACATCCTTGTGGGAAGGGGTTAAAACACACAAACAGAAAGGATTAAGGGTCCATTTACACAGAAAGATTATCTGCCAAAGATTTAAAGCCAAAGCCAGGAATGGATTCGAAAAGGAGAAATCTCAGGCTTTATGACCGTATCTTTCTGGCTTTGGCTTCAAATCTTTGGCACATAATCTTTCTGTTTAAATAGACCCTTAGGGACCTATTACATGGGTTGATTATTGTGTGTAAAATCATATCCTTCAAATTTACATTATCAATCGTTCTGTGTAATTGCAGGTAATGATAAAAAAATTGTTGATTTAGAGTGTAATTCCACATTGTTCATTCTTTTGCTAGGATCAGATGGAGTAAACGATTGGAACAAACTACTATTGTTATGTGTAATATTGTGAACAATCTCATTTGCGATCATTTATCGATAAAAATCGCTTCGTCTTATAGGACCTTTACACTCATGAAATAGATGGTTCCAGTGGGTTGGTGGATACAGTATCATTTTAAGGACCGCATTTGGCAGTAAGGTATAAGCTGATTCATTGCACTAAGAGCATTGGGGAAAAATGTTTTTCTTTTAAATGAAAAGCATTGTTGAAAACCAGAAGGGAACATAACTAAACTTTTGTAGTGTGATTTGCATGGCTCAAATGACACTTTTTTTGTACTATAATTGTTGAATAAATGGAAAGCACGTAATCTGAACACCCTACAGTGTTGAGGAAGCTTAAAATCTTTTTTTCAATTAGTGCCCCCTGCTGCAGGAAGGTATACTTATCCATGATGACTGCTTTCCCATGCTGTATTGCGATTCAACTTCCACTAGCACCCATGTTAGCTCTTCTCAGGATAGCCGGCAGCTAAATAGGCCAGAAGTCAGAGGGGGAGATTTATCAAAGGGTGTAAAATTTAGACTGGTGCAAACTGCCCACAGCAACCAATCACAGCTCAGCTTTAGGCAGTGCTGAAAGGAAAGCTGAGCTGTGATTGGTTGCTGTGGGCAGTTTGCACCAGTCTTAATTTTACACCCTTTGATAAATCTCCCTTCAATACATTTCTGAGAGCACTCTCCGAGAGATGAACTGAAGACTCTGACTTAAAGTCTTTAAACCCCTGGAGAAAGACTAATATTAAGACGAAATGCAATGTCAGTGGGAGCTCAACAGCACTAGAACACCGGCATGATGCCACGGGAAAGCAATAATTACAGGCAAGAATACATGCCAGCAAAAGGGGGTTGCAGGCAGTGAAAGAAGAAAAAAAAGCAATTTTAATGCTAACACTTTACTTGTGCTTTGGGACAGGACAAAATTAAAGATGGATTTTTTTGCATTATAAATTTTAGTATGCCTTTAATTGGATCTTTCTAAAAAAAAAAAGTGGAGGAGTCTTTTAAAAGCATTGAAATAAATAGTTGAACCACAGAAGGGACTAAAATTGCTATGCTGAAAGTATCAAGCACTGCTTGAATTAGAGATGAGCAAAATTACATTACAAAGCAAGCAATTCGCTTTGCTTGGCAGTCTGCTACCTGTGATCTACAGTCCTGGGCAACGTCTCCCAGGGCTGGATCCAGCTTTTCCAGACACCCGGGGATGGAGCAGCACAAAGATCAAAGGCAGCCGGTGTGTAAGCAGACTGCTGAGGAAATGAAGCAATCCACTCTGTTTGCAATGTAAATTCACAAACAAACATCTCTTATCTGAGTCATCAAATACTTTTAGTAGCTCAGTACAAGGCGATTTGGTCAAAAGACCGTGAGATGCTTAAGCTGAAAACAATGGGAGGTATTTCATACAACCGCAGAAATGATTTGTCACTGAAGGCAATTACAGGCTGTTTTATGAAATCCTTCATCCCAGTACACATGGCAGATGTATATTCCCTCTAATGACCGATTACCCGCGCAAGAATCCGGATTGCGTATTCCACATCTTCATAGGCAGCTGCATCTCTGCACATGGAATGTAACTAAACTGACTCTTCACAATGCATCCTTGGATGTCTCTGGGTGTTCTAGCACTGGGCTCTGCCTTAAAATACAGGTTGCAATACAACAATTCCTATATCCACCAACGTCTGTAGTTTTCTTTTTTTTATGAACAAAGAAGCAGCAGTTTCCTTCCTTACTGTGGAATATTAAGCTTGTTCTCTTTAAATCAGTCATATTGTCTGTTTTTCTTTAAAAAGATAGAATTTCAAATTCTTCATCTTCTGAGTCAAAGAATCTGTCAAGGCGGTCTGCATCTGAGGAATCTAACACAAGGATGATGATTATTAATAAAGATTGTAATGTCTGGTATGCTTCACACTGTCCCTCTTCCAACGTTCCTCTGTCTACATTACATAAACTGTAAATGTGTCTATCGAGTTGTTAAAGTTCTGCGCAACTGTTTCTTGGCTATATACAATTTTAAGAATAAAAAAAAAAAGTGTATGATGGCACATTATTATTATATTATGACCATTTGCTCCTTTTGACATTGGGAGCACATAGCTCATAAAGAAAGTCAAGTGTAAGGCTGGGTCCACAATGCAAAAAAAATACATTTGTGTTAATACATTTTTACATTGACTTCCATTTAAAAAAAAATAAAAAATTAAATCAATACCAGGGTATCCTCACCCCACTGATCTACCGGGTTCTCTAGATAACAGGTTGTATGGAGTCTTCCTTTAATTTGTTTTTGTATTATTCACTGTATTGTCTCCATTATTTTTTTTTTCACATGTACGAGTGTGCCTAGTCTCTATTGTGGATTTATTTGATCCCTGTTCAGTGGGGTATATACACAGCTGGAAATGTCTGACATGTTGGAAGATCATGACTAAACTTTCCCAGTACTAGTCTGTCCCCACAATTTCCCAGACTTTAAAGTGATATTGTTCTGTATGCCCCACGTCCCCTGGGTCGGGCGATTCCAAAGGCCACTGAGGAGGTGGGGCCTAGGCACAGTTTATGCCACAAAGGGGTGCAGATGTGGACAGGACAAAGGCACAGCGCTTGTGAAGCCCCGCCAAGCTGCCAAAATCCACCGACTACAAGAAGCATTTTTCACCGGACCAAGCACCGAGAAATCTATTTTTAAAGGTGTGTAGAGAAGTCCTCATACAGAAAGGGGGTGACAATATCTCTATCACCTTATTGGTTTTGTTCACTCTGGCCCCTCCACTACACCCACACCAGTGATTGTGAGATGCACTGCAGTGAACATAGCTCCAGATACTGGTGGCAACCTACCAGGACCTTACTAAGTCACTCCCACCCTGTATAGCTCCTCCCCATGCTGTAAATGGCAATTACTCGGGATATTAGTGAATAATGTGACTTGATTGTGTATAGTCAACATTAGACTCCCACACAGGTCATCACTGAGCTTTCACATAACCCTAAACATGCCCAGTTATATAGCAGTATGGACATGGGGGTTGCACAATAGGATATTTAGGTATGATCAAAATGGTCTAGACCACGCCTTTTGGAAGTTGCAGGACAGCCATATGTGATGCCCAGCTTTTCAAATAAACAGTGTATACAGACGAACAGAACTTTATATATATATATATATATATATATATATATATATATATATATATACATATACATATACATATACACACACACACACACACACATCATTCGCCCTACAAACATAGTTTTCAATAGACTTAAGTAGAGGAAAAGCGTAGTGGATTCCGGCACACCAGACGTGTGGCTAAAACGTAACTTTTAATAACTTAACATTAAAATACGATGTCACAAAGCGGACCGCGGATCCACTACGCTTTTCCTCTACTTACGCCTAGTAATCAGTGCCTGGCCAGCACCGGACGTCCGTGCACCCTCCATCCTATGTGTTTGCTGCAAGAAAGACTACGCCTAGGTGAGCTGAATCCCCATCTACTTTCTTCCCATAATTTTCAATAACTGACCATCAGGCTGAACTGATCATTCTGTAATTCTAGTACAGGCAACATGACTGCTTACCTGGGGTAAGGTTTAGTACATCAGGATTGGATAGATGGAGCGGCAGCTGATCAACCACCTCAAACATAGGCAGCGATCCCCCTGTAAGTGATATCTGAAAAGAAACCAGATATACAATTTTAGTCATGTGAATAGTGTGTTTGACTTGTTCATGTAGGAGCGATTCTCTAATATACATTGACAGGACATTTCAACTTTTAGAGAGCTGCACATGACCACCCCACTGCTCACCAGTGTGTAAATTGTGTGATTATTCAAAATTAGAAAAAGCACAGATCCACCTAAGGTTGTGTGTGGTATTACAATTCATTTTTTTTTTTGTTAAATTTTTTATTAGATTTTGAAATTTTTACAAAAAAGAAGGCCTATGATAGGCCTAAAGAATAACTATAATATAAACAGTAAGATGTATATATGTATACCAGCCAACACAAGATAAATTGACTTAATATTTCTCTAAGTGAGCAATTAAATCAATAAACAAAATTATTTCGCAAAGGACAATGAGGTCCATTGTTAACAATGTTTTACAATTCATGTCTACCACAAAACCACACTCAAACGGAGTATAAGAGTGGTGCTGTTACTAGAGGAAAGCACCCGTGTTTTTTCTAAGAATAATCCCCTCTCAAGATAATTGATGTCTAACACATTACCTCCTAGTTACCCCCCTGTACTCTGCTTCTGCGTATCATCTAGTTGGCTGTACTGACCTTTCTAATGCGTTGACACCAGTCATCAAAATCATCTTCTGAACTACAGAAGAATCCCTACAGTAAAGAGAAAAGATACATAATTTTTAAATATATATTTTTTTTTATTAAAAAGACTTCGAAAATGAAGTGTGGCCCTAAAAAAAAGAAATAATTATCAGTAACACGTAGCAAACAGGATGTTATTTTTTTTTTCTAGTGTAGAGGACGTGTCCAAATAAGGATCTTTTATATAATAGCACCCACATCGATCTTAACTGATAACATTCTTGGGAGGATTTCCCAAGAATTGGGAGGAGGGGTTATCCGGCTAGGGAAAACTTTATATACATTGTTACAAGGGTATAAAGAACAGGATTGTTCAGCGGGGGCACTGGAAACCCATAGGACGACACCGGAGGAGCAAGGAGAGGTAAGCATAGCCTCATTTTAGTTTTATAAATACCTGCAATAATATATGCCGTATTTTCTGGCTTCTTAACCCCGAAAAATCTTCTTAGAGGTCGGAGGTTGTCCCATACGGTGGGGGGGGGGGGGGGGGGGGCTCAAAAATGGCCGCATCCCCACCATATGGGGGCACCATTGTTTTTAAAAAAAGTTTAACTCACCTAGGGCCATTCCCAGCCTCTGCGCGTCCCCTGGCATGTTCCCTCAAAGCTCTCCCGAACAGCCAAGACGCTCGGCTGCCGGGAGTGCTTTGGGAGAATGACGGAGGCTCCGGAAGTACCCAGAGCCTCTGTCATTCTCCCAAATTAGACGCTTGGCTGTCCTGGACAGCTTTGGGGGGTCCCCGGCGCAGGCAGTGTACGTCACATTGCCTGCGCCGAGAACATGCCCCAGGTGAGTTAACGGTTACTTTTTTTTTTTTTTTTTTATTTAGCTGCAGTTAACCCCTGCCTGACCGCAGCAAGGCTGCAATCAGGCAGGGGTTAACATTTTCCGGCGTATAAGGCGAACCCCTGACAATCTTCTTGAAAGTCAGGGGTCGTTTTATACGCCGAAAAATAAGGTATTAAGATTTCCTTAGCCGGAAAACCCCTCAAATTTTTTTTTATTGTTGATTTTAGATTTATGCCTCAACAAATAACTTGCAGCAGTAGTAACTTTTTTTTCCTTATATATGGCTATATGAGACCTTGTATTTTGCTGGACAAGTTTAATTATTACACTAACTATATACTATAGTATAGTTTTTGTAGTATAGTATACTTATACTATAGTATAGTATTTTACGCAAAAAAAAAAAAGGGCAATTTAAATTTTCACATTTTTTTGTCCGTTTTTATTATATAGTAAAAATAACATTTTGGGGGACATTTATGAAACTTGCACCAGTGGTGTACACCATGGAAAAAAGGCAGGTAATTGGGGCAGGCCTAATTTAAGACCAGCATATGAGTACACCAGTCTTAATAAATGTCCCACCTTATCTTCTTTCTTCTGTAGGTTGCCATGAACCAAATTTGTATAGGCTTTTTTGTATTCTATTTAATATTTATTTAAAAAAAAAAAGTCTTTGCATAACTTTGTGGGTTTTTTTCAATATGGCCTTGTGGTAAAGGCTTGTTTTTTGCAGGATGAGTTTTATTTTAAAAATAACAGAAGACACAGGTGCTGCTAATTAGCAGGTCTCTTTGCATTATGACACCTTTTCCACGCTATATAGTTTCTGGGTTAGTAGATTGTGCAAAGCCCTTTTTTTAATTTTGTAGTCACACACAGATTAGGCCTTGCTTTTCGTTAGGGCCCTATTCCACCGGACGATTATCGTTCAGATAATCGTTAAATCGTTCGAATCTAAACGATGATCGTTCGTTTGAAATGCAGTTAACGATTAACGACCGAGAAATCGTTGATCGCTTTATAAGACCTGAACCTATCTTTATCGTTGCTCGTTTGCAAAACGTTCTCAAATCATTCGCATTGAATAAGACATCGTTCGGTCGTTCGCAATAGATACGAACGCAATAGCGAAGAAAAACCATCGCAATTACGATCATAAGTAACGATTATCGTTCCATGGAAATGAGTGAACGTTTTTAGGTCTTTTGCAATAGCTGTCGTAATAGTTAAGGATTATGCAAACGATAATCGTCCGGTGGAATAGGGCCCTTAGGTTGTCTGTTTGCCTTGTAACCAGATGTTGCATCTTTACACATTATTTGTTTTTTTTTTTTACTGTGATTATATGTTGCACCCACTTTGTATTAAGGGTTTGGTAATGGTTATTTTATGTGCTCCTTCTCTTGATCTTTACTGTGGTTGCTATGTATAACAGCACAATAATGTTGCATCTACAGTTCTTTAAAGGGGTACTCCGGGCAAAATTTATTTTTAATATGTTATTACAAAAGATAAGTTATACAAATCCCTAATATACACTAATTATGGGAAATGCACATAAGGTGCTATTTTCCCTCAACTTAGGAGATCAGACAGGCTGACTTCCTGTAAAAAAAAAGGTGACGTCACGTCTCAAGTGCCGGGTCCAGCAGGGGGCGCATGTATGCATCTATATAGATGTATCTCCCTCTCTGTGCTGGCTGATACTGACCCCGCTGTGGAGGCCCCTCCCCACAACTAGCTCACTCTGCCGCCCGGTCAGCGTTCCCCCAACTAGCTCTGAGCCCACCCGTCCTGTGCAGGAGCGCTCACCCGCCGCTCGTTCCTGGCAGGGTGAGCGCTCCTGTGCCTCCCCATCCAGCCGCCCGGTCCCTTGTAGGAGCGCTCACCCGCCGCTCGTTCCTGGCAGGGTGAGCGCTCCTGTACCTGCTTATCCAGCCGCCCGTGCTCACCTGCCTCCCGGTCGCGGTGCTGTGAGCGTTCCTGCACCTAAAAATGCATCAACCTGTCACCTCTCAGATACCCACAGCGCAGGAGCGGGCGTCCGGGTGAGCGCTGAGGCGAAGCGAGGACAGCCTCTGTGCCCCACTGTGCCTCAGCGCTCACCTGGACGCCCGCTCCTGCGCTGTGGGTATCTGAGAGGGGACAGGTTGATGCATACGGAGGTGCAGGAACGCTCACAGCACAGCGACCGGGCGGCAGGTGAGCGCTACTGCCAGGGACCGGGCGGATCGGAGCTCGGGCGGCTGGATGGGCAGGTACAGGAGCGCTCACCCTGCCAGGAACGAGCGGCGGGTGAGCGCTCCTGCAAGGGACCGGGCGGCTGGATGGGGAGGCACAGGAGCGCTCACCCTGCCAGGAACGAGCGGCGGGTGAGCGCTCCTGCAAGGGACCGGGCGGCTGGATGGGGAGGCACAGGAGCGATCACCCTGCCAGGAACGAGCGGCGGGTGAGCGCTCCTGCACAGGACGGGTGGGCTCAGAGCTAGTTGGGGGAACGCTGACCGGGCGGCAGGGTGAGCTAGTTGTGGGGAGGGGCCTCCACAGCGGGGTCAGTATCAGCCAGCACAGAGAGGGAGATACATCTATATAGATGCATACATGCGCCCCCTGCTGGACCCGGCACTTGAGACGTGACGTCACCTTTTTTTTACAGGAAGTCAGCCTGCCTGATCTCCTAAGTTGAGGGAAAATAGCACTTTATGTGCATTTCCCATAATTAGTGTATATTAGGGATTTGTATAACTTTTCTTTTGTAATAACAAAGTACCCCTTTAAAATCTTACTTACCACAGCAATAGAGGGGTCAATCTCTGACACATGCATCCGGCATGGAGGATGCTGGCAGTGGAAGCTGTCGTCTACTATATAACCACTATCACTGGCCTCCACAGCTGGCTGCGTAGTATGTGGATCGAGATAAATGAGTTCATCTCCTGTTGGAGAAATAACATAGTAATAGTTAGGAAAGGGTGACAATACTAAGAAAATCTGCCTAGCCAAAATATACCTAACTGCACAGAAAAAAAAAAAAAAAAAACGCTGTATCATACACAAGTCATGAGAAAACACAGACCAATAAAGACAGCACAAAAAGTAGCTGGGTTCATGTTACTTTTTTAAGTTCGAGTAAAAACACATAATTTGGAGAAATTACTCCTATTATCGTCATCAGGTGACTAAATTTGAGCATTGAAAGTCTATATATCTTCATCCCAATTTGTGCCAATGTGTACTTACCACAAATGTCACTATTGAGATGTGAACAAAGCCTTCCTGACTAAATGCATAATGTATTGTCTGCCATTCAGTATGACACATAATTTCAAGGGATCAATCAACTTAATGACTTGAAGATTACATTTATCTTTGGCAAAAAAAAATCCTCGGTATTATTGATTTGAAAATTCAAATAATTAAAAACAAGCTTATTGTTCTGGATATCAGAGCTACAATCTGTAAATATACTTACCAACATATCCTATAAAGTAATGGGCACTGTTTGGCCGACCACCAATAACCCCTAATGACTGGGGCAGCATGAAGCAATGCTGAAAAAGACAATGAAATACTGCAGCTGATAATATAGCTAGCAATGAACTTGCAAGTAGTCTTAGCCAGTAATGTTAGTGTTTTTAGCACTATTTTTCCATTTTGACATTTTAGGCATTTATCAACCCATTTGCTTTTTTTTTTTGTTTTTGTCCTAAAAAAAAGTATCCTTCATGTGTTGTGGCTTTTTCTACAGACATGAAAAAATTTAAAAGTTGTAAAATTTATACTCTGCTCTATGCCACTTATTGGGTGGAATATAACCCACATGATAAAAATTTAAATTGTACAAAATTCATCATATATCAATCATTAATACATACAGTTTAATACATTCTGTACAGCAGAAACTGGCCTATGGGAGAAAGTGCTAGTGTGGTGGGATGAAAAAGGTGAGGAATACATGATAAAATATTACTTTACTGAAAGAGAAACCTCCAGTGGATGGGGTTGGTAAATCTACAGGAAATAAGTTTAAACATGCCTGTGATAAAACACAAACACACATACACATATATATACACACACACACACACACACACACACACACACACACGAAAAGTCTGCAGCACTCGTTGAAGTATGTGAAGTGCGGGTGCCAGCTGTCCCACCTGGGTCCACCGGTGTAGTATAAATATTCCACAAAAGGGATCTGGCTGCAGCACTCCAAAATACGAAAAACGATAAAAAAAAAAAACGATGATCTATTGGCTCACGGATACAAACAGCAATGTTTCAAATCCATCCATAGGATCCTTTCTCAAGCAAGTTTTCAAATATATATTATACACAAACATATATCCTAAGACTAGATGTATCAGGTGGTCTCTTTATGGCGACAATAGAAACTAGAAAATATACCAGATAGTAAGATAGTATACATTATTTGGTGGGGTGCATCTGGATAGTATAGTGTAGTCAACTATGCTATTCTACACGGTTTAAAAAAAAAAAAAAACAACAACGCTGACAACGACAACATATGGTAACAAATATCACCCTGTGATGAATGGAGACCTATGGATACATTTTCCAGAGTGGACATTAAATGTGCACTGCAAAAGGAAGTGTCACCACTAATATAACAGAGATATGTACCCTGACTACTGTGTTTAGGCTATAGTGCATTAGATTTAGAGGTATTTGTTTATAGATCCATATCTGCTATATTGTTGTATGCTTTGTTTGCCTGTATTACCTGGGATGTTTACCCGGAGGTTTCCTGTACTTTATGTGCAAAAGAGATGGTAAACATGATTGTTTATGTATTATTGCTTTTAAAAAACTTTAATAAAAAAAAAACTATTGAACAAGAGATATATACCTTCAGGGTTTTGATGTATGCTTCATTGATCTCGCTTAGGCCCAATCGAAGGGGTATGAGTAATACTAGAGGCCTCCATAGCCGATGTGAATTGGAAGCTCCAGCATGACCATTACACAGCGGCCCAGAGTCACAGCTTCCCATTCTGCACATTCTCCCTTAACAAAAAAAAAAAACAGCTCATTTGTCAGTGGTTTCATTGTGCTCTAATAGTTCAAAAAGTGTTAATTAATATACAATACTAATATTAAATTAGTAAAAATATATAATTTTAAAAACAGTTATAATGATGGAAGAAATCAATCCATATATTGTGGTGCTATGTTATATTCTGGCCAAGGTTTGTTAACTGCGTTGCCTGACGCCACCTTTAAGCAGGCTGTAATCCTAGATTGTGAGCAGGACCCTCACTTCTCTTACTCACTTATCTCATCAGTGACAACAGTATTATCCATCGCTATGTGAACGGCCATGGAGCTCCACTGATCAAAAGCAGCCAGCTTCCTGAAATGAAGGAAATAAGGAGGATGTTAGTACAGGGTCAAACTGATCAAGTGTGTGGTTATGTAATAACCGTGCTCTTACATACCTCAACACTTGTGCTACAGTGTTTGGGCCATACCACTGGCCAATGTATTTGCCTTCACCAACTCCCATCTGGGCTGTAATAAAAAGCAAACAGTTACCACAAAGTTTTTTCAAGTTGCATAGTTAAAAGCACAATATCATTACAGGCAATAACAATATCATTAATGGCAATTGTATATTTACCATTCAACCATACATCACACCTGTACAGCAAGTTCCTGATCATGCCTTATATCCACCAAAAATGTACCCTGGGCTGATGTACTCATCCTTAGGAGTCTCCATAGCTCCCCTCTCAAAAAACACGAAACCCTGCGTGATCTAAGTCTATTGTGCTGAATCTTGTGCTGGAAACAGAAGCTAAGGAGACGCAACAGAAAGCTCCATCTCATTAGGTATAGTTAGATGTGAAGGTAAAATGGGTGCTTAGAAATCTATTCCACCGCCAAATTCAAAACTGATAGGTATTGGAAGAATGGCACTGCTACACAACAGTCTTTAAAGTGTACGACTGTGATTTTTGAAAAATGCTGAGAAACTCACTCCCTCTCCCTGCTGTTATCCCTAACACTGAGGGAACAGAAAGTCCATCTGATTCATTGATTTATATTATCTTTCTCTGGGTAGGAACATTTTCATGAAGACTATTTAGAAAGTTACTTCATGTTGTTCTTAGGATACAAATCAGTATTCACAGCAGTATCTAAACAATACTCGGGAATGCACCAGCAATCAAATATGAAATATCACTGCAAAAGAAATATAGTGTGCTCTAAAATATAACTTTTAGGGTGCCTTCACATGTACTGTATCGCTGTGTATTTATCGGTGCAAGTTTCTTGCACATAAATCCACAGTGATACAGATTGCTATCAAGTCAATGTATGTGTATTCTCACTGCTTGTTTGGTGCGATTTTTACATGCGAGTTTTGATTTTCAAAAAACGCAGCTACTTTCGTGCGAGTTTTGAGCGAGAAATAAGCAACAATACGGTACCTGTGAAGGCACCCTTAATGTAATCACTTAAAAACATATAATGAAAAATAGGTGCTTTCACAAAATTCAACCATGCCACACAGCAGCATTTGACAGGCCTGTGTAAAGGGACAATTGGCAACCATAAGATAATAAATAGGTGTGTACTTACAGTTTGGTATCTTCAGGGCTATCCAGCCCTATAATGCCAGACACTAAGGGAATAAATATTAAATTCTCAATACTGTACCTAAAAAATTAAAAGGCTCTTGATTCATGGGACAATGCCCTAGAAATTTCTTCCTGCAGTATACTTGCCCTATTCTGTCCCTTTCCCAAAACACAAGACCGTCAAAAAAGAGGTGTGGATTATTGCGATAGGATATATGCCATAGTTGCAATTTACACCCAGCAGAACACCCCAACGCGTTTCCCCCCTAAGGAAAGTGTAAGGAGTTCATCAGGAGGCTTGTTTACATTATCCTAAGGGTCTCGATGTGTAGCCCAACTCAGGAACTGGCGCCATAGATGTGAGACATAGATGTGGCATAGTTGGATTTTGTTATAGCACCTACTTTTCATTATATGTTTTTAAGTGATTACATTAAAAGTTATATTTTAAAGCACACCATATTTCTTTTGCAGTGATATTTTTTATTTAGGATACAAACCAACAATAAAAAAAAAATCAATGCAAATTGTCCATTAGATACGCAAAGGCTATAACTGCACTACTAGTCTCAGCATGTCCATTTTGATATGTGACTCGTGCAGTGTGGTCATGGAGAACAAAACCACCATCCATATTAATATCCAAGCCGATTGGCTTGGATTGCGGGAAATATATGAGTGGGCAGTTGATAGATGACAATAAGAGGATAGGAAGGATAGAGTTACTGCAACTGTGAGAAGAGTCAGGACAACACTGTAATGACTGGGCTTATTTTAAGCAGATCTGCATAAAGTATCTTGCGCATATCCCTACCATTACATTACATTAAATAGAATATATATCTATTTAATACTTTAATGGCAGGCAGAAATCTTCTCAGTGCATCGACACAGTCAAGCTGCTGACAGTGAAATGCATTGTCTCACCCACACAGGTCTCTCACCAATCTGATGGATGGAGTAATAACTATTTTTCTTGTCTAGAAAAGCGGTGAGGATACTAAGGTACTCTCCCTTTGGTCCTTTTTTGTCCCATCTCCAATCTAAAAGAATGGGGAAAAATTTTTTAAATTGAGCAATATAATAATAATAATAATAATAATAATAATAATAATAATTATTTACATATCAGTAATAGTCAATAAAGAAAATGTCTGCATTGGTTTATATGCTGTTAAGTATTTTCCATCAGTGCATTGCTGTATCCGAATATTATACTCTGTACGTGCAGAGTATAATATAATATTATATAGTATAATACAATGTACAAGATCTAGTGCAAGATTTGTGTGTCAGAATGGTACAGTTGGTACAGTTTTATCCACGTTATTTTTTACGAAGTTCCTTTAAGTTGAATCTAGAATTCAGGCAACTATACCATACAAGAGAACACTGTATTAAATTCCGCAATGTTTAGAGGAGAAAACAATGGGTGATATCACCATAACATGGCCTACCGCATCTTACCTCGTCCTATATGTCTACAGATCAAAGCTTGAGCAAAGATCATCTGCCCACATCGCAGCATGCAGCCCCAGCCAGTGTCAGAGGTTGGACCGGTCCCACCTGCAAAAAGAATATTGGAAGTTTTTGTCCCCAACTACATGTGTAGGGATATATATTCTAGCAAAAGAAATGAAGAGAACAGAATTTCTAAATACCATGTACAGGTATTAATGCACCCTAATGCCTATTTCTTTAGTGTTAATGTAGTAAATTTACACATATCTGTACACACATTGGTGTGCTAGCAGAAAAAAAAAACATTAGTCAGAGGGACGACAGGGTACACATCCATCAGGCCAGGGACTGCAGGTAGCAATCAATATAATCAATGACTGTATATGCCGGAAAGGGCTTCTAGATGTGGCAGCTTAACAGCTTCAATGAAAGTGATCAAAATAAATCAGGAGAATTTCAGGGTTTTTCTTTAGCAAAGAGACAGTAGTGCAGATAAAACATAGAAATGTCCACCATTAGACAATATATCCTGATAATTTATTAAAGGGGTTATCCAGTATTAGAAGGCACACTACTTACTTGCAAATACAGCACCAACCCTTTTCTCGGGTTGTGCGGTATTACAATTAAAATGAAATACTGCAAAACCACACTCAAAATGGGGACAAGAGGGGTGCAGGTACAGGTGCTTTATACAGGGATTCGACAAGGCTAAAAAAAGAATCTACTGACTCTAAAGGCCCTTTACATGGGCCTATTATGTTCCCTCGGATGATATTCTGCTCATGTAACAGTGACAGCAACCAGCTGAGGAGCAGGAAAACGCCTGACCCTCGGCTAATCACATCTTTTGTGTGGGCTTCAAAATCTTTTACTATCCTCCGCACATCTCTCTGTGTAAACAGGGGATGTGTGGCCGATAGCAAAAGATTTAAATGGCCACTCAAATGATGCAGGGATCGTTTGTGCAGCCTAGCCACTGGATTCATCTTGCTGATCAGTAATCACTTGCATCCTTGCATGGCCCCATATCCCCATTAGGGGAACTGCTTCATTGAAAACTGCTGGAGTTGATGAAAAACTTTATGATGTTCTCTACATATGGCAAAATTCCAAGAGGAGACCTGATACATACAAGAGGATGAGACATGAACATATGTTTCATTCTAGTCCTTTATCTGTACATACCTATTGCTGGGAAATTCCGTCGATATGTGAACCACAGTCTGGATGTGACATCATTCAGGAGTTCCTCCTTCTCTGCATGAAAAGATTGGAAATAGGATGAGAGGACAATAACCTCATAAGTATACACGTACTTTCTGTGTGTGATTACCAAGCTTCACATCAATTGTAATTTTAATTCATTTTAATTATTTTGCTCAGGGCAAGTACCATCAACACACAGCAGTATATGTACAGTACGCAGCTGATGATCAGGCTCACATTACCATTGTGCCTTGGCACATATACATCAGCAACAGCATGGGCCCCAAAGGCTTTAATGGCCCATTTCTAGTCAACTAGTGGTTCTGTGTGTATGTGTGCTGCACTTTTGATATATTTTAGTACCTGTTAGTGCACTGTATTCTTTCCCCAATATCCAGACAGGCTCTGCGGTTTCAGGGAAGTCTGGGGTATCAGCAAACCGCAGAGTGTCATAAGTTAGTGTTGCTGAAACAACATAAAAACACAGATAATTACTTAAAAAAAGGCATCACTTTAAGAGCTAGTAAAATATTTCTATGATACAGGATGACTTCTTCTCTCATGCCTGTGCTAAAAGGGGTATTCCTATGTGCACTAATATACAGTCATGGCCAAAAGTTTTGAGAATGACACAAATATTATCTTTTCACATGATCTGCTGCCCTCTGGTTTTTATGTGTGTTTGTCAGATGTTTTTATCACATACAGAAATAGAATTGCAATCATATTATGAGTAACAAAAGCTTATATTGACAGTTAGAATGAGTTAATGCAGCAAGTCAATATTTGCAGTGTTGCCCCTTCTTCTTCAGGACCTCTGCAATTCTCCCTGGCATGCTCTCAATCAACTTCTGGACCAAATACTGACTGATAGCAGTCCATTCTTGCACAATCAATGCTTGCATTTTGTCAGAATTTGTTGGGTTTTCTTTGTCCACCCGTCTCTTGATGATTGACCACAAGTTCTCAATGGGATTAAGATCTGGGGAGTTTCCAGGCCATGGACCCAAAATCTCTATGTTTTGTTCCCTGAGCCATTTAGTTATCACCTTTGCTTTATGGCAAGGTGCTCCATCATGCTGGAAAAGGCATTGCTGATCGCCAAACTGCTCTTGGACGGTTGGAAGAAGTTGCTCTTGGAGGACATTCTGGTACCATTCTTTATTCATGGCTGTGTTTTTAGGTAAGACTGTAAGAGCAGATTCCCTTGGCTTGAGAAGTAACCCCACACATGAATGGCTTCAGGATGCTTTAGTTGGCATGAGACAAGACTGGTGGTAGCGCTCACCTCGTCTTCTCAGAATAAGCTGTTTTCCAGATGTCCCAAACAATCGGAAAGGGGATTCATCAGAGAAAATGACTTTACCCCAGTCCTCAGCAGTCCACTCCCCTTACCTTTTGCAGAATATCAGTCTGTCCCTGATGTTTTTTCTGGAAAGAAGTGGCTTCTTTGCTGCCCTCCTTGAGACTAGGCCTTGCTCCAAGAGTCTCCGCCTCACAGTGCATGCAGATGCACTCACACCTTCTTGCTGCCATTCCTGAGCAAGCTCTGCACTGCTGGTAGCCTGATCCCGCAGCTGAAACACTTTAAAGAGACGGTCCTGGTGCTTGCTGGTCTTTCTTGGGCGCCTTGGAGCCTTTTTGGCAACAATGGAACCTCTCTCCTTGAAGTTCTTGATGATGCGATAGATTGTTGACTGAGGTGCAATCTTTCTAGCTGCGATACTCGTCCCTGTTAGGCCATTTTTGTGCTGTGTATTGATGACTGCACGTGTTTCTTTAGAGATAACCATGGTTAACAAAAGAGAAACGATGCCAAGCACCAGCCTCCTTTTAAAGTGTCCAGTGGTGTCATTGTTACTTAATCATGAAAGATTGATCTCCAGCCCTGTCCTCATTAACACCCACACCTGTGTTAATGGAGCAATCACTGAAACGATACTAGCTGGTCCTTTTAAGGCAGGGCTGCAATGACGTTGAAATGTGTTTTGGGGGATGAAGTTCATTTTCTAGGCAAATATTAACTTAAGGCAAGTAATTGCTTTTAAGCTGATCACTCTTTATAACATTCTGGAGTATATGCAAATTGCTATTTTAAAAACTGAAGCAGTAGACTTGTAGGGCTCATCAAGTTTTATATTTTTGCAAATAGATTCATTTAGCAAATTTCCTTTTCCTGATATGCTGCTCTTTCACTACCATTGTTTACAGCTTGTTGTCTAGGTTACCGACCACCACTCTGCTCTAAAAGCAGTGGTCTGGCTGGTATATTTTATATATATATATATATATATACACATACACACACACAGACATAATGTAGATGTAAAGAGATATGGGGTATGTATACAGTTTTTTTTTTTTTTTAAAAAGTAGTGGTCGGTAACCCAAACAATGAGCTGTCAACAATTGGAGGAAAGAGCAGCACGTTAGAAGGAGGAGGTAAGTTTGCTAAATGATTGTACTGTATTTTCAAAAATAATGATGTCAGTTGAGATGGGAATCTCTCTTTAATTCATATGGAAACATAATAAATCAGACTGTATCCATGTTTTTCGGGCAGCCTTAGGGCTTTATCCAACTTCAGCAGCCAATCAAATGCCACACAATCAGGTTTTGACGAACTCGAACATGCTCAAGGTTCGCTCAGCTCTAATGCTGACGTGCACCATGGTATATCCACAGCGTTTTCAGTATTCAGTATAAGGCTGCATTCCCACGTTCCGTGATCCTAACGGATCACGGACGTGGAATGCATGTACCGGAGTCCCCCTGCGCCCGGACAGCATCTGTAATTAGATGCTGGGAGCGGAGGAGACTGTATTCATAAGCGCCGCGGTGTAATGAATCAGCCGCGCGGTGCTGTTACTACAGCGGCGCTTATGAATACAGTCTCCCCTGCTCCCAGCATCTAATTACAGATGCTGTCCGGGCGCAGGGGGATCCCGTCAGGATCACGGAACGTGGGAATGCAGCCTTAGGGTGCCTTCACACACACCAGATCCGCAGCAGATTTGTTGGTGCAGATTTGATGCTGTGTTCAGTTATTTAGATCAAGTCAGAAAATCCGCTGCGATACGTTGTGTGTGAAGCTACCCTTAGAATAAATATGAAACATTTATATATATGAAATATGAAACATTGTACATATACATGGACAAATTTGATCAATAGAAGAGTGGTTCACTAATGTGCATGAGCTAGCTGTCACACCATACTGCCAGAAAAACCTTTCCATGTTTCCCAGGACTCCCTAGGGCTGCATCCAACTTCTGCAGCCACAGGGACTCAAACACCGAGCATGTTGGAGAACGTTGCAGTAATCAAACAGTGTGACAGATTTGCTCAACACTAGTCCCTACAGATTACTGAAAACAGATCAACAAGATCTGTCCTCCATCATGTCCTTCATGACAGTATACTGTACCGCCAATATTTTATTACTTCTTCAAATAAACAGTAACCAGTTTGGTAAAGAAAAGAAGACACAGAAAAACTAACATACAGACAAGTCTCATCCATAAAAACAGTAACCAGACTATGACTTTTATGATAATAATAATATAATAATAATAATAATAATAATAATAATAATAATAATAATAAAAGGAGTGATCTGATTGGTAATCCATTACTATGCATGAGGGTGAATAGCAGGGCTACGCATGATGGTGGTCAAGTGACCAATATGTTCTCTGTGATATCTCTGTGACTTGCAGTTATGTATTTTTGTTAGTTGTGATTTCTAACACTGAGGCTAAGTCACGGGTGAGATGTTGCAATGTAACACAGCTAACAGTCACTGTATCACTCCATGCCCACCCTGCAATCTGTAGTTAGTTTAAGCCAATGGGCAAATGAGGATTCTAATTTCTGACCCTTTTTGTTGCCTGAAACATTTACAGAAAATACACTTCTGTACAGAAACCCAATGCAACCTCATGCATTAATATTGCCAAGAGTCTATGAGGATCACAATACTTGCTGTGGACCCCTTACAATTGTTAAAGTTAATCAATCTTCAGTTTAATGCTGCCTTAAAGGGATCAGGCCCTTTAATGGAGCAGTGTCATAGAGGTACGGAGGTTTCCTCCCATTGGGGGTGGTTCAGCCCGCCTCCAGTGCTTTAGCCCAGGCCTGATGGTACAGTCCCTTTAAAGGTGGAGTCCGTATTGCCCCCCCAAATGTTATCCAAATCCCCAATATACACTTATTACAGGAAATACTTATAAAGTGCTTTTTCCCTGCACTTACTACTGCATCAAGGCTTCACTTCCTGGATAACATGGTGATGTCACGACCCGACTCCCAGAGCTGTGCGGGCTGTGGCTGCTGGAGAGGATGATGGCAGGGGTATGCTCAGTGTCCCTCAGTGTCCCCCTGCCATCATCCTCTCCAGCAGCCACAGCCCGCACAGCTCTGGGAGTCGGGTCGTGACATCACCATTTTATCCAGGAAGTGAAGCCTTGATGCAGTAGGAAGTGCAGGGAAAAAAGCACTTTATAAGCATTTCCCGTAATAAGTGTATAATGTTAATTTGTAGAACTTTTGTGGGGCAATACAATACTTTAATAAAAAGTTTTGCCGGCCTTCTCCTTTAACTGGGAGTCATCAGGCCGTTTCTCTCCGCCCCACCAGCTTTGATCAACAGATCTCTCCCTTTTCGGGTATAGGGAGAAATCTACCAATGAAGACTGGCATGGCGGGCAGAAACCACTGGGGTTTGCCCTGATGACTTGTGGATCATGCAGCAGGTGATGACAGGTTCTCTTCCTGCTGTTTCCAAACTTTAAGAAGTTCACAAAAATATATGAAGGCTCAGATTGTCTTTTATTAGGAACCTATGGCCCAACTTTGGCAGGGACACCCCAGGGATCAGTGAGTGTGCCTGGCTGTCATCAGCAAACCCTGTGTTATAATAGCAGGCAATGTAAACCAGGAGGGGGCGCTGTACAATGGAGCCATAATGAAAGCAGTGGCTTATAAGGGTACATCAGTGCAGTACAGCTGTGTTATACTGTCCTAGACAATAGGCCTGGCTAGGAAATACAGGCAGTCACACTACTGGGGACCTGCTACCACGTCCCTACCCAGCCCCGCGGTCCTCATGCCGCTAGATGTTACAGCCATGATAGAAGACAGACAGGCAAGGACCTGAGCTGACAATGCAGTGCTGAACTCACCTGCGTCCATCATTCCTTTCCTCTCACCCACTCATATGGCAGCAAGACTACCTAGCCTAGCGACAAACACTCCATCAGCTGATGTGCATCCCACCAATCACAGGCGAGCTTGCTACAGGATGCCTGAAACGTAAACAAACACGGAAGCCAAACTGCTACGTACAGGCTGACATACTATTGTACGGAAACAGGCCTGCCCACGGCAGCGTGGAACCTAGATGCCTATATCTACTCAGATACTACACAGATATCCCGTATCACGTTAAGAACGTAATCGCTTTCGGAGCCGAAGGGAGCACGCGTGATATAGAAGCCATCTTGTTTCCGTACAGCAGGGTGTCTTCCGGGAAGACGGGCGCTGCCATCTTGTACGGAACACGAAAGGGCTGTCATGGTGATATGCTGTGCAGCGCCGAACTGTACCAACCGGCAGGGGAAGGGGAAAAGAGGAGCTATCTCCTTCCACAGGTACCGGCCAGGCTGGCCTCTGCCGGATATTGAGAGCACGGAACAGTCTATTGGAGGCTGCCACCTGTTGTTTACCAATGGTCGCGCGGCATGCTGGGATGTGTAGTTTTCTATAAGTTATGGGAATGACAACATGGATTCAAAAAGAAACAACTTGTCATTTATGATGAAGCGTTTTTTTTTTTTTTTTTAAACGAGTGCGAGTGAAAAGTGCAGCAGTTGCCCAGGGCGACTACTTTGGTATGAGATCAGGAATCTGGTTGGTTGCCATGGGCTCTGCTATGCACTTGCACTACTTTGGGGCAATTGTTTATGTGGCTGCACTGTGACTTGTCTCCATATGTAACATTCCCTTTATTATCCGCCGTCCTTCCATTAGTTTCTTTTTTCAACCAATAAGAAAGTACCTTAGGCTGGGTTCACACTACGGTTAACAAAACGGATGCATTTCTGTCAAGCCATTTTGATCCGTTTTTCCACTTTTTTAAAACGCACCCATTTTTTTTAATGTACACAAAAATGTACCTGACCTTATTTTTGTGTACATAGGAGTGTGTTTTTGTTTATTTTTTTTTATAATGGAAGTCATTTGAAAAACGGATCAAAACAGATGCATGCAAAAGCATCCGTTTTTCCATGTCCCCCCCCCCCCCCATCTGTTTTTTGGCAAAAACGCATGGAAAAAAGACGATTTGCAAAAATGTAGTGTGAACCCATACTTAGGCTACATACATTCACACATTTGCAGTGCATCCCACACTACGAATGTCAGTAGTGGAGTATAATAGGTCCATTTTGGGCGGTAGCCTGGGGCCCATGGCCACCCAAACAGACTTGTACTTTCAGTGGTGTATTAACTCCTGGCTACAGTTTGTCATGATAAGCAAAAAAATCTATCCTGTATCTATTGTATGAGTACCACACTAGTGCTGCCATAGTTACAGTGGGGGGGGGGGGGGGGCCTAAGCTTAGTGAACAGCCTGGGGCCTATGGCAAAGTTAATCGGCCCATGACTAATGTGCATCACAAAGCACTACATTGCCACTTCATTAGCATAGTGATCCGTGCCGCAAAATGTGGTCCTATTACAGCAGGTCCTATTTTTTTTTTTTGCGGCACCGATCGCGGCCCGTACACAAGTACGGACGTGTGAACACGGCCATTGAATAACATTGGTCCTACGTTCTGTCTGTGATTGCGTGCCCGCAATTGTGGACAGAACAACAGACGGTGAATGTAGCCTTACTGTTTTATTGGAATGGGCCCTTTAAATTTATTTAAATGAGTGCAATGAAGAAAATGGAGCAATTGCCCATAGAAACTAAACATGCCATTGCTTAAGACTGTGGTCACATCTTATTGTAAAACTGATTGCACAACTACAACAGTACTGCTACTTCATGGCACCTGAGCGGCAGTAACCCAGTACCGCTACGGATGCCCGCTATCAGACCTTTAATGCACGTTGATGAGGTATCCTAGGTTTTTTTGCCCTAATTATTGTGTGGATTATATAATGAATACTTCCTCTCTCTGCCTCCTCCAGGTTTCCCCTTAGAGATTCGTCTCGCCTCTACCTTTGGACAGCCGCCATGCAGCGCAGTGACTGGACCCCGGGCCCCTATTCATTCCTGTGCAGTGAACATTTCAGTGAGGACAGCTTTGTCCCACGTATGCCTGACCAGCACCCTCTTCTCAGGCCAGATGCCGTGCCATCCCTCTTCAAAGCTGGCAGACAGAGCAAGAGGAGGCGAGCACGTCAGCCACACGTATTGCTACTTGACAAAAGAAAACATTTAAAAAGAAAGATCTCAGTCTTTTCCCTAGAAGATGAAAGGCTTCTTGTGTCACCAGATGACAGTGTTGTAGGTAAAAGTGACAGCTATGATATCACAGAAGATAATGATGTCATGGGCAGCAGGGATCTTCATCCATGTAGTCAACATACAAGGTCCAAGTTTATTTTCTCCTTGCACTCGTATAGTCGATCTTCAACAACTTCATTGCCCCCAAATGTTGACCATTCTGATTCTTCAATCCATCTACCAAAAGAAGGAGCCAAGCACACGCCTGGTCAACCTCTGGAATATAATGAAAAGCTCTTGCAATCTTGTGAACATGGATCTGGGGATAACTTGATCAGTGTAGAAAATTTTCAGGAATCCTTTGGTAGCAATAATACGGTGTTGGCATTAGAACGGGTGCCTCTTGAGATAAACGTAACTTCTTTATATGCCGTAAAGGAACCCATCCCAGGTATACAGATTCAGTATCTTCCTGTGGACAAAGACTCAGAAGCTATGGCCACCTTGGATTCCTTACATTCATACTGCTCCATAGCAAAGTCCCTGCCCAGCTCAACAGAGCAGTGCAGTAGTGAGGAACTGACAGCAAAATCTGGAGGAGGGGAACTCTGCAATGATCCACTTCAAGGTGAGATCAAGATAACTCACAGTTAAAGGGGTTATCCGGGTAACAAAAACAATATTCTAAATCAGTCATGTAAAACTCTGGCCCGCAAGGCCATTATTTTTGGGTGGTCCGGACAGCTGTTCAGACCCCCGTTATATAATCTTGTAGGCCACAGGCAGTTTTTAGCCTATGGCCTAGGAGGACATGAGCAGTATCCCGATGCCTGCAGCGCAGTGACGTCATCACACACGTCCTGCGCTGGGCACCTCCCTCGGCCTCTGGTCCAAGAGTCCAAACTAATGGGACAACCTGTAACCCCCCTTACAGAGACTGTGGGGAGGGCTGGCTACTATATGGGGCTTTTGGGAAGGGCTGGCTACTATATGAGACTATGGGGGAGGGCTAGCTACTATATGAGACTATTGGGGAGGGCTGGCTATTATATGGGACACTTGAGGGGCTGGCTACTATTTGGGCACTATTGGGAGGGCTGGCAAATATGTGGGACAATTTTGGTTGGGTTGTCTTTTACATGGAGCAATATTGGGGGGTTGAGAACCTCGGTTCTCAAACTTAATTGTTTCCGGAAGGCAGTTTGAGAACCAAGCAGTGTCTTCCCATAGGAAATAATGTAAATGTGATTAATTGGTTCCAGCAGCCACCAATAATTACCTACAATACTCATTTATTACACTGATAAGTGCTCAGTATAATCACTACAGTACAGTACAGAACAGCACTATATACTGTACAGGACATTAAACATAAGAAATGTTCATCAGAACCAGACCCATCCAAGCACTGTAATGTATGGGAGATGGTGGTGCACTGCCTGTACTACTACTGCACTGTATATGCACTCCAGCAGTCTTATACAGCACTGTACTGTATGTGAAGCATCACCACTGCTTAACTCGCCAGGTACAACCCACCATCCACGCTCGCAAAAACGTTCGAAGACCGAGCAAAGTTCGAATTCCAAACACTACTTATGGGTAAATTTTCTTTGAATACCAAGCAGTTCGAGTTCCAAAGCGTTCGAAAACCGAGGTACTACTGTACTTGGGTTTAATCATATTATAGCAATTTATCATGTCGTTTATCATAGCGTACAGCGGAGGGAGACGCACACCACTAACAGTGCCAGGAACACCGCACGTTGCTCTGACAGTGCCAGGACTGCCGCATTCGCTCTTCAATAATTATCAAGGTTGGCCCGCGACTTTGTCCAATTTTTTAATTTTTGCCCACTGTGAATTTGAGTTTGACACCCCTTGTCCTAAACGATCCCACTTCCCAAAACCACCTTATGTCTAATATACATGTATAATCTATATTGTACCCTTTCCCTGTTTTTTTTCTAATTTTTATCGGCTTTGGATGTGTAAAATCCTCTACTCTGGGTCCACTCTAGGGCTGGGCGATATTGGCCTAAATTAATATCGCGGTTTATCGCATATGTAGCTGCGGTAAAGATAATTGAACGATAGCTATGACACCCCCCCTTTGTAAGCCACACCCCTTTTACAAGCCACACCCGCTTGGCCATACCAAACTGGGATTATGTTTTTAAAAAAGTACAGTAACTCAATGAGCAGCAACCCAAACTATGTACACACCACAGGTCATGTATATACAGCATACAGCTATGGACACACCACAGGACATGTATATACAGGTATATAGCTATGTACTATAGGGACTCAGAGTATATACAGTATGATGTGTATATAGTATATACAGGTGACAGTACAGGGACATACAGTATATATGATGGGTATATAGTATGTTATGTATAGGTGACAGTACAAAGGCAGTTATGGGGATACTGAGTGGCACATTATAGGTGGGCTGTAGATGGCACTGTGCCGACACACCGTGAAGATATGTCCTATCTATCTATCTATCTATCTATCTCCTATCTATTATCTATCTATCTATCTATCTATCTCCTGCCTATCTATCTATCTCCTCGATCGATCAATAGATAATGGATAGATAGGAAGGAGATAGATAGATACAGATAGATAGGAGATAGAGGCGATAGATCTATCTATCTCTATTCATATAGTAGCAGCATTCCAATTGCTTTGTGAATAAATCTACACCTTTTTACATTTATGTCGAAAACAGCGACGTTTCTGACCACAAATGTTATTTGGCTTGAATAAAGACCACGTTTGTGGTCAGAAACGTTGCTCTTTTTCTCATGGGTTGCTGAACAGGTTGGAGGAAGTCTCGTGTGCTGTGTGTGCAGGGACGCACAGACAGCACATAGGAGACTGGCCGTGATGCTCTGACAGGCCGGGCAGGTGGCGGGGGGGGCGCTGGGACATGCAGGTGGCGGCTCCGCTGTGCTGCGCCGGGCCGCTGAGAGAGGCATGTGCTGGCAGCGGGAACTGGCTGAGACGAGCAGGGGCAGTGTACAGTGCCGGGCGGGTGATGCGGGGCGCGCTCTGACACGCCAGGAGGTTGGGGGATGCGGGGACGGGCGTGTGGCGGCTCCGTTGTGCTGTGCCGGGCAGGTGATGCGGGGCGCGCTCTGACACGCCAGGAGGTTGGGGGATGCGGGGACGGGCGGGTGGCGGCTCCGTTGTGCTGTGCCGGGCGGGTGATGCAGGGCGCTCTGACACACAGTGGCAGTCCCCTATGTGTTGTCTGTGCTTCGCTGCATACACAGCACAGGAGACATCCTCCAACCTGTGCAGCTCAGGGATCAGACGGGGAGATGAAAGTGAAAATACCGCAGATACCGTCCTGGCAAAGTTAAGGTCGGTTAACTGACGCCAGTGATGGTATCCCCCTCCCTTTTGTAGTCACAGAACTTTTGATCTCCTTTCTGGGGGCTGGGTTAGCTGTCTATTGACTTGGTTACCCGACCCCCAGGAGACATTATCTGCATAATCTCCATGCACCTGTCCTGCTTACATGTGTCCCTGATCCTAGGTTTTTGTAATATGAAAAGTTACAGTTCTATCTCTGTTTGCTGTCAGTGAATGCAGGCATATGTACCTGTCTTTGTGTCTCGGCTCTGCATATTGCTAGTGTTATAGATGTTCTTAGCATATGGATGGAACTAGAATGTTTTCATTCACAGCCAGGAAGCAGAGATCTAAACCTACATTACACCCCTAGTAAACAGATGCCCGTTATGCAGCACATAGCTACACCATGTGCACGTCGGCTCTGCTACATTATCAGCTTGTATGGAATACATACTGGGGTGATGTGATGCAAAACTAATTAAAAAAAAAAACAGTCCTGTGTTACCTATGCAATAGAAATGACAGCATTGGGCAGGAAAGAAAGCTAAGGGAGAATATGCAAAAGGACCAATAAGGGAAATGCATGGTGGGAAATGTAGTTTTCTATCTTGGTTATAGATCAGCTTTTAGAAAAACTTGTACCTCACAAATGGCAGCAGCTAGAAAGACAGAAGATGGCTCCAAATACTCAGAGGGACTTGTTGAGTAAGACCAGCTAGCATTTAATTTTTTCGCTCTTAGGTGAATAACCCCTTCAAGTACTGTGTCAGAATCTTCAGTGCACCGTGGAGGAGGCTTTCAGAGTCACCATTCTCCGGGCTAAATCTAAAAAAACATGCAGGGTTATACTTTTTTTTTTTTTTTAGAAATGACAGGTAATGCTTAAAAAAACCCTGGACTGTTATTGGTTGTTATGAGGTAACAGAACTTCTTTCTTTAAGGGTACGTTCTTCCTCAGTGGATCAGTTCCATAAATTAAAAAGCAGAAAAGCTCATTTCCATTGAAGCAAATGGAGCAGAGTAGTAATACTGCACACAGCCTGAGGACTGGGGTGGTGCTGTTTTTAGAATAAAGCAACTATGTTTTATTAATCCTAAATAACTCCTTTAGATCCATAGCAGATCTGCATTGTGTGAGCATGCTCTCAGGGCATGTTCACTTGTACTGTGCTGTATTAGGCTAACTATGCTGACGGAATTCTGCCTCCAGAATCCCACCTACCTCAGTGTGCAATAGCGTGTCCATGGAAGAGCTGGTGCGCCGCCGCTCTCCCATAGACAGCCTATGGCACATTGAGGCAGGCGGAATTCCTCCTGATTTACTCCGTGTGAACATACCCTTATACTTTCTGCTGGTAAGTGAGTGATATAATCTGCAGCATATATAGTACATGTGAGCATACCTTTTTTTGCTTACATTGCATTATCCGCAACAAGACATCTGCCCCAAAGTCTGTAAATTTACTGCTGCGGAATTTGGTACAGAAAATCTTCTGCATTTTCCCTACATGCATCTGTACACCTTTTCCCCAGTATAGATGAGTATAAAGCCTTTCCAACAGAGCTATCAGAAGGGCAGCAACTGTCTATAGCAGCTCCCCAGATTCCTGCTATTATGAAGATGAAGAAAGGAATGTGATTGGTTGCGTCTGATGAATCTCCCCCATTATATCTTATCTATAGCGTGGATCATAATAAGCTCCATTACACAGATAGCTGACCTTATTACATTTACTGTTCTCTAATGTGACAAACCTCACTGTTCTATAGCTGCTGGGAGTGACGGCGGATTATATCACAGGTGTCAGTAACCGGTCTGAGCTCACATGTTATACTAGCCCTACACAGTGTAAGATGAAACTATATCTCCCAGTGTGCACTGCTCCTGAGTGACATCACTTCCTGCCTGTAGAGGGAGAATGGCAAGTGAGCTCAGTGCAGGTAAAGAGAGTGGAGTAACCTTACATACACAGCAGCACAACACCACACCTTGTATTTTATAAGAGGGATCACTGGCATATTGTAGGGACCTATTAACCCTTCAAGCATGTTTTGTTTCCCCTGTGGTCTGCTTGCTACAAATATCTGCTCTACAGTGCTGCCTGTGTGTGTGTGTGTGCTTTGGTTTAAGAGCTCCCTGTACTGGGTGGGAGGGGGAGTGGGGGAGCATGATCTGCATAGCGGGGTCTACAGCATTGTACTCTGACCCAGGAGGTCTCCCTCACCTTCCAAATCATGGCAGATCCACTTCAGACTGGGGCGTGCATCAGGGGACAGGACTGTGGAGGTAATCTCTGCATAGCTGTAACCCCTCTCTCCCCGGACAGAGAGTGCTGCATGTATGTGCCCACATCCGCCCTGCTCATTCCTTCCTGCTCCCTGCTGTCTCTGCCAGCCCTTCTGTTTCCCATCTGTTTCTCCATTACTGTACAGTAACTTATAATATCAGATATTCAGCTGTTTCTGAATGTTTGTTTCATTTGTTTTACATGTTATTCAGAATAATAAATCATTAATTTTGGGGTGTGGAACCAATTGTCTGCATTTCTATGATCTCTTATAGGAAAATTTGCTTTGGTTTAAGAGTGGATTTGGATTACAAGCGCCGTCCCAGAACAAAGACACCACTGTATAATATATATATATATTATTAGGCAATGAATAAGATGAGATAAGATCATTTTTAATTTGAAAATGTTCACACCTATGTAATATTGCAATGCATATGTAGTATGTATATAGTATATATTAGCTAAGCTCCTCGAGGTCATGTATACACATAGATCCTGCTAAAAAATACCATACTGAAATTTAGGGGAAGCTTTATCACACGTCTTATAGTAAGTTTGTCCTTTGTTGCCCATAGCAACCAATCACAGCTTAAAGAGGCTCCTGACCCCCGTTAGATCCCCCAATACTCACGTGATCCCGCCGGGTCCCGCTTCTGGAGATGGTCGGGTCACGGAGATATCGGCGCCTGAAGTCCAGCGCGCGCGCTCCTCAGATGAGTCCAACACTCATAGAGAATGACAGGAGAGTCCAGCGCTCCGTCATTCTCTATGAGCGTTGGACTCATCTGAGGAGCGCGCGCACCGGGCTGCAGCGGCTGAGATCTCCGTGACCCGACCATCTTCAGAAGCGGGACCCGGCGGGATTAGGTGAGTATAGGGGGCTCTAACAGGGGGTCGGCCGTGCCGGGGTGACAGGTTCCCTTTAACCTTCAAATATTCATGAGCTCTGGTAAAAAGAATGCATACCTATCATTTGGCTGGCACAGCGGGAAACACCGGGTGGCCGACGAAACTGCCGGAAGTGCCATAGACTCTATTGTAATACACTTGAAATGCAGTCTACGGCCCTTCCGGGAGTTCTGTCGACTGCCCACGTCAAAGCATGCCAAAGTGATAGGTACACTTGTAAGAAAGCTTGCAAATATCCCCCATAGAGTTTGAAGTGTTATTAAGATGCCATAAGATACCAACAGTGTGGGCAGTATGCAAAGCCCCCCCGCCACTGACCACCCATTGATCACTAAAATTAAAGGGGTTAGCCACTTGATAGTAAAATTGCTCAATGTACAGTATTAGTAAGTGTACTCACTACACTCACTGACAGCAGCTCCCTGTGTACCTCATAAAGCTAATATCAGACTCCCTTCCTCCAGGCTGGGCTGCCCTTCTCTGTGGTGTTTTGGTCCATAAGATGGCTGACATGGAGGAGCATGTGACCAGGCCGCTGAGCCTGTATATGTCTATAGAGGACACTGGGGGGGCGGGGCATGGTCACATGCTCCTCTGTGTCAGCCATTTTATGGACTGAAACAAAACAGAGCAGGGCAGCCCAGCCTGGGGGAGTGTGATTTTAGCTCTATGAGGTACACTGGGAGCTGCTGTCAGTATATACAGTGAGTACACTTACTAATACTTTGCACTGACCTATTTTACTATAAAGTGGTCAACCCCTTTAAGTGGCTATAAAAGTAGCCATACACTTCATGGTATGTTCACACATTCAGGTTTTTAATTGCAATATATCATTACAAAGCCAGGAATGGATTTAAAAAGAGGAGAAATCTCAGTCTTTCCTTTCCTAATCTGTTCCTGGCTTTGGCTTTAATAACTGCAATTAAAAGCCTGCCTGTGTGAACACACCTTTAGCTAAGCCATTACAACACTAAGGCTGCCTTTACACAAAGAGAGAGTTATCTGACAGATTTTTAAAGCCAAAAACAGACTATAAACAGGGAACAGGTCATAAAGGAATGCATTCAAATTCCAAAATCTGTCAGATAAATCTCTCTCTGTAAAGGCACCCTAACATTGCACATTGTATCTCTGTTGGCTGTTGTGGTCATTCAGACATGATCAATGACACAGAAGGAGGACTTATTATTCACTATGAAAGGTTCCCCGAATGATCGTTCATGTCACTATGGACTGCACCACATGCAAGGACTATGCAGGCTGTGGGGCTCTTACTAGTTAAACAGATCCTTGAAGGCAAGTGGCCACTTGCTACTTATATCAAACTTTGATTTGTTCTCTATTGTTGAACATTTTGTATTGCTTTTTCAGTAGTAACCACTAGAAGGCAGTAAAGGACTTAAAACACGCTCAAGCAGTTGCTGGGTTTGCCAGAAGAGGACACACGTTTTTGCAGAGAGGCTTTCCTTCTTGGCTCATAGACAGGGGTGCAGAGTGGGGGAATGTCCTTTATAAATTCCATATGCCTAATATTTTTAAATATAGTACTATGTTAAAAATCAGCCAAAACAATGGCTGCATGTTCATGTGCCTATATGAATGGAGTGATGGTCTTCTAACATAAGTGCTGCAGCTTCTTAAAGGGAACCAATCACTGGAAAAACGCATATAGAGCTTTTGAAATGTGCTGTTAGAGCACACAGCACACTTGCCACACGTGTTTCCATAGCCTCCGTGCCTTCCCCGTGTAAGCCGCAAAGTAACTTTATAAAACTGGCGCCCTGTATGCTAATTACCTGAGGTAGTCACCTGGGCGGTGTTCGGCTAGCAGGTAGTCACGGTCCCCTGGGCGTTCTACCGCTGTAATCACGCCCCTCTGGGCGTGATTCAAATGGCCGAGTAGCTGTGACATTCTGATGCCAGACGCCGCCGCACATGCGCAGTGCAGCCGCTTCCATTCCGGCGGTACTGCGCCTGTGCAGAATAGCCTCGAATAGCCTGTTAGCCGGAGTTCAAGGCTATTCTGCACAGGCGCAGTCCAACCGGAATGGAAGCGGCTGCACTGCGCATGTGCGGCGGCGTCCGGCATCAGTACGTAAGCGCGCCGACGTTGGGCACGGCGCGCTCCCGAGTGACGCCGCAGCCACTCTGACATTTGAATCACGCCCAGAGGGGCGTGATTACAGCGGAAGAACGCCCAGGGGACCGTGACTACCTGCTAGCCGAACACCGCCCAGGTGACTACCTCAGGTAATTAGCATACAGGGCGCCAGTTTTATAAAGTTACTTTGCGGCTTACACGGGGAAGGCACGGAGGCTATGGAAACACGTGTGGCAAGTGTGCTGTGTGCTCTAACAGCACATTTCAAAAGCTCTATATGCGTTTTTCCAGTGATTGGTTCCCTTTAAAGAGAACCTGTCAGCTGCAATTCACATTCCAAATTTCTGAATGCAGCAAGCTGTAACACCTCCTTACTCCCCCTTCTCTTACCTGAAACTGCTTGGGACTCAGCTTCAGGGTAGCTTCACACGTACCGACTCGCAGCGTTACATTGCAGTATAGGAGCTTAGCGAAATTTATTATAGACCTTTTAACTGTTTTGAAGAAAAGCTTGCAGAATTGTGAATGCAGTTCTGGATCAGTACTTGGGAAACACTGGGAAATATTAATCTGACATGGATGCTGCAAATCTATTAATAGTATTAATGCATCAGCGTTTTCCACTATAGTATACTATAGTTAATGTGGTGGGCTTCTGGGGGCCTTGCCCCTCCATTTTAAGTGCAATTTATTCTTTTTTTTTTTATTTTTTATTTGGCGAGCATGGCATACAACATCAAGTTCTATGTGCTTACAAAGTTGAACTCTTTATTTTGTCTATAGCTACAGGGTATATAAACTGTAACTTGGTATATATGCTTTAACACCATATGCTTGTCCCACCTTGAAAGAGACCAAAAGAATGAAGAGGAAACATATTTGTGAGGATTTTATTCATTACAGTTATATTATTTATGTTATTTTACAGGTGCTCCTCCTCTGAACCCAGCTGTAGCGCCCCTGGCCTGGATGCTAGGGACATGGGTTTCAGATCCCCCTGGTGAAGGAGAATTTCCCTCCATCCCTTCATTTCGTTACATGGAAGAAGCGGTCATCTCACATGTAGGACAGCCAATGCTGAATTTCATGTAAGTAATTATGTAGAACAGACCATGGGTCTTTGCTTTAGCATTTATTTCATTGGTCTTTTTGTAGTGTATATCATCCTGTACACAGTGTTGTATTGCACACACAATATTGCTGGCTAATTACAGAGAGTTAAAGTTACTCTGTACCCACAATCTGACCCCTCCAAACCATTTGTACCTTTGGATAGCTGCTTTTAATCCAAGATCTGTCCTGGGGTCTGTCCGGCAGATGATGCAGTTATTGTCCTAAAAAATAACTTTTAAACTGGCAGCCCCTTGCCCAACAGGCGTGGCCGAGATTGTATATGCATTAGGCTGGCACAACCTTCCTGTCCCTCCTCCCCCCCCCCCCTTCTCCTCATCAGTAATGCTGCGGGCAGATTGTCTCCTATTCCCCACCTGTGTCAGCACAGCATGGGCTGGATTGTTAAGACACCTGTGCAATGTTTACACAGGAGAAAATGTTTCAGTGGCATTCCTAATGATGAAGAGGGTGGGGAGGAGGGACGGAGGGCACAGATACTCCCGCTTGGCACGGGCTGCAAGTTTAAAAGTTGTTTTCTAGGACAATAAATGCATCACCTGCCAAACGGACCCCAGGACAGATCTTGGATTAAAAGCAGCTATCCAAAGGTACAAGTGGTTTGGGGGGTCAAATTGTGGGTACAGAGTCGCTTTAAAAGGGTATTCTGATCCCAACTAACATAGTTTAACATCTAGGTCTCGTCAAGTTTAAGATTTGCAAAATTTATTAAACACTGCTCTGGCTGTGGTCTGGTTGGTGTATATCCCTTTCAGGTCAATGGACACAACTGTATGTCAATTTTTGCGTTCCCACTTATGGACATAGAGTTGCATCTGTGGATGAAAGGGGCAGGGAAGCCATGCTCAGATCCCAGCAGTTAACCCTATAGATGCTGTGGTCAGTGCAATCGCAGCATCTATAGGGAGAACAGAGAGAGAATTCTGTTCCCCGAATTATTATCTTGGAAGGATGTAGACTATTCCATGGTAGTAAGGAAGAAGGAAGTATCTGAGTTGTGAAGGTAAATATGACTGTATGATATATACATATACAGTAATGGCAGTGTGCTTTAACAGGATTTATGTTGTCATGCAGGTTTTGTGCCTCTAATCCAGAGACAGGTAAACCAATGCACAGAGAATGTGGATTCATTCGTGTGAAGCCTGGGACCAAGCAAGTAGCGTTTATATGTGCCCAAAATACAGGTAATTGCCTCACAGTACCAACACAGAGATGTATGATACTTACAGGAGTTATCAAGGGTTAGAAAAAACAAAGCTTTTTTTTTTTTCTTGCAAAAACTCACAGGAAGGCATACAGAGGGCTCCTGTAGGAGGAGTTTCACTGGTGGAGGATGTACAAGTTAGTTCTTACCAGATTTTCAGAGAGGAAAAATGCAAGAGACAATAATCCCTGCAGAAGTTAAGACAGGGCCTGGCTTATGCCAGGACCCCTGTCAGGTACAGAGGTACGCAGTCAGTTGAGTCTAATCACCAATGTGTACAGATGCAGTTAGTGACCCAACAGTTCTTTTACTACTGCTACTAAATCTACTATGCAGTGCTAAGCACACCCAAGGGAGAGTAGTAACTAAGGAACACCCTGACCCACGCCAGGAACACATCTACAAAGAGCAGGGAAGTATCCTGAACAAGAAGGGGACTAGCTTTGATCGACAAGGCAGCCAGTACAGAAGGCCTACATATCCTATCGCACAGTGCAGGTAACTGGGAAACCTTGGACACCTAGCTACACTGAAATAACCACGGCCGGGGCTTGTACTACCCTACTGGAACAGGTTCTACGATACCAGGGGGCAGAAGGTGGTCAGACACAGTCTAAACACAAGTATCACTTCACTCAAGATATCTACTGAAAGTTCCGGCAGAGTACAAGGCTACTGTGGGTTAGGGTTCCTCTGGCAAACTCCTCTCTACTCTACAAGCACCGCTAGAACTACCTCTCTTGCTTCACTCAAGTACCTCCTTCAAGCACAAAGGTCAAGCATTCTAGTGTGTCAAGATTACTGTCTGTAAACCATGTACTGTTATACTGAAAAGCCTTACAGTAAAGCTGTTATATTTTTATACTACGCGCGGGACTCTGATCTTCTATTTGCACCTGCACCTATACACAGACACATGCATACCTTGGGTTATTTTTCCCTTTTCTGTGGGAGGCCGTACCAACAGTCAGGTGGGTCAGGACTGCCGTGACAAGAGCCCAAGAGACCCACACCACCCTGGCAAGTTACCGACCATTTGGGGAACACTATCGGCCATATACAAAACAGGTACCAACATCACACCTGTGTGCTGGACTAGCACTGGCGTCACAACATATAACATCACTGGCCGAGTAACCTACCACACCTCTCTCCTTACTGTAGGAGACAGATTGTATAGAAACTCTATCTAGCCTGTCTCCTGCAGCAAAGAGATGGAGAGAGAAGCACTTAACACTTCTCCTCGCTCTTCCAGGCTTTCAGTAGTGTTTCAGCACCCAGGCCCAGACAGATCAATTTTTTTTATATAGACATGCTGGCCTTGCTGCAGTTTTGACATTTTTTTTATCTTTAACTTGCAGGTGTAGTTGAGGTGGAAGAAGGAGAGGTACAAGGAGAGCAGCTGACGCTAACCTCAAATTCACTAAGCAGAATTAGCTTTGCCAAAGAGCCTCATGTAGAGCAGGTAAGAATGCTTCGTATGATGGAACAATGCAGCATCAATATACAATATCATATGGTTTGTAAACTTCAGATCCAGCTTAATACCAGCTCTTATACTCGAGCAGATCTTACCCACAACTCTATATCTGCCATTTACCCCTTAGCCTTCTGCTCTAGTCTCTGCCTGTTAGGGCATGCTGGGAGTTGTAGTTTTGCAACAGCTGGAGAGCCATTAATAATTCCTTTATTTAGCGATAACATATTACGCATGGCTGTACAGAGATTGTCATTACTCTCTTTGTCTTAGCCAAAGGTTGAGAAACACATAGGTTACTGTCATGTTGGCTGCATTACTTACTGAGGATGTGTCCTCTAGTCAAAACCCAGATGGTGGGGTATATTGATATGTATATTTTAGTTGGGTTGCTATGATCTGGCCACTTTTTCTTGCACAGTGATGGAAACTTATGAATATGACAGTGTACATAACGCTGTACTGTGACCCTCCTTTCCCTTACAGATCTCTCGTACCTTCCGCCTGACTGCTGAGGGGAAGCTGGAGCAGACTGTCTCCATGGCAACTAGCACACAAGCCATGGCTCCTCACTTACAAGTGACATACAAGAAAGTGACCTCATAACCATTGCGTCCAAGATATGAAGTAGTGCCTGTACTGTTCACGTTACTTGAATAAATGTAGAGCTGCTGACTGCTCTGGCGTCCATGAGATCCATCAAGTGTGTAATCATTTTTCTCATCACATTAGTCTTGTAATGTAACAATATGTTATACTTAAAGGGATCTTACTGCTGGCAACCTGAGCAGTTACAAGAAAGGGGGTCTCTTGCTACCCAAGTGAATGGAGTTGCAGTTAATTGCTTTATTCACACATGGGATAAAGAGACCACTACTATTGTGATTGATAATAGTATCTGAGGTCACATCCCAGATCAAAAACTTATACTGTGGCTGCATAATAAGTTTTAATCTTGTGATACCTGCCCTAAATTTACTTAAAAAGTTGAATTAGGTTATTTTCAATCTTACAAACCTACCGCCTTGTTTTTAATATCCCATTGTTATACAAGACAAAGCATTCATTGTGTCCTTGGTTCAAATTCTTTATTGGTCATTTAGGGGCCAATGTAGATGGCTGAGTGTTGGATGTCAGTCTGACATAGAGGATTAAAAGTAAATTAGGTATAAAGTTCACTCTTCATCATGTTTTGATCTTGGAGAGAAGCTGCTGCCACAGTCCTGCTGCCCTCTGCTGTTTGATAAGATGTAACAGCAGAATAGTGAGTGCAACCCTGGAGGTGACTGTCTGCAGGATAAGACTGGATGTAAGAGTAGCAGGGCCCGGACAAAGAGTTTTGGTGCCCTAAGCAGAGAAGGCAAATGGCGCCACCCTCTCCCCCCCCCCCCCCCCCCCCCCCACACACACACACCATAAAAAAAGCCAAAAATATACCCCTAGGGGGAAATTTATCAAACTGGTGTAAAATTTAATTCTTTGTTGTCCCTAGCAACCAATCAGATTCCACTTTTCATTCCTCACAGATTTTTGAAAAATTATAGGTGGAATCTGGTTGCTAGGGGCAACTAAGACAATTTTACTTTACACCAGGTGGATAAGTCTCCCCCATAGTGTATAGTCCCCCCATATCACCACCCCTACTGACTAAATATTACCACAACACAATGAAAAAATCATACCTCCACATCTTAAACACACGAACTCCAGAACTAGAACACTAGAACAATACCAGTACTGCTACTAAATAAAAAAAAGATTGTACAGAGTCCAGCATTACCCCACCACCACCACACATACAGTGACAGTCTAGTAATCAGAGTGCAGTTTCATACAGTGACTTACAGGTGACGTCTTCTCTTATTACAGTTGTTCACTTTCTCTTTTTACTTCTCCATTGGGTCCGGGCCTTTATGTTAGCCATGACCTGTCCCCATGGCATCTATCAGACAAACATTTTAGGCTCCACAATTTACCAACACTCTTCTCACCCCTATACCATAACTCATCCATAGTGTCCCAACATGAATAGTTCCCCCTATCTACACAGTAACTAGCCCCTTCTCTTCCTTCATGCTGTAAATACTTCCATTTTGCCATGACACTTATTAAAATCTCTTCTGCACCTCCCCACTATTATAATCCTCCCATCCTGTGCCCCATGTAGTCACATGTAATTGCCCTTTTAGTTCCCCTTCTGTGTCCCCCTGTAGTTCCCCTCCTCTGTCCCCCTGTAGTTTCCCTCCTGTGTCCCCCTGTACTTCCCCTCCTGTTTCCCTATGTAGCTCCCCTCTGTAGTTCCCTCTCATGTGTTCCATCTATAGTTCCCTCTCACGTGTCCCCATAATACTGCCCTGTAGTTCTCTCTCATGTGTCCCCATAATGCCCCCTTTAGTTCCCTCTCATTTGTCCCCATTATACCCCCCTGTACTTTCCTCTCATCTGTCCCCATAATCCCCCCCCTGTAGTTCTCTCTCATGAGTCCCCATAATCCCCCCTGCATTTCCCTCTTATGTGTCCCCATAATCCAATCTGTAGTTTCTTCTTGTGTGCCCCCATTATCCCCCCCCCCGTAGTTCCCTCTCATGTGTCCCTATAAACCCCCCCCTGTAGTTCCCTCTCATGTGTCCCTATAATCCCCCCAGTAGTTCTGTCTCATGTCTCCCCATAATCCCCCCCTGTAGTTCCCTCTCATGTGTCCCTATAAACCCCCCAGTAGTTCTCTCATGTCTCCCCATAATCCCCCCCTGTAGTTCCCTCTCATGTGTCCCTATAAACCCCCCAGCAGTTCTGTCTCATGTCTCCCCATAATCCCCCCCCTGTAGTTCCCTCTCATGTCTCCCTATAAACCCCCACTGTAGTTCTGTCTCATGTGTCCCTATACCCCCCCCCCCCGTAGTTCTCTCTCATGAGTCCCCATAATCCCCCCTGCATCTCCCTCTTACGTGTCCCCATAATCCCCTCTATAGTTCCCTCCTATGTGTCCCCATAGTCCTCTCCTATGTCCCCATCTACTGGATAAGCCAGCTACTCATCTCAGCAAACGTTTGGGAGTCCCATGTCAGACTGGAGTCCCTGCTTCTGCACACATATTCTGTGGGGCAGTAGGCTATAGGGCTCCACAGAATATGCATACAGGAGCTGAGACATTAGTCTGTGCTCCTGTAGTGAGTGGCCATGCGTATAATATAATGCATGGACACCCACTGTGCAGGGTAGAATAGCCTGGAAAAAAAAGAAAATTGCGCCCCCTGTTATTCACCTCTAGATGGCGCCCTAGGCCATCGCCTACCCCTACCTACCCTTTGTCCCAGCTCTGGCCCGCACAGACAATACACAATACTCACATACATACTTGATGCACATGCACAATAGACAAAGATTCACATACATTATGTATACACATGCAATACACACAGACTCATATACTTTATGTATACACTCAGATATAAATACATACATATTTACTTACATACATTATGTAACACAGATTTACCTTTTGTACAAGAAGACACCAGGGATAGTTTACACTTTGTGAGCTGTGCAGCTCCAGCTGCTCTTGGTCTGTAGGCTGCACCCCCTCCCCCTGTGTCCCGACTGTTTGCAGCAACACCACATAAAGTAGAGAAGTGGCCAGGGGTGAGGAAGGGGGCTGCACTGCTACTGCACACTCCTGTCACCCAGGTCACTCCCTGCATCTAAACAATCAACTGAAACCCCCTGATTTTAGAGGCAGTGAGTGACCAAGGTGTCAGGTGTGTGCAGCATGCTGGTGGAATACACTGTATGTGGGGCCTGGAGCTCCTATACTCGGAGCCCGGCCTCCTGCTCAAGGTCACCTGCAGGATTCCCTGGCTCCCCTGGGCTAAAAACAGCCTGTGCTCCTTTCTCCTGGGTTCTTACCTCCCACACTGAGAGTCGCTGCACTGGGCAGTAAGGGAAGCTGGGGGGACACCAGGACCCCGCCTCCTCTTCATCCTCCCTGATGTCGGGCTTCTGATGACATCACCAGCGGCAGTGGTAGTCTTCCTGATCTTCTGTACCTACTGCTGCAGACTGCAAGAATGGGGCAGGGGGCTGTTGAAGCCCTGGTTATTTTAGTATGGAGAATAATCGTGCCCTGTTGCCTTGCAAGGGGCCCGGTCTTTTGAGAAACTCACAGTCCGATTGCCAGTATGTGGAGGCAGAGGGGTAATGACAGCTGCTGAGAAGGTGGCCCCCCTTAATCTTTCATCTAGTCCGGACCCCTTAGAGCTGTACTGCTAGTACTGCCCTGATGGCGGACCTGGGCTTTGGTATCAGTTACCAAAATATGTGGTTCACATGTCTATTTCAAGCTATAGGCTAAGTTGAACATATACATATTATATGTACACTTTGATCACTTGTTATGTAGGGCCGTTTGTGCCACTGGGCAGGTGGTGCAGCCACCCAAGGTGACAACCCTAATGTGGGTGGGGAGGGGTGCACACAGAGTGACCAGCTGCCTCTGACTGTAAGGGATTCAGGAAAAGGTGAGTATGGTTTTGTTTTGGAGCTTCTGAAGAATGACAGAGGCTTCGGGTACTTCCGGAGCCTCCTGAAGCCTCTGTCATTCTTCTGAAGCTCTCCCGGCAGCCGAGCGTATCTAATAAGACGCTCGGGAGAGCTTCACGGATCCCAGCGCAGTCGGTCAGTGTACATCACACAGAAGTCGTGCGGAGGCCGGGAACGGGCTCCAGGTGAGTTATCTGTGTTTTGTTTTTTGTTTCTTTCATTTAGCTGCAGTTAACCCCTGCCTGACAGTAGCAGGGCTGCGGTCAGGCAGAGGTTAACATTTTCCGGCATATAAGGCGAACCCCTGACAATCTAAAATAGGGTATCTACAGGGGACACCTACCTAATGGGGGATATTATCTACAAAGGGCACTTACCTAATGGGGGATATTATCTACAGAGACCACCTACCTAATGGGGGTTATTATTGACAGGGGACACCTACCTAATGGGGGTTAATATCTACAGGGGACACCTATCTAATGGGGGATATTATCTAAACGGGACACCTACCTAATGGGGGATATAATCTAAAGGGGACACCTACCTAATGGGAGATATTATCTACAGAGGACACCTATCTAATGGATGATATTATCTATAGGGACCACCTACCTAATTGAGGATCATCTACAGAGGACACCTACCTGATGGGGATATCAACAGGAGTAATCTACCTAATGTGCAATATCATCGACTTGTGTGTTACTCGGCAACTAGTTGAGATAGCCTGTGATGCCAATTCTGTGGTGTACGGCTGAAGATGTTAACGTTGTGACGCCAGTGCTCATCCAGCACACAGGTGCGATGTTGCTACCTGCTTTTTGTATGTGGCCAGCTGTATTTTCCAAATGGTCGGTAACCTGACGGGTTGTTGTTGGTCCCTTGGGCTCTTGTTATGGCAACCCTGAGTGGCAACTGACCCACCTGGACTGTCAGCACTGCCACCCACAGAACAGGGAAAAATAACCCAAGGTGGGGTTGAGTGTGTGCAGAAGAAAGAAGATAGGATAGAAGAAAAGAGCACCTCCTAGTGGTCAACACACAACACATGATACACAGAGAAACATTTGTAGGGAAATCTAGAAATACCTTATCCACAACTTAGCCTGAGAAGCACAAGGGGATCCTTTGCTTTCCTCTAGTCACCATCATAGCATGCAGCCCCTATGCTGTTTTATAACGAGCTTCAAGCACTGCCCCTTGTCCAGGGCACTAGCATGGTAGACAGGTTCTATGGCACGAGTGTGGGGTTCGAAGTTATTCAGGGTTTTGGGGTATAACGTTATTCAGGAATCTGGGGTGTGACATTATTCAGGGGTATGGCAGTTCCACTCTTCGCCCGTTCTGCCCATACAAAGGGGCACTCAGCACAACAGAATACTCCTAAGTCGCAGCGAGAGAGCTCTTGCTGTGGCTTATCTCTTTCTGAACAAGGGTCCGCCATGATTTTCCATCAAGGCTGACCCCTATCACCGGTGGTGATTCAGAATGGCCCCATACACACTAGACTGATGGCAATAGTCTGAAGTGTACGGGGACTGTGAAACCAAAGATCTTTCAGCAACAAACTCTGCAGTCAGGAGAAGTCATGGTGGTCTGAATGGTGAAGAAAAGAGAAGTTGAATAACTGTGATAAGAGAAGATGTTACCCAGTTGCTGGATTGTAGAGGATCTGTCCAGTCTACTGATATTGTGTTATAAGATATAATTGTATTGCCCATGAGGTAACAGTTCTGTAGCAACTTTAGTAAAAAGTAGGTTCTGTCATTGCATTAGGGGCCCTGATAATGGAGGTGGCACAGGGAAGCTGCTTTTCACAGAGCACACACTCATCCCCACCACTCATAGGCAGGCACACAGAAGGCCCCTGTAGGAGAAGTTTTACTGGTGGAGGAAGTGCAGTCCAAACAAAACCGTTCCTACAGAAGTTAAGCCAGGGCTTGGCTTATGCCAGGACCCCTGCCAAGAAGTGAGACAGTTAGTTGAGTCTAGCCACCAACTTAGGCAGATGCAGCTTAAGCCAAAGGTTTCTTCTATACAAACTATTACGTTCAGTACGCAGTGCTAAACGCTAATAAGGGAGAGTAGTCACCAAGAACACCCTGACCCATGCCATGAACACGCCAGAAAAGTGCAGGGCATTATCGTGAAGAAATAGGAACTGACCTCAGTAGGACAAAGCAACCAGTATATGAAGGTCTACTGCACAGTGCATATAACTGGGAAGACTTGGACACCTACCTACACCCAGATAACCACCGGTGGGGTTCTTCTGATAAAGAAGAAGAGAAGGAGGAGTCACGAGGATGATACCTATAGTTGCAGAAAAAGAGTGAAGTACCGATTGATGAGTGAAAATGATTAAGGAAAATTCAGCAAGTGGCAGAAATGACACCCAATTTTCTTGGTTGTCTGCCACAAAAACCTTAAATACTGTTGAGGAGAAGGAGAGGAGAAAAAGAGCTGGGTACCCAATTTAGAACAAAAGGCCTTCCAAAACCAAGAGACAAACTGGACCCCACGATCTGATACAATATTCTCAGGTATACCATGCAGTTTAGCAATATGCAGAATAAACAGTTCAGACAATTTCTTGGCATTAGGTAGTTGTGACAAAGGAATAAAATGTGTCCTTTGTGTCCATGGATAGATGTGTCCATGGTCTTTTGGGTATAGGTAGTGCATAGAGTCTTCCAGCAGGAAGAGTATGAGGAGTATTGGATCTAGCACAAGTTTCACAAGAAGTAACATATGAAGTGATGTCTTGAGCTATAGTAGGCCACCATTAGTAACGAGACACAAGCTTTTTGGTACCAACCACCCCTGGATAACCACTAAGGAGTCATGGTATTCGCTCAGAAGTTGCAATCTTAAGTTTGGAGGCACAAACAATTTCCCCTGAGGAAGAGATGATGGAGCCATATCTTGTCTCAATGAAAAACTAGATGCCAGGTCAGGGGAAACAGCAGAGATAATAACCCCAGGAGGTAAAATAGGGTCAGGATCAGAGGGGTGGTTGCCCAGGAAGCTTCACGACAAGGCATCCATCTTCACATTCTTGGAACCTGGCCTGAAAGTAACAACAAAATCAAAACGAGTAAAAAAATAGTGCCCATCGGGCCTGGCGTGGATTTAATTTCTTTGCAGATTCCAGGTATTCTTATGATCAGTTAAGACTGTTACCTGGTGACATGCACCTTCTAAGAAGTGGTGCCATTCCTCGTCAATAACTCTCTATTACCCACATCATAATTTCGTTCAGCAACAGAGAATTTTCTAGAAAAGAAAGCACAAGTATGCAAATTTGTGAAAGTAGTGGGGCCTTGGGACAGGACTGCCCCAACACCAGATTCTGATGCATCAACCTCTACAATAAAAGGCTTGGATTGATCTGGTTGGACCAAGACTGGAGCCTGTACAAAACACTGTTTCATTGTCTCAAAGGCAGAAACAGCATCTTGGCTCCAATTCTCAAAATCTGCCCCTTTTCTGGTTAATAATTTTAATAAACTTGCGATAATAATTTGCAAACGCTAAAAATCACTGTAGGGCTTTTAACAATGTGGGTCTCACCCAGTCGGTAATAGCCCTGACTTTTTCGGGGTCCATGCAAAACTTATCAGGAGTCAGAACATACCCAAGGAATTGAATCTCCTGGACCCCAAACACACATTTCTCTAGTTTAGCAAACAAATGGTTCTCTCTAAGGACCCGAAGAACATGCCTGAGATGTTGAATATGAGAGTATTTATCTTTAGAAAAAAACAGTATGTCATCCAAGTAGACAACCATAAACTGACCAAAATTTTGAAAAACAGCAGGAGCATTACTGAGACCAAATGGTATAACTAAATACGCATAATGTCCTTCTGGGGTATTAAAGGCCGTTTTCCACTCATCCCCTTCTCTTATTCGGATGAGATTGTAGGCACCTTTCAAATCTAGTTTAGAGAACCACTTGGCTCCCAAGATCTGATTGAACAAGTCTGGAATCAAGGGAAGAGGATACTGGTTCTTCACTGTAATTTTATTTAAACCACAATAATCTATGCATGGACGAAGACCACCATCTTTCTTTTTAACAAAGAAGAACCCAGCTCCTAGAGGTGAGACAGAGGGCCGGATATGCCCCTTTTCAAGACTTTCATGAACATAATCTTTTAGGGATTGCCTCTCTGGCCCAGAAAGATTATATATTCTTCCCTTGGGGGTACCTGGTGCCAGGAAACAGTTCAATTGCACAATTGTAAGGACGGTGAGGGGTAAGAACATTAACTCCAGTTTCTGAAAAAAACATCAGCAAAATCAACAATGTAATCAGGTATTTCCTTTTCTCCATTACAGAGATTGGTTAGACATACAGAAAAGCATTGGTTAAAACACCCAGACCCCCACTTAATCAATTCTCCAGTGGTCCAGTTAAATTCGGGATTATGCAATTCTAACCAGGGTAACCCCAGAATAATTTCAGAGGAAAGACCTTCCATAATATAAAATGAACAATATATATAATGCAGTAACCCACCTGTAACAAGATCTTGGGGGTACAGTGACGGACTGAGCCTGAACTTGAGCAGTTTCCTTTAAATGCACTCTTTTCACCAGGTCCTGCACTGACTGAGTCAAGTGTCTCCATGCAGTCCATGGTGGAAATATATTGGGCCTGTGAATCTGTAATGTCCAGAGGGGTAGAGGGTGAGGGCAGCCCTGGAACTAAACCCCCCACTGTCCCTGCCTACTTGACCACCATCCTAAACAGTGGCCCCCAATTGGGCAGCAGTCCCTTCCTAAGATATTGTGAGGGATAGGGAAAAGCCAAGAACTAACAAAGTCAGACTAGCCAGGTCAAACCAGGAGAACACGTCAGGAACAAAATCAGAAAACAGAGACAAAGTCAGATATCAAGCCGAGGTTAGAAAGTCCAGGAGAAGCACGTCAAAAACCAAATCAAAGAGACAAAGGGAAATCCAAGGTACAGGCAGAGGTCAGTAGAACAACAGGTATCAGCAGGTAGATAAATGCTACTGAGGCTTTGAAACCATTCACAGGCAACTCCCATAAGCAGCTGAAGCCTTATATACAGCTTCTCAGGGAGACCAGATCAAGGAGACCTGGAAGACTTGGACCGGATTTGACTGACCCAGCGCCTCAGTCTCCTGACAGCATTCATTCGCAGGTAGCGCGTTGGTAGGGTGGGGTATGGGCACCGGGAGGTAGCGCGTTGGTGGGGTGTGGGCGTTGGGAGGGTGGCCGTTCGTGTAGTGGGGTGTGGGGGCACCGAGAGTGCGTGTTGGTGGGCACCAGAAGGGTGCGCGTTGGTGGTCTGTGGGCGCCGTTAGGTAGTGCATTGATGGGGTGGGGTGTGAGTGTTGGGAGGGTGCGCGTTGGTCAGATGGGGTGTGGGCGCTGGGAGGGTGCTCATTGGGTAGCGTGTTGGTGTGGGCATTGGGAGGTAGCGCATTGGTGGGGTGTGGGCACCGGCAGGTAGCGTGTTTGTGGGGTGAGGTGTGGGCGCTGAGAGGTAGCTCGTTGGTGGGGTGGCGTGTGGGCGCCGCAAGGTAGCACGTTGGTGGGGAGGGGTGTGGGCGCCGGGAGAGGGGGTGTTGGTGGCGTTTGGGACGCCGGGAGGTACCGCGTTGGTGGGGGAGGGGTGTGGGCGCCGGGATGGTGCAGGTTGGTGGGGTGTTGGCGCCAGGAGGTAATTTGTTGGTGGGGTGGGGTGTGGGCGCCGGGAGGGAGCGCGTTGGTGGGGTGTGGGCACTGGGAGGGTGCGCATTGGCGGGGTTGGGTGTTGGTGCCAGGAGGTAGCGTGTTGGTAGCGTCTTGGTGGGGTGGGGTGTGGGCGTCGGGAGGTAGCGCGTTGGTGGGTTAGGCTGTAGGCGCCGGCAGGTAGCACGTTGGTGGGATGGGGAGTGGGCGCTGGGAGGTAGCGCATTGGTGGGGCGTGGGCACCAGGAGGGTGCGTGTTGGTGGGCTGTGGGCGCCGGTAGGTAGCGCGTTGGTGGGGTGGGGTGTGAGCGTCGGAGGGTGCGCGTTGGGGAGCATGTTAGTGGGGTGTGGGCACCATGAGGTTGCGCGTTGGTGGGGTGTGGGCGCCAGGAGGGTGCACGTTGGTGGGGTGTGGGCGCCGGGAGGGTGCGCGTTGGTGGGGTGTGGGAGCCAGGAGGGTGCGCGTTGGTGGGGTGAAGTGTTGGTGCCAGGAGGTCCCGCATTGGTGGGGAGGGGTGTGGGTACCGGGAGGTAGCGTGTTGGTGGCGAGGGGTGTGGGCGCCAGGAGGTAGCGCGTTGTGTAGAGTGTTGGTGGGGAGGGGTGTGGGTACCGGGAGGTAGAGTGTTGGCGGGGTGGGGTGTGGGCGCCGGCAGGTAGCACGTTGGTGGGATGGGGTGTGGGCGCTGGGAGGTAGCACGTTGGTGGGGTGGCGTGTGGGCACCGGAAGGGTGCGCGTTGGTTGAGTGGGGTGTGGGCACCGGGGGGGGGGGGGGTGCGTGTTGGTGGGAGCGAAGAGGGTCCACATTGGTGGGGTGTGGGCACCAGGAGGGTGCGCTTTAGTGGGCTGTGGGCACCTGTAGGTAGAGCGTTGGTGGGGTGGGGTGTGAGCGTCGGGAGGATGCGCGTTGGGTAGCGTGTTGGTGGCGTGGGGTGTGGGCGCCAGGAGGTAGCGTGTTGGTGGGGTGTGGGTGCTGGGAGGGTGTGTGCGTTGGTGGGATGGGCTGTGGGCGCCGGGAGGGTGCGCTTTAGTGGGATGGGGGCGACAGGAGGCTGCGCGTTGGTGGGGTGGGGTGTGGGCGCCGGGAGGGTGCTCGTTGGTGGGATGGGGTGTGGGTGTCGGGAGGGTGTGCGTTGGTGGGGTGTGGGCGTCGGGAGGTAGGGCGTTGGTGGGGTGGGGTCTTGGTGCCATGAGGTTGCGTGTTGGTGGGGTGTGGGCACCAGGAGGGTGCCCGTTGGTGGGGTCTGGGCGCTGGGAGGTAGCGCATTGCTGGGGTGTGAGCGGCGGGAGGGTCGCGTTGGTGGGGTGTGGGCGCCGGGAGTGTGCGCGTAGGTGGGGTGTGGGCACCGGGAGGGTGCGCGTTGGTGGGGTGGGTTGTGGGTGCCGGGAGGGTGCGTGTTGGTGGGGTGTGGGCGTCGGGAGGTATCGCGTTAGTAAAGTGTCGGTGCCGAGAGGGTGCGCGTTGGTGGGGTGGGGTGTGGGTGCCGGGAGGGTGAGCGTTGGTGGGGTCCGGGCGCTGGGAGGGTGTGCATTGGTGGGGTGGGTTGTGGACGCCAGTAGGGTGCATGTTGGTGGGGTGAGGTGTGGGCGTCGGGAGGTAGTGTGTTGGTGGGGTGGGGTGTGGGCGCCGGGAGGGTGCGCGTTGGTTGGGGTGTGGGCCCCGTGAGGGTGCGTGTTGGTGGGGTGGGGGCGCCGGGATGGTGTGCGTTGGTGGGGTGGGGCACCGGGAGGGTCTGCGTTGGTGGGGTGTGGGTGCCTTGAGGTAGCGCGTTGGTGGGTTGTGGGCGCCGGGAGGGTGCACGTTTGTGAGGTGGGGTGAGGGTGCGCGTTGGTGGAGTGGGGGCGCCCGGAGGTAGCACGTTAGTGGGGTGGGCTCCGGGAGGGTGCGCTTTGGTCGGTTGGGTTGTGGGGGCCGGGAGGGTGCGCGTTGGTGGGGTGTTGGCGCCAGGATGGTGTGCGTTGGTGGAGTGTGGACTCCGGGAGGGTGCGCGTTGGTGGGGTGTGGGCGTCGGGAGGTATCGCGTTGGTAGGGTATCGGGGCCGAGAGGGTGCGCGTTGGTGGGGTGGGGGCGCTGGGAGGGTGAGCGTTGGTGGGGTGCGGGCGCCGGGAGGGTGTGCATTGGTGGGGTGGGTTGTGGGCGCCGGTAGGGTGTGCGTTGGTGGGGTGAGGTGTGGGCTCCGAGAGGTAGCGCATTGGTGGGGTGAGGTGTGGGCGTCGGGAAGTAGCACCTTGGTGGGGTGTAGGCGCTGGGAGGGTGCGCGTTGGTTGGGGTGTGGGCCCCGTGAGGGTGTGTGTTGGTGGGGTGGGGTGTGGGCGCCGGGATGGTGTGCGACGGTGGGGTGGGGCACCGGGAGGGTGCGCGTTGGTGGGGTGTGGGCGCCGGGTGGTAGCGCGTTGGTGGGTTGTGGGTGCCGGGAGGGTGCGCGTTTGTGAGGTGGAGTGAGGGTGCACGTTGGTGGGGTGGGGGCACCTGGAGGTAACGCGTTGGTGGGGTGGGCGCAGGGAGGGTGCGCTTTGGTGGGATGGGTTGTGGGGGCCGGGAGGGTGCGCGTTAGTGGGGTGTTGGCGCCGGGATGGTGTGCGTTGGTGGGGTGTGGACGCCGGGAGGCTGCGCGTTGGTGGGGTGTGGGCGCCGGGAGGTAGCGTGTTGGTGGGTTGTGGGTGCCAGAAGGGTGCGCGTATGTGAGGTGTCGGAAGTCCCAGTCCCGGTGCACAGTAAGCTCTCTGATGCGCGCGTTGCCTGGGGATAAGATGCGACACCCCCAGCAGCCACGCATTATCTGGGGTCAGACGGAGCCTGAAGGAGGAGAAAGGATCGACGGGGGAGCAGGTTGTTAGGTGAGTTGTGTGGGTTTTTTTTTTTATCTGCTTTGCGCGGGGGGGGGGGGGGGCATCTATAAGGGGGGGAGAGAGAAGGGGCCATCTATAACGGGGGGGGGAAGGAGAAGGGGCCATCTATAACGGGGGGGGAGGAGAATGGGCCATCTATAACAGGGGGGGAGAGGAGAAGGGGCCAGGCGCTGAGGTCCGGGAGGTCGGGCGGTGTCAGGTCTGGCGGCAGGCGCTGAGGTCCGGGAGGTCGGACGGCGCTGCTGAGGCCCGGGAGGGGGTCGGAGGCAGCAGTAGCTCGGGAGTCAGAGGTGACGGGGCAGACGGGGGCGGCAGCAGGAAACCAGGGCAGACGGGAGCGGCGGCAGGAGGCTGGGGCAGCCCAGGAGCATCAGCATTAGGAGGCCGGGGGAGCCGAGTGGTGGGTGAGAAGGGTATGGGCAGTGAGACAATCCGGAATCCCGGATGCTTTCCTGATGTGCATCAAGAAAGCGTCTGGGGTTCCGGCGCTCCATTAGACTTCTATGGAAGCGTTCGGGCCGGGTTTCCGGATTAAATTGGACAGGATCTAAAAAATCCTGTCCTATTTTCCGGAAAGGACACCCTTCAGGAAAAATACAGAAGGGTGTCCGTGACTAATGTATCCCTATGGGACCGGATGTGTGAAGGGGGTCTTACTATATGGCCCAGCTGGGACTTCTGTCATATTACCAGAAAAACATGGCCACTTTTCTCGAGACAGCACCACTCTTGTCTCCAGGTTGGGTGTGGTTTTGTAGCTCAGTGGAAATAAATGGAGCTTAAGGAACAACTCTGGTGATTAATGTTTTTATCTTAATTAACACACAGTACAAAGTTATTGTAATGTATGTTAATAAGCTATCTGGCCCTGTTCCCTCCACGCCCACCCTGGATTCCCCCCTGAAGTGAAAGATAGAATACATACCTACTGGAGCACATCACATGGCTTCCAGCTTGCTCAGCCCTGATTGGCTGAGCAAGCTAGAAGCCATGTGATACGATCCAGCCAATGAAAAGGCTGCTGATGCGCATCAGTAGCATTTTCTACCCCATTCACTTCACTGGAACCTGGAAGTGAGAAAGATCCTAAGACGCCGACTTAAGCTGACGGGGACACAGGCGGCGGGAAATTCAAGCAGCAATTGTCACGGGAGGGATGGTGAGTATAAAATGTGTGTGTCAGTTTTTGTTTTGTTTTTTTTAACGCCAGAGTTGTCCTTTTATTCCAAACTACACCTGAACTGGAGACAACAGTGCTGCTGTCTCTGAAAAAAAGTGGCCAAGGTTTTTGTAGTGCTGGAGAACCCTTTTAACATCTTGCACTCCATAGGCAGGGTGCTTCTAGCACCGGGCCTAGTGCTTGCATCAACACCCGGCTTGCCTGGGCAAGTGCCAGGGACCACAGCAACCCTATGGTCCCAGTTCTTCCAGGGCAGTCCTCATTACTCACTCAATCAGACAAGGAACATTCACCTCCCTGCCCGGCCAGCGTCTCTTCTGTGATGCAGACGGTGCAATCAGCACTCCCTGCATCTTTCTGCTCTGGCCAGACCTGATTAGAGACCAGAGCAGCAGAGCAGCTCCCGATGCTAGGAGATTGGTAAATGTACAAAGAAAGAGGGGGGGGGGGCACTGCTGGCAGGACATGATGGGAGCTGTAGTTTAATAACAACTGAAGAGTCACCTGTTGGGAAACAGTGATTTAGGGGACAGTTTATTAGTCCAGTGTTCACTGAAGTGACTTTTAAGTTACTGAAAAACTACAACTCCCACTGTGGACTACTGGCAGAACATGATGGAAGTTATAGTTTGGCAACAGCTGAAAAGCCACTGATTTGGAAACACAGATTCAGGAGGGGAGTTTATTTAGTGCAGTGTTCTCCAACAAGTGACTCACTCTCCAGTTGCTGCAAAACTACAACTTCCATCATGCAACAGCTGTTGAGCCACTGATTTAGAGGGACAGTGGCACAATTTATCTTGGGGGCAGTGACAGTTTATTGGGAGGCATTGGCGCAGTTCATAACGGGGTTAATGATAAACATATATTCAGCTTAAGCTGCGGCAGAGGTGAAAATGTACATTGCATATATAGATAGAGCACCCAGTAGAATAGTTAGTGCAACTCTGGAGGTGACTGGAGGATAAGATGTAACAGCAGAACAGTAAGTGCAGCCCTGGAGGATAAGACAGAATGTAAAAGCAGAATAGCGAGTGCAGCTCTAAAGGTGACTGGAGATTAAGACATAATGTAGCTTGTAATATTTTAAAATTGTCCTTTTCGTTACCAGCTGTAGTGTCACAGAGGTGGAGCTGAGCCGCAGCAGCCACCCCAGTTTTGTTCAATTAATTTTATTAAAAGGGTAGTGTGGTGTTTAATATCAATTCACTAAATAACACACATTACAAAGTTATACAACAGTTATTTAAGTGAATGGCTCCCTTCATCGTGTGTCCCCCCCCAGAACTGTAGTGCAGTATACTTACTCAATTGCTGTCGACCCCATTTGAGTTGGGGTCAACAGCAGTTGAGAAAGTATACTGCTCAGCGGCTGAGCAGCTGATGACACGGCAGAAGGGGGCCGGCATAAGGGGCGGCTGGAGCGGTCTGGCCTGGCCTCACAAAGAGGACGTCATTGACCTAAAATGGCGAACCGGCTCAACAGCAATTGAGTAAGTAGACTTCACCACACTTCCGGGGTGGGGGGAACAGGAAGTGGGCCATTTACTTAAATAACACACATTACAAAGTTGTATAACTTTGTAATGTGTGATATTTAGTGAATAAATGTTAAACACCGCACTACCCCTTTAACCTCCTAACCCTTGCACGCAGTGATTGGGCACCATCATTGGAAGTGGGCCTGAGGCTGCCGCCCTAATAGCTACACTTGAGTGGTGCCTATACAAATGAATGGTCCAAATGCTCTCTCCTCTGAGTAATAGAGAGGATACCCCCTGATACTACATTTACATGCATTAAAGGGAAACTAACAGCAGGTTAGAAGCATCTATATAAGCATTATATCCTTATAGTATACGGGGTGCTGAGTAGGAAGGTACTTTCCGTGATCCTCAGTGCTGTTTTCAGTATTTTTTTGTAGTTTATTTCCTATGCAAAGGAGGTGGTTTGGTGTTTGGATACCACCCTCAGTGAATTAATATTTATCCAGCGCTCTGCCCCAATATTGGGAGAGGTGGTCCAACCTGGGTGGATCAGTGCACTAAGGATAGTAGTCCTTCCCCAAGTGGACCAAACCGCCTCATTTGCATAGGGAATAAACTCTGAGTTTACTGTAAATGGTGCTGAGGATCAAGGTAAGAAAACTACCTTCATCCTCAGCGTCCCACATGCCATAGTAACATCTAACAGCAGGTTACATGCGTCTTATGGGACAACGATGTGAGAAATATTTGTTTAATCATGTACGGTACAGAAGAGCACTGGCATAGAAACAATTGAGAAACCCATAGAAACATTGTGCAGTGACTAGTTTTCTGAGAATGCTGATAATTGTTGTTCGGCTGGAACTGTACTTGTGCGACTGGCTTATCTAGTTTCTAAAGCATCTTAATGGTTCTGTGGTTTTGGCCCGGGAAGTCATGAACTTAGAGAAAAACAGCAAATATCAAAAACAGCTTTCCACTTCAGGGCTTGTTTATAGCATCAACATTGTTTTCCATGAAGTCCTGGCAGTATAAGCTGTTTCCTTTATTCTGTGGGAGGCTCATAGTGACATGGAGTCTTGATATAGAATCCCGCTAGCTCCCCATGATTTACCGAAAGGTCATGTGACTGCGCTGAGCCCTGTAAGAGCCCTGTACGAGCCCTGTACGATGTGGTTGGATTTCTGATCCCTCCATGACCTCTGCTGACTGAATTCCAGGAAATTTAAGTCACATGGGCTGAAGGTCACAGCTGACTGTATACAATGATCTTCATGAACATTTCCACCCTGAGGGTATCTATAAAAAATGCATCTATATAATAATACAGTATTAAACATTGATTAAGAGTATGTTAATTGGGGGGGCGTGGCCTGGACATGGAGCAGGGCAGACGTGTGTAGATAGAGCTCCGGCGCTACACAGTCCCCACAGCGATCCTACGGCAACCCACCTTTCTAAAACTGACCCCAGAGAGCCCAGACGGTATGCTGAGAAGATCGAGGCGCCCGAGAACTTCGCCTCGCACCTCAATTTCCCGTTTCCTGCTCCCCTCGGGACCCGCTGCTGCCGCGGCCTGTGGTCCCAAGATGGCGCCGACTCGTGCAGCTGACAAGAACAGCGAGGCCACACAGACACAGCTGGCGCAGCGCTGCGCCGCCTCACCACAGACACCCTCACCGGACCGGGCCTCGGGTGCACCGGAGAAGGTACGAGCGGGTGTCTCTCTCTCCTCCTCGCCTCCCGTGCGGCTACACATGGACCCGCTTCCGGCGGCACGGCAGCGGGGGGAACCGGCCCCCTCCTCCTCCCCGGCAGCTGACCAGACTATTGACTTTCCCCCATCGGCAGCGGGATCCCGGTCGGATGATCGGGGGGCTCAGGGGGGAGAGGGGGCAGCCCTAGCTCCTCAGGAGGGAAACGACACCTCAGCCACAACCCAGAAGGCCTCGGATCCGTGCCCTGGTGAGGTGCCAGGTATGCAGCAGGCTTCCGCCACACAAATGGGGGCAGTACCCTCGGGTGTGCCGCAGCAGAACCGCACACCAGCAGTGCCCTGGTCACAGATGGCCAATCCCGTGCAGCACACCGCTCACAGCTCTCTGCCGCAGCAGTGCAGCCCAGCAGGGGTTAATTCCTCTACCATGGACCAGGCACATCCCAGCCTTGCCGCGCGAACAGGTGTCACAGCAAACATAGCTCAGCTTGGATCTCCTCAGGCAGCTACTGTGTCACCTCAGCACACCCACTCAGTCACGCAGATACAGCTACCCATGCACATGTGGGAGGGTGTGGACAGTTTTGGCACGGACTCCTTCCCCTGTACACCAGAGGTCTTCCAGGCGCAGTCCCCAGACCGCTCTTACAGTGACTCTGACTCCAACTCAGGGCGATCTGCTCGGCCCCCTAAAGGGAAAAAGATGAAGATTGAACACCTTTTCTCTCTTCTGACGGAACTGCCTACTAAAAAAGATCTGTCAGTAATGATCCAACAGGTGGAGGCCCGGCACGAGAAAGTCCTCAAAGACCTAAAATTTGAACTGGGTTCTATCTCGCAGCGTGTTACGGTCCAAGAGAAGCATTTTGACTCCATGGACAAACGTATTTCGACGATTGAAGATACCTTAAAGGTCCAGCAGACTATTAATCGCACCCTCCTACTTCAACTTGATGACCAGGAAAATAGGGGGAGGCGTAACAATGTGAAGCTACGGGGTATCCCGGACTCAGTGACTGCAAAGGACTTGCCTCTGGCTGTAACCACTATATTCAACACAGTACTGTCTAGACCGGTGGACTCTGAGATCAATATAGACAGGGTCCACAGAATTGCTGGCCCGCGAGTCCCCGGACGCCTGGATCCGAAAGATGTCCTCTGTAGGATACATTTCTTCAGGGAAAGGGAGGCGATTCTACAAAAGGCGTGGCAGATGGGGCCGGTTCCGTTCCGGGATACCCGTGTCCAACTACTGCCGGATGTGTCAAGACGTACCTTGGCAATGCGGAGAATGCTCAAACCGTTACTGTCCAAGATACAAGCAGCGGGTGCCTCCTATAGATGGGGTCACCCCTTTCACGTCATAATTAAGCGCCAGGATGCCACCTTTTACCTGACTTCCCCCCATCAAGTTAAGGATCTGGCATTGTTCTTGGAGCTACCCTCCCTGACGCTCCCGGACTGGCTGGACTATCCCCTGCCGCCTTCTACCCCGGCGCCACTGCCACAAAGGAAGACTCGTCCCGCGGGGCGAAATGAGAGGAGCCCCCCTGACGCTCCTGTTGGGTCTGCCTGATAGTCGACTCCTGTGGAGCAAGTCCCGTGCCCCATAGAGAGATGTTCCCGGTCTGGCCTTATGGAACTCTTTGGCCTTATCTGATGGATGGAGGCCACCTTCTTTGAACTGGGTTCAGAACATTCTCTGGGGGCCCCTTGGCCGCTGTCATATTATTAGTTTGGGTTGCATTCCAGTTATGGTATTAATCTGATGTTTTTTCATTTAGGATCGTTGGGGGGATTTAGCCGTGGATGTAGTCTCCTGCTAGTTCTCCCACTTCCCCCCATAGTTTCTCCCTAGGGGGTGTTGTGCGCAGCTCCTCCTGGGGTGTTGTAGTATTGGTTTGATTGGTTACCAATCCCAGACTAGCTGGGCTTGGCAATTAGTGTTTTACACTAGTTTCTCTTTCCCTCTCTCTCTGTTCCTCTTCTGTCTTCCTTTCGTGTCTTACCCTCTGATACCCTCCCCCACACCTAGGTCCCTGCTGTTCGTGAGTGCTCCCCCTCTTGCCTAACACTCCATACCCCTGACCCCGCGCCCCCACCCCCCCACCCCTTTTTTTTTTTTTTTTTTTTTTTTTTGTTTTGTTTTGTTTGTTGTTTTGTGTTTGTTCTCCTCCCCCCTCTTTCCTACAGGATGCCCGGACCGGATCTGCTCACGTTCTCGACACTGAATGTGAATGGCCTCAACACACCTGAGAAGCGCTCCTCTTTGTTCCGGCTGTTGTGGAGCAAGAGGATCCAGGTTGCCTTCATCCAAGAAACGCACTTTCGTGCGGACGCTGTCCCCTCCTTCCGATCACCCAGGTACCCAGACATTTGCCATGGCTGCTATACAGGCTCTAAGTCCAGGGGGGTTAGCATCTTTATTTCTAGATCGGTCCCCTGGGAATTTGTGAAGATGCTGAAAGATGACTCTGGTAGGTTCCTTTTTGTCCAAGGGAGACTGGCGGGCAGACTGTATACCCTGGCCAATGTCTATCTCCCTAATGCTAGACAGCTGCAGTCGCTGGACCCAATATTGGCCAGATTAGAAGAATTCGCAGAGGGGACAGTGGTGTTGGGGGGAGACTTTAATCTAGCTTTAGATCCTAGATTGGATGCCTCCAGGGGAGTATCCTCCCTCCCGGGTGCATACCTGAAAAAAGTAACCAGACTTTTGCACGCACACCAGTTGATGGATGCTTGGCGGGCGGCCCACCCGGACGTTAGAGATTACTCGTTCTACTCTTCCATTCATGATGCATATTCAAGACTTGACTATTTTTTTATCCGACACGCCGACCTCCCTCAGATACGTTCCGTGACAATAGACCCCATCACCTATGCGGATCACGGCATGGTGCGACTGGACATAGTGTCCACAATGTCTCTCCCCCGCCACTGGCAGTGGAAACTCAATGAATCCCTCCTCCAAGACGTGGGGGTAGCAACGGACATACAGTCGACCCTCACCCATTATTTTCAGGAGAATCTTCCCGAAGACACTTCCCCCTTGTCAATATGGGCAGCCCATAAGTGTGTCATCCGGGGCGCTTTTATTAAACATGGGGCTAGACTTAAGAAGGAGAGGGCGGGGGAGATAGCTAAACACATAGCGCTGGTTGAGTCCTTGGAGAGGGCACATAAGAGGACCCATGATCCGGAGACCCTGGCGGACCTGATCCTGGCCAGAAAAAAGTTAAAAGACAAGCTAAACTTTAAAACGCAGTTTCTTCTGACCAAGGGGAGGAGGTACTACTATGAATTTGGTAACAAATGTAGTAGAATGCTGGCAAGATCGCTGCGAGAGCAGAGACTCCGGGCTTTTGTCCCGGTCATCACAAGGAGAGATGGCACTAAAGCCACTGACCCAATTGACATTGCAGCTGAGTTTGCGGCATTCTATCGCAAATTGTACAACCTGCCCCCTGGTGGACAAGATAGCGCGGAAAGCGCGAGCAGCTATCTAGTGGAGTCGGGGCTGCCCCGCTTTTCACCGGAGGTGATTGACGCGCTCGAGAGACCCATTGCAAGGGAGGAGCTTGTGGCAGCACTGGAGACGATGCAACCTTCTAAGGCCCCAGGCCCGGATGGTCTGCCGGCCTCTTATTATAAAAAATACGCAGACCTCCTCTTAAAGCCCTTGGCGTTGGCCCTTAACTCAGTCACGGAGGGTTCGGCTCTGCCATCAGATATGTCATTCGCCCATATCACAGTGATTCACAAGGAGGGGAAAGACCCCTCTGCCTGCCCAAGTTACCGGCCTATTTCGTTGTTAAATGTTGACTTAAAGCTTTTTTCTAAAGTTCTGGCCTCCCGTCTGACTGTTGAGCTTCCGGACATAATCCATGATGACCAAGTCGGCTTTATTCAAGCCCGGGAGGCCAGAGACAACACCACCAAAGTCATAAATGCAATTCACTTGGCCCAATCCACTAAAACTCCCCTGTGTCTGCTCTCGACTGACGCGGAGAAAGCGTTTGACCGGGTTGGCTGGCCATTTCTTTTTGCGACCCTAAAACATATTGGGCTAGGCCCGGCTATGATGTCATGGATCTCCTCGCTCTACTCTTTGCCGGCAGCGGCGGCAAAGGTCAATGGGGTCCTCTCATCCCCTTTTCCCATTACGAACGGCACGCGCCAAGGCTGCCCGTTGTCCCCATTGATCTTTGTGCTTTCTTTGGAACCCCTCCTGAGGAAGATTAGAGCAAACCCAGACATCAAGGGCCTGTCCTTCGGAGCCAACCCGGTCAAACTAGCGGCGTATGCAGACGATATGCTTTTTTTTATCTCTTCCCCCCGTGTGACCCTCCCGAATCTCATGGCAGAGCTGAACACCTTCTCACGGCTGGCGAATCTAAAGATAAACCTTCAGAAGTCAGAGGCCCTTAATGTTTCGTTGCCAATGGAGCTGCAGTCTGCTCTTGCGGGCTCCTTCCCATTCCGCTGGTCCTCCAGTGCAATTAAGTATTTGGGGGTCTGGATCACCAGAGACCTAGCGGAGCTGTATCCTCGTAATTTTTTGAAACTCCATAATACTATACAGGCGGACCTGAGGAGATGGTCCGGAGGCCTATATACGTGGTTTGGCAGATGTACCATCTATAAGATGAATGTTCTGCCCAGGATTCTCTACCTGATCCAGACCCTGCCGATCACAATCCCTAACCGCTTCTTTGGCCTACTCTCCAGGGACTTAACCAGATTCATATGGGCGGGGGGGGCGGCTAGGATCTCACGGGCACTCCTATATGTTAGGAAAACTAGGGGCGGCATAGGCCTACCAGATATTAGAAGTTACTATGAGGCTTCTATTCTGCAAAGGGTGCTGGACTGGCACTGCCACACGGCCTCTAAACAGTGGGTGCGGCTAGAACAAACTTTCTCAACTGTTCCCCTGACGTCCCTCCCCTGGATTCACCCATCGCATCTGGGAGAATTGAAGGGACACCCCACCATAGGCCCGACGCTGGTTAGGTGTCAGACTATCTTCCCAAAAGATGACATTTCACCCCGACCTTCTCCTCTTTTCCCCATATTGGGAAACCCACAATTCGCCCCTGGGGGTTCGGCAGGCCCCTTTAAATTGTGGCTCCAGGCCGGGAAGCATAGGGCACGTGACTTTCTCCAACGTGGTCAGTGGCTCTCCTCGCGGGAACTCTTGGACATTGGGGAACCGGTCCCTTTGGGAGACTGGAGAGTACGACAATTGTCACATTTCCTGAGGGCCTTACCAGAACCAGCGGGTTTTGCCCGCACGCTTACAGCGTTCGAAAATGCCTGCTCAGGCGCCCAACCATTGCGCCACTCTCTGTCCCTTTTCTATTCCATGATAACCGCACCCCCGGAGGGGTATCGGCCCCCCTATGTTGAGAAGTGGGAGGGGGATTTGGGTCTCTCCCTGACGGACCAGCAACTGGACGGGATCTATCACTTCACCCACAAATCTTCCATTGCCAGCAAATTCCAGGAGGCGGGTTTTAAGCTCCTGGCTAGGTGGTACTATGTGCCGTCTACACTGAACAAAATCTTTCCAGATTCTCCTTCTGCCTGCTGGCGGTGTGGCGAGGGGGAAGGCACCCTGTTACATGTGTTCTGGTCCTGCCCGGTGTTGCGGCCCTTCTGGGAGAGCATCCATGACATTATTACCAACAAGTTGGGGTTGCAGGCGCCTAATGACCCAACTTTTTACCTCCTGCACTTATCTGAAATCCCGATTAAAACATATAAGAAGTCCCTGCTCAGATTCTTGGTAAATGCGGCTAGGGCCTGTATACCGGCACATTGGAAATCCACGTCTCCCCCTTCCGTTGGCCACTGGATTCGGAAGGTGGCTGAGATCCAGCGTATGGAGGAGCTGACGGTGTCCCTGCGAGACACATCTAGGCGCTCTCTGGCCCCATGGACTGCTTGGACGGTCTTTGAGGGCACAGATGACTATAAAAGACTGCTCGCTTTGTAGGGTCATCCGGCGTGGGGCGGGCCGGATCCGTCTTTCCTCCCTGATTCCTCCCCCCCCCCCCCCCTTTTTTTTTTTTTTTTTTTTTTTTTTTTTCCCCCCCCCCCCCCCTTTTTTGTGTCCCCCCTCCCCTGTTCCTCTACCTTGTCTCGATTCTTTTCTGTCCTCCTTGCCTCCCTTTTTCTTCACTGGTTCTGGCTTCGGACATTATGTTGTTAGGATACTAAGCTATGTAAACTGAGGCGAAGATAGATGGAAGCCTATAGTTCTTGCTTTGAAGATCTGTCACTTGTTTTATTGTTACACTACTTTAACTAACAATGGTGTTTCGGGTTTTGCAATCTGCACTGCCCGATGTTCTATTTTCCATGCACGGTTACCAGAACTTTTGTTTTATATAAAATTTCTGAAAATGTTGATAAATAAAGAATTAAAAAAAAAAAAAAAAAAAAAGAGTATGTTAATTGGTTCCATAATAAAAGTGCATACTTGGCGTGAGCCCCTGTTCTCCCTCACTTCTGAGAGTACAAAATGAATTGAAAGTCCCTCTGAGTAACAGAAACCACTTCTTAAGACTGACCCCTTTTTGATTCCTTAGAGTGCTCACGGAATAGTTATTGGCTGTATTGTGCAATGCAAATCTAAGAACAGGTGGCATTGCTATGTAGTGATTTGCACATATTAAAAAAGCACTCTAGGTTTGTTTGTTTTTTTTGTTTTTTTTTTTTTTGGGGGGGGGGGGGTGCCCATAAATTGTGCACTCACCATCCATAGTCCAACAGTGCTATTTGTTTTATTCCAGCACAGCTGCATCCAGGCTCGGACTGGCCTACAGGGGAACAGGGGAATCCCCCGGTGAGCCCTACCCTTTGGTGGGCCCCTGGCAGAAGGCCTCCCTGTCTGACTCTTTCTACCAGAGAATAAAAACAATTTCTATGCTATAGAAGCACAGACAAATATATGTAAGGTACCATGTGTCTTCTTGACCTAACAGCATCTAACAGTGTCAGCAGTTTGGAATGCGAATTACAGCTGACAGAAGTCTCCTAACAAATGATAGTCAGGCAGTGGAGTATGGGAAGATAATAAAAAACTATACTCACCAGTCCCTGTGCCCCTGGACCGCGCTCTCTCCCACAGCTGCTGGAAGTTTTTCAGTCATTTTCAAACAGATTCTGCTCAATAACTGCAGCGGTGTCCATCCCCAGACAGTGATTGGCTGAGCGGGCATATTAAGGAAGAGCTTGGGGGGCACAGAGATGGGCAAATATACTTTCTTTATTATGTTCCTGCACCCCCCTGCCTACCTGAGATTTGTTAGTTTCATGGGACTTCTCCTTTCAAGAAACTTAAGTGGCGGGTTATACTGTTCGCATAGACTGAAGAGTTACTAGTAGTGAGCCAGCATCGCTGGTCACATACACAGCTCTGTGCAAGGTCACTATAGTAATGTGAAAGGTTTGGTGCTTATTATATCTGGTGTAAGGTATGGTGGGCCCCAAGAATCAAATTCCCAGGTGGGCCAAAGCTGGTGCTCCCCCTAAAATCCATAGGATAGGGGATGTCAAGCTAATAACTAAATCTTTCAAATCAACTGGTGTCACAAAGTTATATAGATTTTTAATTTATTTCTACTAAAACCCCTCAAGCCTTCCAGTACTTATCAGCTGCTGTATGTCCTGCAGGAAGTGGTGTATTCTTTCCAGTCTGACACATTGCTCTCTGCTTCCACCTTTGTCCATGCCAGGAACTTACTTTGGACAGTTACTTACTTTAGCAGCAGATATTAATGTGTCAGACTGGAAAGAATAACCACTTTCTGATGAACATACAGCAGCTAATAAGTACTGGAAGACTGGAGATTTTTTTGATAGAAGTAAAGTACAAATTTCTGGCACCAGTTTATTTGAAATAATTTTTTTGCTGGAGTACCCCTTTAATACTGTGGACTATTTTACTTTTAAACAATTTGACAGCCCCTTTTGTACAGTCAGTGCAGTTTCTCCATTGATCAACTAATCGGGTATTCACCGATTTCCTATGACAGCCTGGGAAATGTAGTAATACTCTTTGGCTGCCCTTTCCACATACAACAAATCAGATTGTCAGCTGTCTCATTCATGTTAACAAATCCGCCGTATATAACTGTATACCAGTGGTTTTCTAAACTGTGTATAGAAATGTCTGTGAACCACAAGTGTCCCTCCAAAATGTTGGGAGGTATGGAGGAAGGGCTGACTGCAAAGCATTATGGGGAAGCTTGATGTCATGTGTTTTCAGTCATCATCAATCATCATCATCATCATCATCATCATAATTTTACAGCATAATTTTTACAGCAATGGAGCAGCTTTATTAACCTGCCAGAGACAAAACACAATCTGATTCGCCTATAGCAACCAATCACCTTTCATATATTAACAAGCTCTTATAAAATTAAAGCTGAGCTTTGATTGGTTGCTATGGGCAGATTAGACTGTCTAAATTGTGCATGGCAACCAATCACAGTTCAGCTTTTATTTTACCAGAGTAATTTGAGAAACGAAAGCTGAGCTGCGATTGGTTGCTATGGGCCACATCAACCATATTATTTAGTGTTCTTAGTGTGGCCTAACCATAGGCTATTTGCATGGTCACAAGTGTGTTTAGTGACCTCTTCAGTAAAGCACATTGCCAGTCATTAATGGGTTAATGCTTCAGATGTGTTTACCTGCAGTAACCATGGCAACCATGCACTGTGATGACAAGCGCTTATGTCATAAAGAAGGTTCCATAAAGCAATGCACCGCACCCTGATCAGTGCCATCTTGAATGCGCCAGAGGACCTTGAGCTTGACTAATTTACTGCCCCCCACCCTTGATGAAATTTGGAGGTTCTAGCAGGGGACCTGGATCTGTGAAGGAGAAGAGATACAGCCGCCTAGCCATCAATAAGGTGACCGATATTGCAGCCTCATCTCTCTCACATCCGGTTTATTATACTTATAGTATGGTATTACCCTCTAAGCCCAGGGGAGGGGCAGCTCTCCAGCCATGGCTCCCTCGAGGTTTCCCCCACAGGGGGTTTTTCCTCGCCTGAGTGCTGGTGGGTGACTCTTCATGAGTCGGGGGGTTTGCCATTTTCAGTGTCATGTAATTTTAAATAAAATTGGGACCCTTTGACACCTGATTACAATGTGTTGTGTCTTTATTTTGCGTTCTTTGGTTTAACTTGGGGGAGTTGGGGGTCCATCACATATTGCAGAGTCATAAAGCTGGACATCTGTCTGCTACACAGATCTATCACCTGCACAATGCGCAAAAGTAGGATGGAGCGGTGGCTGGTGGAACTCCTGCTTGTATGTGCATATCTCTGGATTAAAGGAACACTCAAATTTTGAAGAAAAAACATGCATCACAAGGTTTATACCTACATCTACAAGGCTTGGCAAAAGGTTTTATCAAGTGACAGGGTCACACCAATCATAGCAACACGGACACCACCATAAATATACATCATATATACATAACCCAGTGGCTCTTGTGTGTGTGTGGGCAGGATCAGGGGCAAGGCAGAGTATTGTGCCCCCACACACACACTCCCCCTGCAAAATCCACAGGATAGGGGATATCAAGCTGATTGGTTGGGGTCCCAGTGGTTATGAGAATGTTGGAAACATATCCCCCTTAAATAAACAGTGGGGACAATGCTCCATTAATTCTCTTTAGGTCTTGTTAACCTTTATCCGGTGGCTAACTAGGAGAGGGGTATATTCTCATGTACTATATGGCTGGACTCGGACTAGGCGTTTTCAGAAATATGTCATATGGCATTTTGGAGGTTCAAAAACGCAGAGACCAGATGTTAGTCAGTGGGGAAAATCGAAACACAACACCCATATGGCATTTTTCTGCTATGGTGTATTTTTTGTGTTTTGCCACAAGCTTCTATAGGGGGGAATATTGTCATGTCTATATGGAAATTAGTGTTTTTTCCCCAGTTCTTCAACATAAAACCTGGAATCACATGATAAAGAATCACATGATTTGTACCGAAAAAGCCCAACAGGGGATAAAATGAGAACTAAACTTTACACTAAAATGAGAACATGGCAGAAAAAGTGCCAGAAAAAAACACCAAACAGCAGGAAGATGTGCAACAGTCTTAATCTTGGTTCACATTTATGGTGCGTTCACACCTACAGGATCTGCAGCTGATTTTCTGCAGCAGATTTCAGTTAAATAACTGAACACAGCCTCAAATCTGCTACAAATCTGCTGCAGATCCTGTAGGTGTGAACGCACCCTTATAGTGAATTCAGTAGAATTAAATTGGTACTTTTTTTTTCTTTCAAATAAACTGGTGTATAAAGATTTGTATTTAACGTTTATTTAAAAAAAACAGTACGTACCAGCTGCTGTATGTCCTGCAGGAAGTGGTGTATTCTCTCCAGTCTGACTCTGCTGCCACACCTGTTCATGACACAAACTGTCCAGAGTAGAAGAGGTTTTCTATGGGGATTTGCTACTGCTCTGAAGAGTTTCTGTCATGGACAGAGGTGGCAGCAGAGACTGTGCACTGTGTCAGCCTGGAAAGAACACAGCACTTCCTGCAGGACATACAGCAGCTGATAAGAACTGGAAGACTTTTAAATAGAAGTAATTTACAAATCTATATAACTTTCAGACACCAGTTGGTTTGAGAAGAAAAAAGTTTTTGCCAGAGTACCTCTTTAAATTAAATAAAAAAAGTCAATTAGCTTGACAGTGGAAACAGACTAGACGGTGTAAAAATGCACCATATTAAGGTCTCGTTCACACCACGTTTTTATTCTTTTTGCTCCATGACCTCCATACCTTCCCATATAGTTATGATGGAGGCCACTTTATACCATCTGTTCTACAGACTCCCAGAATTCATACTGAAATACCTCCCATTCTTGCTTTTCTTTAAATCACCCCCCCCTTTTACAAATAAATAAATAAACATATTTGGTATCGCCGCTTGCATATTCTTCCAAGCTATTAAATGAACACATTTCTGATCATGCACAGTAAACAGCGTAAGTGCAAATAAATACGAGGGCACGGGTACAGGTAAGTATACCTGCGTTATTATGTTCTTGCCTGCCTGAAATTTGTCAGTTTAAAGGGGAACTCCAGATAAGAAAAACTTGTTTTCTATTAAAAATACATTAAAAGTTAAATATATGTGTCTATACAATGTATGGCTATGTTCACACTACGTAAAACCGGCCGATAGCAACAACAGCCGTAGTTTTTGTGCAGCGGAACACAGCCTATTAAGCAATGGGATCCCGGCCAGAGCGTACACACATCGTATACGCTCCGGCCGGGATCTGTGCGGCCCCGCAAATAACTGACAGGTTAGTTTTCTGCAGCCGGAATTCAGTGAATTCCGGCCGCAGAAAGACCTGTCAGTTCACACAGTGAAGCGAGCGGCTCCAGCCACTCGCTTTACTGTGTGCTATGGTAAGCTCTGATGCGGGCGCACGCTGCGGCCGGAAAGATCATCCAGCCGGTACTTAAGTACCGGCCGAGATGATCCGGCCAGAGATCGGCCGTTCCGTGACCCGGCCGGGGTCACGGATTGGCCAGTCTCATACGTAGTGTGAACATAGCCTATTACCGTATCTGTATGGTTCTGTCACACTGGTAGCTGATAGAAATCCAGGAAGTTAAAAAATATGGCCCCTGTGCAAATCCAAATTGTCTCCTGCTCCTTCTGCTATCCTCCCTTAGGAGACAAATCATCCATGCCTCTGTCTCACATTGTGTGTGTTTGCTGAGATCAGGCTGATGATGCAGACAGGGGGCAGGGCGCGATGTCAAAGGAGGCTTGGCTGGATCCCCCAATCCCCTGAGTGATTCACCATCTCTGACTGGCCAGAAGCAGGTGCAGCACTGATTTCTCTAATTGTGCAGAAGTGTGCAGTGAAATTAGGGCTGTGTTCACACATGTTGGAGTGTCATTGCAGTACTGCAGCGTATTCACAAAAATGATGCAGTAACACATGTAAATGATGCTAAATGGCAGAGAGGATCAGAGCCTTATTGTGGGGCTCAACTTCAAAGATAAAAGATGCTTGATCAAAATAATTCAAAAAGTTTTTTACTTTATTCCAATACCAGTGTTACAGGTAGAGAATACAGCGTGCTGTGTGGTGTTACAGGTAGAGAATACAGCGTGCTGTGTGGTGTTACAGGTAGAGAATACAGCGTGCTGTGTGGTGTTACAGGTAGAGAATACAGCATGCTGTGTGGTGTTACAGGTAGAGAATACAGCGTGCTGTGTGGTGTTACAGGTAGAGAATACAGTGTGCTGTGTGGTGTTACAGGTAGAGAATACAGCGAGCTGTGTGGTGTTACAGGTAAAGAATACAGTGCTGTGTGCTGTTACAGGTAGAGAATACAGCATGCTGTGTCGTGTTACAGGTAGAGAATACAGCATGCTGTGTGGTGTTACAGGTAGAGAATACAGCGTGCTGTGTGGTGTTACAGGTAGAGAATACAGTGTGCTGTGTGGTGTTACAGCTAGAGAATACAGCCTGCTGTGTGGTGTTACAGGTAGAGAATACAGCCTGCTGTGTGGTGTTACAGGTAGAGAATACAGTATGCTGTGTGGTGTTACAGGTAGAGAATACAGCACTGTGTGGTGTTACAGGTAAAGAATACAGAGTGCTGTGTGGTGTTACAGGTAGAGAATACAGCGTGCTGTGTGGTGTTACAGGTAGAGAATACAGCGTGCTGTGTGGTGTTACAGGTAGAGAATACAGTGTGCTGTGTGGTGTTACAGGTAGAGAATACAGCGTGCTGTGTGGTGTTACAGGTAGAGAATAAAGCGTGCTGGGTGGTGTTACAGGTAGAGAATACAGTGTGCTGTGTAGTGTTACAGCTAGAGAATACAGCGTGCTGTGTGGTGTTACAGGCAGAGAATACAGTGTTCTGTGTTGTGTTACAGGTAAAGAATACAACGTGCCGTGTGGCGTTACAGGTAGAGAATACAGCGTGCTGTGTGGGACCACAATAAAATCATAAATTACTGCAAATAATTCAGTAACACAATGAAACTGCAATGTGTGAACACAGCCTAGATGTTCTGCAGCTGCTTTTGGCGGGGAATGTGCAGGGTGGAGGACTGTGATGAACAGCTGAGAGAAAGCATTGCATTCTGGAACCTGTAGTACTGTGTACAACTGATAAACCAGGAAGTCCAGAAACACAAAACAGAACAAAACCCCCCAAAACAAATGGATTTTTGGTAGTTTCAAAAATGGAATAGATAGGTAGGTAAGTATTGCTTTATGCTTCTGCAGAACTTTTATTTTTTTTTAACCTCTACCTGGAGTTCTCCTTTAATGGGACTTCTCCTTTCAAGATACTTATGTGGCACCCTATACTGTTTGCATAGAGTGACTGACAAGTTACCAGCAGTGAGCCAGCATTGCTGGTCACATACACAGCGCTGTGCAAAGGTTTGGTTATATCTGCTATATGTAGGGTGGGCCCCTAGAATTAAATTCCCTGGTGGGCCCAAGGTACTCCAGTCCGACACTGGCTGCATCCATGCACTTCATCACTGTAACTGGGTCATGTGATCACCAGTCTGACCCACAGAAAACTACATTGGACATAATCACCCACTAGATTCCTTCTGGCTTCTCACAGACCCTTTCCCATCCAGCTCTATGCTGGGTATCCTGCTGCAGTCTCTATGGGATCCGAATATACTACAGTTATACAGCCCCCTGAGGCTGTGTTCATAGGTTACATTTCTGCTGCAGTTTTATTTGCTATTTTAGCACAAATTCAGCTACAAAATGCAGTAAAAATGTAAAATTTGACAATCACCTAAATACATCAGATTTCCGAAAAACATCTTAGTTCTGATTATAGGTCCAGTATTAACATATTGGGGCTGATTTACTAATGTGCTTCTGTCAGAAAAGTGTCGGTCTTGTGTCCATTTTCCCTGCCGATTTATTGTTCTGCCTTATTTACTAATGGCGTGTGACACAAAAATGCCAGAAACCCAACACACTCGTCATTTTGTGCTTTAAACCAAAAAGTGGGAATGTCATGGGCGTGTCCATTAAAACCTACCGTAACCGGCATATTTATTAAACAAACCATTATTTTTCTTTTCGAGTTTTCCATTCCAACAATCAGCCGCTTTAAGTGCAGCGGGAAGGTTGGGTTTTAGTTTTGTTATGTGAAAATCCTGACAAATTTACTAAGAACAATTAGACACATTAATAAATCTGTTGGTTTGGGAAACTAAAATGTTGATGTGTAGGGTTGTTGAAAACCAGACAATCTTAGCAAATAAAACCCATTGAGCAATTTGTGGCGACATTTTGCTAAACAAGACAGGTTCCCATTACTGTATGGCTTTCATTGCAAATTTTTTTCACAACCTCCTTTCACAATGTCTTCCATTAGGTGGCCTGTAAAAGAACCACATGGCTAAACCCACATGTGGTCTACTACAAATACTTTTTTGTGACACGTACAAGTGAAGTACAAAAAAAAACACATGTGCATCACCTGTACTTGCACAGAACTGTGATCAATTGTAGTAATTTTGGCACACAGTTGGCTGCATACCAATCAATCCGGCCCTATGACTACTGGTTTGAGCATTGGTTCACATAACAGATCCCTCGTGAGGATTTTGATATGCTCTGCACATTCAGGTTTGTCTTTTGCAACCATATAATACCACTATGCACCCCTTTATCCTGTCTTATGTTCACAGTACAAATACAGTGCTTCAGAAGGACTTTCTAATACATCTAATGGACCAGTTCAAGATTCAAGTTACCAGTCTAAAATAAAATAACTACTGTAGTTTAATTCTTGCAATGGCCTGCCTACCTTTTTTTGCTTATTCGTCATTCACCAATATCATAGAACAAACACAATGTATACATGATGCTTGTGCAGCTGGTCACATAGTATTGCAAATACAGATGCCTTAAAATAAATGCCCCCTCTTTAATTTAGCTAAGAGTTCTGCATAGCCATAGAGTAAAATTATAAATATTTGAATACCTTCAGCCACCACTAGGGGGCACACAAAAGCTTACTGTATACAGTGTAACAATCTTCCTCTAGTGACATCTGCAGGTAGCAAGTTACACCAAAGTATTACTTCTTTAAAAACAAATGGTGTCATTCATACGGTGTATGTTCTTACAGATTTGGGGTAAAAGGGCAATGATCAGTAATATTACACATAAGGTCTGGCTCCTTTATCATGTGTTTCTCTAATACTTGTGTAGTATTTCTGACAGCTCAGCTGAATTATTTTGTCCATCCACAGGTTTTAGCTCAGCCATAAAACAAGAATAATGGGTTAATTTTAAAGAGTTCAAAGTGCAGGCGGAAGCAATCAAAGCGCCAAATTCTGTCTGTACATGAATAGCTCCGAGACTGGGGGAACGGGACAGCACTGTCTGGTGTCTCTTTATGAGCTGGTATCAGAGCCAAACTTTCATTCTCGTGAACATGGCTATTCCACAAGGAGTTGACAGCAGAGCAGCAGTCGGACCAGGACACAGACAATGAATGGAAGCGATGTCTGGCAGTAAATGACTTGTCATTGAAGTTGCATTTAGTTCAGGATAATAGACTATGAGCAGAGTTTACCGCTCTCGAAGAAGAAAAAATATTACTGCCTTCAAGAAGTGACCTAAGTTGCAGGCGCTGGAGACCAACCAGTGGGATCTTAGACCGGGATCTGTAGTGACGACACATTTCGTTACATCAGTCTGTGAAATAAAGGAGAAAGCAATTAGAATACATTCAGCTTTATAAAAACAAATATATATGGTTTAGCCTTAATTCACATTGGTAATGGGGTCGGTTTTTTACAGGATTTATGACATGATTGTCTACACATCTTGTAAAGACAAGGAGGCCCTCTATTCAGGCAGAAGTATTATGTCAGTGGGACTAAAGCGTAGTTTAAGAAACTCTGTAACAGGTTTTATCAGCCAAAAAAGCCTTCTTCTGTACTCAAGAAGCAATCTCCCAGCCTCCCCCCTGACTTCTTATCTGTGCATTATCAGGCAAACACGTCTTCATTACAGAGAAGCCAGTGAAGACGGGTTCTGCTCTCTCTATTATCTCCTATGAAGGGAGGAGGGGCCGAGGGAGATGGGGAAGCAGGAAGAGGTGACATGAAGGTCAGCTGTTTCTAGACTGTCTGGGCACCTAAAACGCTGGATTCAGGGGTCAGAAAGGTCAGTGCTTATGTATGAACTTACTGAGAGAAGATTGCAGGGTGTTGTGCTTTGCAAGACTGCTCCGTACTCAGTCACTCCTAACAGCCCCTTCCCTCTCCATAGCCACATAATAGACACAGAAATCCTGCTTCTTCTGAAGTGAGGGGGGAGGCTGGGAGATTGCTTTTTCAGTCCAGAAGGAAACTCTTTTGGTTTATAAAACCTATTACAGTTTCTTAAAATCTCTTGTACTATTGATATTTAATGTTTTTAAAAAAATGACCCTGAAATGACAGTTACGCTTTAACCTGTGGGGATCAAGCCAGCTCCAGTACAAAAAGTCATGATAAATAACACAGTAACATAATTTGTAAAGATAAAAAACACATGCATCTATCCAGTCAGCCTATTGTGCTGCAATGTTGGTCCAGAGCAAGGGAGAAAAAAAAACACCATCATGTAGAAGCTAATTTTCCCCATATTACGGAAGAAAATTCCTTTCAGACTCTAAATCTGTTATCAGAATAAATCCCTGGATCACTGACTCTTCTCCAGAATCTAGTGACTACAACCCGTAATATTATTACACTAGAGAAATGCATCCAGGCCTCTTTTAAACTTTTAGAGAATTCACTTTCTCTGGCAGAGTGTTCTATACTCTCACTGCTCTTACAGTAAAGAATCCTGCTCTGTGTTGGTGTAGAAAGGTTTTTCTTCTAGACATAAACCCTTGTTACAGTCTTAGGTATAAATAGGCTATGGGAGAGATCCCTGTATTTCCCCTTGATATATTTAGACATTTTTATTAGGTCACCCCTTGGTCATCTTAGTCCATCCATTCCATTTATTACTTTATCCATCTTTGAACCCTCCCAAGCTATGTTATGTCTTTCCTGGTGCCCAAAACTGTGCACAATATTCTGTGTGTGTCTGTGTGTGTGGCCCTCGACCAATAAAAGTTCAAATCACCCCACAAATATGGTATTAATAAAAACTAGAGATCATGGCAGAAAAAAATGACACCCCATACAGCCCCGAAGGTGAAAAAATAAAACAGTTCTAAGCGTCACAATAGGCCCATTTTATTAACAATTAATTGCAAAAAAAAAAAAAAAAAAAAGGTTTTATTAAAAAAAAATAAATATATATATATATATATATATATATATATATATATATATATAACATTAGAAAATCTGAGTAACCTGCATATGGTTGTGTTCGGGCTGACCTATAGAATAATAGTATCATGTCACTTTTACCATATAGTGCATTACGTAGACACAGGAACCCCCCAAACGTTGCATTCTTTTTTTACGATTTCACCAATTTATATCTTCATAAATAATAATTTTGGGGTCCCATCATACATGTTATGGTAAAATGAAAGGCGCCATTACAAAGTACAACTATTCCTGTAAAAAACAAGCCCCCACATGGCCCTGTAGAAAAAAAAACTGAAAGTGCTAGAGCTCTTAGAATGGGAGGAGAAAAAAACAAAACACAAAAATTTGCGTGGTTGACTGGGTCATTTTGGGCCTGGTCCTCAAAGGGTTTAGAGCCGCATACTATGTCTGACATGTTGCTGAAGAGGATATTTAGGAGGTCCTCCCAAATGTCCTTCTCAGGCACAACATAGTCTAATTTTAGCTAGTTCTTTGCAATGACAATGTAGATATGTTCCCAATATTTTGTGCATATGTTTTGGGCTTTTCTTTTTGCTAACTGTAATGTGCATCTGTGACTTGTAGGTATTATAGTGAGCCTCTTCAGAGTGGCATACTGTGAACTAGAAATAACTTTATTTGAAAACCAGAAACCAAGTAATCTAAATGGTATCAGGAATGAAAGCCACAGACCGGACTTGATTTCCCAATGAGTTCTTGGTATTTAAACTGCGTCACAGACCTCTTAATCCAGCTTAAGAGTAATTTGAACTTCAAGTCATTATTAAAATATGGTCTGATACTAATTTCCTTATGCTTTCTTTGGCCTTATTCTTAAGTGAAATTGAGTGGACAGGAAAGACAGATATATAGTCAGAGCAGATTAGAAACCAGAAACCACTGTGAGCAGGGTACAGTGTACAGTAACAGGATGTTTAGTTCTGAGAGCTGGAAGACTTGTTGCTGTGAACATCCACTTGGGAATCAAAAGATTCTAGAATTATGGTAAAAGTATATAAAATGTAAAAAAAATCCTTAAAGGGGTTTTCCAAGCTTTCCAATAAACTGACGGACATGGATTAAAAGGGGAATAGAGTTCACAAGGACATAATGTGGGGCGGCAGTAGCACATTTGTAGTATTGTTTTTTCCTCTCCTTATCAGAGAGAGACATAGGTTATGAAGGCATCACACAGTGTTTGCCATTCCGAATACCAGGAAGAATATTTGTGAACTTTCTCCACAAGTAGAACAAACTTTTGGCACCCCTTTTTTTCTAGGATAGCCTCCACCAAGTTTATACATGGCTACCTGGAAGGCTGCATGGAGTCTGCTCAATCTTTTGTTGGTAAATTTAGGCCGATGTAGTACATAATGGTGACTCACCATCAAACCATTGGTGAGTGACACCACAAAGACCAGGTGGTCAGGTGGTTTAGAGGCTATAGCTATGCTTTTTCAGGAGGATTTGACAACAAATATGACATGTCTATTGGCATCAGTCAAGGAATAAATGAAATGCTGCTGTATTTGTGTGCAAGCATTTGCATAAAGTTAGAGTTTGTAAATTATGATGAGATATTTTGCAATCCACATGGTAGGCCATGTACAGATGCAGTGACAGATCGGCGTGGGCGGCAAATAGTTCAAATAGCTGCCAAACTGGAAATATATCAAAACTGATCAGAGTTGATGAAGAGACTCTGCTATCTAGAAGAATCCACAGTTTCAACACATATTACTCTTTTATATTATAAGGGTGCACATTGAGGGTAGAAGGTAAAGCATAAGGTAACCAAGCATATTTAAAGGGGTATTCCCATTTAATCTATTGCTATGGATTCAATCACGTGCTTTATTTTACCAACCAACACATTGTGCTGCGAAGCTTATATTTTTTATTTTGTTGCTATAAAATTGCTACAGTTTCTCTTCTACAGGTTTTGAATGTCCAACACAGTGAGAACAGTGATATATATATACAGTGGTGCCTTGGATTACGAGCATAATTCGTTCCGGGACCGTGCTTGTAATCCAAATCCACTCTTAAACCAAAGCAAATTATCCCCTAAGAAATCATAGAAATGCAGACAATTGGTTCCACACACCAAAAATAATGATTTATTATTCTAAATAACATGTGAAACAGATGAAACAAACATTCAGAAACAGCTGAATATGTGATATTATAAGTTACTGTACAGTAATGAAGAGGATGGGAAACACAAGGGCTGACAGAGACTGCAGGGAGCAGGAAGGAATGAGCAGGACAGATGTGGGCACATACATGCAGCGCTCTCTGTCCGGGGAGAGAGGGGTTACAGCTATGGAGAGATTACCTCCACAGTCCTGTCCCCTGATGTGAGCCCCAGCCTGAAGTGGATCTGCTATGATTTGGAAGGTGAGGGAGACTTCCTTGGTCATAGTACAGTACTGTAGACCCCGCTATGCAGCATGCCCCTCCTCCACTCGCCCTCTTACCCAGTACAAGGAGCTCTTAAACCAAAGCAATGCTCTTAAACCAAGTCACAATTTTGAAAAACTGTGAGCTCTTAAATCAAAATGCTCTTAAACCAAGTTACTCTTAAACCAAGGTACCACTGTATATATATATAATGTATCCTCTGTGCTGCCAGTTTCTTTTATTGACAGATAGAACTGCTATCAGGCAGTACATATCAAACGTATTTCAGGGGTCCAGGCAAATAGGGGGCCCAAACTTACCTGCGGACTCTAACCACCCTACGCAACCATCAATGCATGGAAGCAGTAAAAAAAAAAAAAACCAGGCTTCCAAAACAGTGCTTTTACCCCCCCCCCCCCCTCCATGGACCCACTAAACATATGGTACAGGTTTGACAGGAGGCATGTAATACATCATTCTGTTACACTTCAGTTGCTCACTGTATTGGAGAAGTATATCAACCCTCCTTCTCACCAAGCATATACTATAAGGTAGATTGAGATGAAATTTCAGGGCCCTGATCATTTGCCCATATAAGTGTAATATTTTGGCATTACGCATGATTGCTAATACGTCATTATATTAAACTGCTGCTGAATATGCTGGTACTGTATAACATGTATCCACTTGATACATGAAAGCCTGAACAGAAGTACAAAGAATTATATACTAATGAATAAGTGCTTGGAGTGAGTCATCTAATTATTTGTAGTAGGAAACCCAAATGACGTATTGTGACATTTCTGCCTTATGTGAAACTTGTGAAACTGCATAATAATTTATTGGTATTCTGTGAATCTATTCCAAGAAGAGGTGAAATGAATGTGTCATCATTTTGAATAATGAATATTTAATTGTCTATAAGTTATACATGTGATACATTGCTTACATGAAAACTACGTTATGACTCTGCTATATTGTTCCCGCTATAATAATACACATTTTCTGAATATAAAGTAGAATAGTTTCCCCTTCTTTAGGCTATGTTCACACAACGTATATTTTCGTGAAACCAATTATTACAAAAATATATGTTACCTTGCTGTCTATGGGATCCCGTTTAGAGCGTATACACATGGTATACGCTCTGGCCGGAATCCCTAGTGGCGCCGCAAACAACTGACATGTCAGTTTTTTGCGGCCACTATTCAATGAATAGCGGCCGTAGAAAACCCTGTCAGTGCACACTATGGAGCGCGCGGCTGCAGCCGCTTGCTCCATAGTGTGCAGTGGAGAGTTCTGATGCAGGCGCGCATGGATGCGCCCGCATCAGAACTCTGTGGCTGCAAAGATCATCCCGGTACTGCAGACCGGACGTTCTTACATAGTCTGAACACACCCTTATATTGTATCCACCCATTTAAAATAAAAAAAAAATAAAATGAAAAAACTTTTACAAATAATCTTATTTAAAATATTTGGTATATTAGAAGCTTTAAATGCAAAACAGTAGGCCGAGAATAAATGAGACAATGAAGAATACTTGCACATAGATTACAACAGAACTATTGATTTGAATGCATGGAGTGGGAGTGGACTTGCATTAAAGATATTCCCAGAATGTAATGACAATGACATATTTACCCATCCTCCTCTGCGCTTCAGCCATGTGACCAAAGTCTTGCGTATAAATTCTCCTAGACAGTCTACAATGGTCAGAACCAGTGCCGGTTGAGAGTGCTTTACACAGTCCACTGCAAGTCCAGCAGCCACTGCATACAGTGAGACCACCTTGCCCCATGTAATCCCTGCAAAAGCAATTGGAAAAAACATACATGAAACATAGAGCACTTTATCTTATGACTTAACTATGAAACATTCAGGAGATACTACATATTATAAACTATTCCAAGGGAAAACAATGCCTTAAGTTTTTTTGCATGAGCGTATTAATAAAGAATCACTGTTGATACTGTATGTATACATTCCACTATTCTGTTTAAATCCATTATGTCATACTGTTGAAGGCACTTCTGGAATATGGCACCATGCCCAGGAATACCTTCTAACTAAAATGAGCTTAAATTGTAGCCAGTTTGCTAGTATGACTTTGTAGACTTGCGGAAAGTCATAAGCAAGGACTGTGTAGGGTATTGCTCATACTGTATTTCAGATAGAATGCCATGATAGGGAGTTAGGAGGCAATTACATCTTTATGGCTTCACCAATTACATAAGACTAATCACATGGTCAGAATCCCATGGACGCTGGTTTCAGTTAAGCATGACATAGATATACTCTATAATACAGCACAGGGAGAAAAAAAGTAATGTGTCCAGATTAGAAAACCAGCCTGCCAAGGCAGCCTGGAACCCCAATGGACTCTAGTATTGTGGGTGCCAACTGCACTTTATGTTCTAAAATTAATTTTAATATATTGCATCATACAGAAATATACCTGTCCACACGTATGTGTACCTGTAATATTGCGTCTGCTAAAATGGTCAATTGCACAGTATTTTATATTGAGTCTTGTAATACATTGCAAAACTTGTTCCTTTCTGCATGTGAAATATGTATTACAGACCATTTACATCCAGAGCCTTATTTCTAGTAGCTGCTACTTGGATTTTGCTACACACATCCCTGGAACCCTAGGTAAGCTGAGAAATTGAACGCTGATAAATTCTGTGTAGCTATACTACCTCTACCAGAATGCAAGACATGCATTGCATAGGCAAGGAACCATGTGAGGTCTAATAAAAAGACAATGTAAATATTGATGGACATAAACTATGACATATGATTCAACTGGTTGTTAGTCTGTATTGATTCCTCATTCTCTACTAAATTCTCATTGATTCCTCATGGTTTTCATGACCTCCGTTTTCTGTCTTTGAGTTGGAAACAACTATTTACTTTACTGAAACTGGCCATACATCAGCTATCTTGCCCCACCGCTCCATGCACATGCATGCTCGGCTTGGTTGAGCGTTCATGTATTTTGAAAATATAAAAGGCAGCATATTTTCCCCAAGCTCTAATGATTTAATGTGATTATAAAGGTTTTGTATATCTAGGCCGGATTTTTATCCATTGGAAGTAATCAGTAACAATTCGCATATAATGTCAGCAAGCAGAAATCCTAAAAACCATATGGCAATACCACAGATGTATATTAGGTGATTATTTCAATATAAAAAGAAAGAGCTTGTCTGTGAGTGTTATAAATTAGTGTAACCACAGTAATATGGTTGCACATCTGTTGAAACCCCTGTCATTCCAGCACCGATTCTTTGCTGGTCTTCCAATGCTTTCCCTGCAGCAATAATGTACCATATATTCATAGTTGCTGCAGCTAAAAACGTGTGCCCTAGTTTAAAGGACACAAGACATGCAGAAGCCGAATGAATGTAGGGTATGTCATTGTAACAAGAAATGTGAATAAAGACTGGACATACGTGAATCCCCTAAAGAACTACATATGATTTCCACCACCACATGTACTGTAAGTTGGTACCTGCTGAGAATATCTCTGCAGCAACTGCAAGGAATGCATCAGACAGAACAGACTCTGAGCTGAGGGAAATGTTCAGCTGTCGGGCAATGTTCCTGTAGACAGCCGGCCTCATATATTCAAGCTCATCCCCTGCAATGCAATAACAATAATGGGAAATTGTTATCACTAAACATTCGGCTCAAGACAATGTAACAGCACACATATACTTTCCTCCTAGAGTTCTGGAAGTTTTTCAATCGGGTGGTATTCTATATTATGCTGTTATTGTATTACCACTTCTCTGTAATTGTGGTATGTAAACAAGAAGTATATATAGAGTAGGGGTGTGGCATTGGATAAAAGAAGATGTGGCTTCACTGTCGCAAGATTCATTACAATTTCTACGATTAGAGGGGGAAATAAAACGACACTCTTGATTTATTGCTAACCTTCCCCATGTAAAGGCCCCATTAGCCAGGCTGATGTGCAGTGAAAAGTTTCCAGTGTGGATCTTAAAGCAGATCCACTGGGAGTCCACTGCATAAGGCACATGTGGTATATGCAGGTTTTGCTGCAGAGAAAATACCCCAAATTTCCACAACAAAATGAGCATGCTGCAGGTATAAAATTGATTTATGCCTTTGTGACTTTAGCCTTACGGTCCTTTTAGACGGAACAATTATCGTCCAAATTTGCACGATAACCATCGCATTTGAATGATAATCATTCCGTGTAAATACAGCGAATGATCAAGCGACGAGCGAGAAATCATTCATTTTGATCTTTCAACATGTTCTCAAATCCTCGTTGATCGTTCGCCATTGGCATTGGCTGTATCCCAGTTTTCTAGGCGTTCCTTACGATGTATCCACCCGCTGCACGGAGGGAACAGACAGTGGGAGTCAGCCGCCGAGATTCCTGATTCATACGAACCAGAAATCCGGCTGGTTCGCTCATCTCTAGTCACGAGCTGCACAGGAGCTTTATACAGTGCTGCACAGAACCAAATGAGCTCAATTGGGCTGATTGGTTTCCTTTAAGAACATGAGTGAGACCAGACCCAGGAACACTGTGAAGACTAGAGGTTGAATGTATGAACATTAACGTTAATATCCTGTAGAAAATATTCACAAACATCAGCTAAATCAACCTCAGACAGGTGTCTGGTTTATGTCCCACTGGATAAGTAAAACAGTCACATTGTAAACCATAAAGCAGTAGAAGTGGATAGCACATACAGTAAGGTTGGGAGATGTTGTACTTCCCAGTGTCCTGCTAACATTCCTGGACTTTTACAGTTTATTAGAATTGTGGTTATTCATGAAAATAAATCTTGTACAGATTGTACAAATAATCTTGCTTGCAGTTCATACTCATTGTTCAATCTATGTTATGTCTGTATATTCTTCAAAGGAAAATAGGAAAAGGAAAGGAAAGTGAGAAAAAAAAAGTGCTCACATGAGTAAAAATGTTCAGAAAAGCAGTGGTGGCTGATAAACTTAACTGCTACCTGTGAGGCTGTGCAAAGTGATTAATCTCCTCCAATATCCCAGCTATTAGATATTATAATTATAACAAATACTGACCTAGTCTCAGAAAGGTTGCTGACACCTCCGCCATACGTCCACCTGCTGTAGGAGAGATGCCATGTTCAGGTTTGCTCCATCCAAGGCCAGCACGCTGAAGTCGGGCCTGGATATAGTCTCTGCATAAAGCTTTCCCTTGTGCCACCAGCTCCTTATCAGTGGGGGACCTGTCAAAAACTTCTAAAACTTCTGCAGCAAACACAGATGAGCGACGTAGCATCTCCATGCTTACAGTCCGGGACTTCCCAGTTGTCCTCCATTCACATGAACATCATTGCTTGGGAAGAAAGGTTTCTTACCTAAATTAAACTGTGGAAAGATAATAAATGATATGGGTTATTGTCTCTGTTCACGTAAGTACAGTCTGTAGTTCCCTGTCCCCAGGTAATCCATACAAATCCTTGTGTTGCATTGTTTTATTGAATGCAGAATTTCAAGATGCTGGATAAAGAACACATGAAATAACCAACTGCATTTCCATGTTACACTCTTTCTATTGTACAGATGTGTTATCTTTGTTTGCCAGCATCTTCCTGTATGGATTTTGAGGTCTTCCTCAATTCCTTTCTTGTCCCAGTTGATAAGGCTGTGTGTGTCAGGGGGAAGTGCACCCTCACCTCTCAATATTGAGATTAGCCAGTATACAGTATGTTTGTATATGGACTGGGGTGTTTGTATATAGACTGGCAGCTTCCTATAAGGACGACTATGTTTCTCACGATGAACACTGTAATTCTACCCACTCTCGCTGAAGATGTTAAATATCCCGTCTTCTTGTTTGTTTTGCTGACAGCCATGGCCTCACCACCACCCCCAGCTATGATGATATTTTGGCTCCATTAGTAATGTTCGCTGTCACTCTTAGTACTTAAGGCAATAGCTAACAAGTGGAACATGATTCTGCTAAAGTTATTTTTGGATTGTCCATGTTCTGGGAAAGTTAAGTGTTTATGTCAGACTGTCAGCCCTGCTTTAGTATCTTTCTATAGCTGTCTTAACTAAGTGCCCTACATTCCTACTAAGGCCTAAAAGATGCAGAAAATAACACAACAAGTTATGGTGGTCATAGTTAACCCCTGTCATTCTTACTTCTTTTGGTCATAAATTATATACACTACACTCCTGGCACACACTTTGGGATTCAGACTTTCTACCCATCCCAGTGAAGGCCGTAGATTGTCCTTTATCTATAAAGATAGAAAGAAATTGGTAAGCAATGGGGACATAGGTCAACAGCTAGCCCTATAGCAGTGAAATGACCTACAGTATCTCTATTACATGTATTTTATTACTAGCTATAAACGCTTTTTTTACTGTCTGTGGCAAACCAGCAGCACTGGAATAAGCATTTTGGCTCAGCCTGCTACTATATGGTTGATGCCAAGGATGTCTTGTTGTTATGCCATTATACCCAGCAGGCTTCAGCTGTGGCTTTGTAGAAGATAAGACGCACATGACACTACCAAAAACACAGGTGGCCACACTTCTGAATCCTAAAAAAGAAGAACTACATACTTAAAAATGAACTGTCTTTAGTGGACTATATATGGCTTATTTAAATTAATGGATATGGCCTAGAGCCACCTGAGGAAGCCATGGGGTAAAAACATGTTGGAGCATGGGGTGGATGCTGTGGTCACATGCATGACCGGCCATGTGTAGCTCTGGTAATATTTTATTACTATGTAATTCACTTTATAATTGTGATTATAATTAGTAAAACACATGGCTCGGTATATAAGTCAGTATATGTTGGGATACCGTTTTACCAGTTTGCTGGCATACCACAATAATACTTAGTTTCAGATGGGAAATTTTAACAAGGGTGCTTGCTGACAGTAAATTGTTGTCTTGTGAATAGTAAACATTTGTGAAAATATATCAAAAAGCTGTGATAAAACGTATCACATATAAATCCCTGCACTGCTTTGTTTTATTGTAGAATTTCCAGGTGCTTTCTAAAGAAAGGATGAACGAACTGACTGCACTTCCATCTTACACTCTTTCTATTGTACAGATGTGTTATCTTTGCTTTCCAGCATTTTCCTGTATCTACTCTGAGGTCTTCCTCACTTGCTTTATGTCCTGGTTGATAAGGCCACAAGTGTCAGCAGGGAGGGAGCCCCACAAATGAACCAAAACAGGCCTCCACTTTTATTGCCTCTTTTTCCTCTGATATTCCTTCTCATTAACCCTAAAGGTCACAATAGGCAATGGAAGTTCCTGTAACTTATTCAGAATTACTTTTAAAACGTCCTAAAAACATCCCTTTTATATTTTACAATGCAAAGGTTTTTTTTTCTTTTTGCAGGGGATGCATCATTATAGATAAATTATTTTTCTGTGAAATAAGATTTTTCTTGGCAGATTCCACTGATTTCTTGTTAAAGCCTCGGCTGAAGGTGGCAATGGAAAGGAACAATGAACAGGATGCCAAATGTGTAAAAGCGCATTTCCAGTGATCAGGACAAACACATTCTGGGTAATTCTCATATGGTCTACCATAAAAACCCTTTTAAAAAAAAATGTTTTTCTTTAATATCCACTTTTTCCTGTATGTTCTCAATTTCCACTCTACATGTCTGCCGCCCACTACACTGATTCCTTTGAAAGGAAGAGTATACAGTATATCTCTAGCACATCATATAATCCCTAGATCACGGTACAACACAGAGCGGCTGTTCACCAGGAAGCAATCAATGCTACATATATATTATTCATGTACAGGGGGTTCTCCAAGCTATGGCTCTGCATGTGGCATCATACTGCTAGTTTACAGCTTTTATGGCATTTTGATATTTGTAGCTGAATAGTCAGAGACTATTGATGGAAATATATAAAGCAAACTAAACGTATGAAGATTCAGCCATACATTCACACAGTGAGATAGCTGTCCATTTATAGGAGATGAACAAGTCAAATAGACATGGTACAATGGTTGGGAATAAAAGAGTACAGAAATGATCAGTGGATTCTATGGACATTCATGATCAATATTGTCAGCAGCATCTTCTATTACATGGGTAGATGTGCTGCCATCAAGCAATTATTTTTTCTATTGCTTTATCTATTGAATTAGATAGCAGTGCAGTACTTTTGATTGTGTTATTTATTACTATTAGTTTATCTGAGTAGATCTACAGATTGATCTGGATGTTGCCACATGATTTTAGCCAGTAAAGGCCATTATCGGCCGTACTCAGCTGTTATGGCCGTGGCAGCAGACCGCCACTATCTTCTATGGGCTGCCTGGACGACCTAACGATCAATCAATGGGGTGCCGATGCCCCCAGAATCTTTAAACAAATTTGCAGAACTGCTAGGCAAAACTAAGGGGGAGATTTATCAAACTAGTGTAAAGTAGAATTGTCTAAGTTGCCCCTAGCAACCAATCAGATTTCACTGGTTGCTGGGGGCAACTAAGACAATTCTTGTTTACACCAGTATGACAAATCTCTTCCTAAGTGCCCATTTGTTTGGCACCGCATCTAATTTGTTAGAGGGTGTCCCGATTTTTTTTCATGGGGAGAAGTAATGGATTTTAGCAAGCCCAATTTTTGTGTCAGAGATATCTGTCAGCAGTTCACTTCCTCTTCCCCACATGCACATTTGGCTGAGCCAAGTTGGTATCTCAATGGAGGGCTAAAAAGACAAGTGTTCGGCCACCAGCTAAGTGTCTGGCCAGCTTAAGGCTACCCATACACAACATTGACAAACCACAGTAACCAATATGGTTTACACCTAATTGCCATGGTTTTCCAGCAGTTAGTGGTAATAGCCTGTGGTCACCAGGGCTCAGTCGATTGGTGGATGGCCACCCTAAGAGCTGTTGTAGCTTAGCAGTTAAAGACTGTAAAATGAATAACATGTTACACCAATCACTTGAACAGCCATGGGAAGAGGCTCCAGCTGTGCTCTGGATTGCTTCTACTTCTGATCTGTTTTTCTACTCAGTATTCCTGGCTGGATGCATCTAGATAGCATTAATCAGTAGACAGTTACATTTTGCCAGCAGATGAGTAATAAAAAAGCTTTCTGGACTCTAAGCAATTTTCAGCTCCCTATTAACTCATCAAGTTCTCGGTGTAGTGAAAGGGAGATGTTCCTTGCTCTGAACTACAGTGGTACCTCGGTTCTCGAACTTAATTGGTTCCGGAAGGCAGTTTGAAAACCGAGCAGTGTCTTCCCATAGGAAATAATGTACAGGACATTAAACATAAGAAATGTTGATCAGAACCAGCAATTATAGTACAGTAGTCACCAACTCCTCACCCATCCTTTACTGTATAGCGTCCCCCCCATCCAAGCACTGTAATGTATGGGAGATGGTGGTGCACTGCCTGTACTACTACTGCACTGTATATGCACTCCAGCAGTCTTATACAGCACTGTACTGTATGTGAAGCCTCACCACTGCTTAACTTCCTGGTACAACCTACCATCCACGCTAGCAAAAACGTTCGAAAAACGTTTGAAAACCGAGCAAAGTTCGAATACCAAGCAGTTTGAGTTCCAAAGCGTTCGAAAACCGTGGTATTACTGTACTTTGAAATAATAATCGCAAAGGGGAAAAAGATGATTGTTTAGATAATGTAAGATTAGGGCTACATACGGGATGCTAGGTTTAGGGTGGTATTACACGGGCCGATGGGGGCCCGATAAAACCTGTAAAGGAGCAGCGATCTGCTAGATCGTCGCTCGTTTACCGGACCTATTACACGGCCCAATAATTGTTAAACAAGGGCTGCAAGGTCATCGTTACCGATGTCCTTGCCGCCCTTGCTTAACTATATACAAGATCTATAGAAAGCACAATTTGGGACATGCACAACCAAATAATAATAGTGGGTGCTGGATGGTAAGCATACAAACAATTGTAGCTATATCAAAGAAAGAAAGCTATGCCAAAAAATACCATAGCACACCAAAATAAGTAAAGTTGAATAAAAGTACTTTATTAGAACAGGTACAATGTTAAAGACTAATGATCCCATAAACTTAAAACCAATTAAAAATAATGGACACACATGGAGGTACCCGGTATTGCACCATCCACAATGGCACCCCAATAGAGGTATAACACACACCCTGTATAAATAAAGTGCAAGTGCAAGATGTAAACCACAATAAAGACACCAATATATAAGTATACAGCCCAAGTAATGTGCTAAATCAACAATATCCAGAAAATATATACACACACTGTGACCAATAGGATAAACAATGATGAAAAGAAGTGATAAAAAAATCAATTCAGACCACAGGATGTCAACATAGGTATAAGGTAACAGGGTGGTGATGGGGTGTCAAGGGAGAGAGCCCCACGCGTTCCGTCCGCCCAACTGGACTTCCTCACCCCTTCCTCACCCGCGCAGGACTCGGGGAGAAGAAGACTGTAGCAGCAGCCCTGGAACGTGGATAGGTAATGTATATTGTCAGTTGCCGGCTGCGCACCGCTATTACACGTAGCGATGCGCAGTCGTCACCCGACGAAAATAGGTCCAAACCTATATCAACGATCAGCCGATGATCGTTGTCATCGGCTGATTGTTGTATTTATTACATAGAGCGATAATCGGCCGAATCGGGCCAATTCGGCCGATTATCATTCCGTGTAATAGTACCCTTACTCTCATGCACCTGCCAGTTCCATTAGTATGAGCACAGTATGGCTGCACCAGGACTGCTACATTACAGATATATTGTCACTTTATAAGTTGTACTTTCTACTAAAATGAAGAGTAGAGACAAGGAAAAACCACTGTGCGTCCATATGAGATTGAAACCATATGGAGGTACAACAGAAGACCATTTTACCTGGTAGCTATTTTATAGGCTAGCCTCCTGCATGAAACTTTATAAATCCATACTATATGGGCTGATAACATAGCCATGTGCATAAGCCCTTAGATTCAGGGGCACTGATCTATGACAAAAATCATACTAATAATATTCTGTAAGTTTATATAATACATTATTATTAGACTTGAGCGAGCATGTTCAATATAATGTATATAAAGGAGGGGTGTACAAAGAGGTAAAAGGGGTAGTTGTCAAAAAAAAAAAATATTCTAATTAACTGGTGCCAGAAAGTGCCAGAGATTTGTAATTTACATCTGTTAAAAAATCTCAAGTCTTTAAGTACTTATGAGCTGCTGTATGTCCTACAGGAAGTAGTGTATTCTTTCCAGTCTGGAGAGCAGGACAGGTTTTCTATGGGGATTTGCTACTGCTCCTACAGTTCCTGACATGGACAGAGGTGTCAGCAGAGAGCACTGTGTCAGATAGAAGTAAATTATGAACAGTAATAGAAGAGAATTACAAAGCTCTCCTTCTTGCTGGGACCAGTTGATTTTATTTTTTTTTTTGTGAACTATCCCTTTAAGAGGAGGTGACTATTTTTCAACAGCAAAACCTATAAATCCATGTTGACAAAATTAAGCTGATATATTCATAATGTGGTGACTTGCCAAGTGAGGCTCACAGAGGAATGCACTAAAAAGTCAGCTAAGGATTGTGCTGAAAGCGATGAAGCCAATGATCCTTGTACTAATGCACAGGGGTAGCTCCTGAAGGCGTAGCAGAAAACAAATAAAAACAGAACTAGGGCAGGCTTGGCGTGACTACAATGCAGAAAATAAAAAAATAAAAAATAAAACATTTCACTGAGAGTTATTGCCTTTTACTTTTTAACTGCTGTGATGGCTTTATTCTACAGTTTGTTCTAATTCTCTGTATAGTAATATTTCCGTAAAGATCTATTTATCTGTCTGCCTGTCCGTCCGTCATCAGGATCTTGCAGGAACAATGACATGATAGATCAGGGATTTGTCCTAACCATGTCAGAACATTTACAGAAGTTTACAGGACTAACCTGCTTGTTACCCGGGGTCCTATTATCTATACAGCTGTCCGTCATCAGACAGCTGACGGGCTACAGGAAAGCTTGAATCTTTTTTCAGATGACATCTGTTCATATAGCGAAGGATTCTTATACCATTGGGGAACTGTTGCTTTGCATTTGGGAACAAATGTTCTATTACAAAGAACTGCAGGTAGTTTTATGATACAATAAGCATTCCATAGAGATAACAATTTACTGAGTAAGACGGGCTCCTGTCATTTATCTATTATTATAGCTGACAATAGGAAGAACTGACCTATCCACCTTTGGACCTTATGTCACAATTAATTGTAGTGGAACCTTTCCCTTAAAAAAGGCTTGGTGTACACATATTGCATAATAGGGCACAGTATCAAACATTACAACCAAGTATTTCTATTGTTTTATAATATATTCAAATGTGCAGATTATAATGGCAGTGTAAGAGGAATGACTCACATTGGAATGTGTCGCCCTTGTAATAACATCAGCAGAGACAGTTTTAGGATAGGTGTTGTCTGTGTTTGGTCACTAGGATGATACTGTGACTGTGACACCTGTCTTCTACAGAGGTGGTCTCGATCAAGGAAAATGACCACAATGCATCATTTATGGTGGACTGAAAATCCATCCCACAAAACATAGTCTGGATAAGGGGGGTGGTCTATTGGATTTTTTTTAAGTTTCTTTATTTATATACTGTATATAGTATCCACCTATTTTGCAGCACTGGACTGAGCTAGATACAACTCAAATTACTCCCTGTCCCCAATGGGGCTCACAGTCTGTCCCAGAAGTGTACATCTTTGTTTTTGGAGTGTGAGTTAAAACCCACAATGTCTAGAGAAACCCACATATATGGTAGAACATACAAACTCCATGCAATGTTCCCTTTGGTAAGATTTGTACCCAGGCCCCCAGCGTTGTAAGGCAACAATTCTAACTATTGAGACACAGTGCTCTGATGTCCACATAACATAAGGATCACTTAGGGAGGTGTTACACTGGACGATTAATTAAGCCACGATAAACGATCTCAGTTGACCACTATGACTATAGATGTTTAATCGTTAATCCCATTACACAGGACGATGACCGTTACTTGCGCTTATTCTTGAGCTCGTCCATTCCTGGCTGATAGACCAGACGTGTTATTACACCGGACCAGACATGTTATTACACCGAACAATGTTCAAATGATTCGTGAACTATCAACGATGAAAATAGGTCCAGATTCTATCAAACAATCAATCAACAATTTCTCATTGGTCGCTTAATCGTTGCCTGCTATTACAAATGATTATCCTTTAAAACTAAACAATCTAACGATTTTTCGAACGATCATACGGCCCTTACAGTCAGGTGTGACTTTAGGGGTGTGCAACCTGTCTGCTAGCAAAGGGTGCATCACCTGTCACGACTTATAGGATAGCCTGGGCACCCAGCTTGCCCCCTTAATCCTACATTTAGTGCCCTCAGAAGGCATATTTGCTTATTGATTGGTTGGTTTTGTACACTGTGTTTGTTTGTATTCATTAGGCAATATATGGTACACTATATGACAGGGGACATCTATACAGGGTATAAATCAAGCTGTAGCTTTTACAAGATATGTAGTCTATTGTACTAGGTAGTCCTTTTGCTTAGGAATCAATAGTGGTCTAGGTAGTGCGTTTGCTTAGTATTTGGTAGTAGTCCCTCAGCTTGTAGAGCACCAGTGCAGATTTATGGGTTGTTTTCTTCCTCAAAGACTCAAACACAAAATACAACTAAATGTCAGATTTCACATGCGCCATTACTTGGATTTTTATTAAGAATCTTTTCTGAGGATTATTATTCTGTGGTGATTTCTTAGTTGGTGCAATTGTCAATCACAATGAATATCCCCGTATCCATCCATTTAAAATCAGATGGTGTTGTGTGGCGCCTTCCTGTCCCCCACATGCCATCTCTCTCTCTTATCAACTGTTGCTCTCCTCTAGACTGGACCATCTGCCCTCCTTCTGCTCGGCATGGGAGACAGAATTGGGAAAAACTTTTACGCCTCAACAATGGTCAAAGGCCTTTTATCTATCTCACAAAGCTACTATGGCATGTAAGACACAGGAGACCAGTTATAAGATTTTGTCCCGTTGGTACCGGGTTCCAGCTGCCCTTCATCGCTGGTACCCCTTGGTCCCTGACATTTGTTGGCGTTGTGGGGGCGTGGGAGGCACCATGACACACATTTGGTGGGGATGCCCCAAATTGCGGTCATTTTGGCACACGGTCTTGCGCCTCATTAAGGAAATTACCGGCATCACTATCCCTAATACCCCTGAAGCGACACTGCTTTTCATGTTCCCCACAGCCCAGTCGCGCTTCAAAAAATCTCTGGCACGCCATCTGCTCCAAGCTGCCAAGTCAGTCCTCCCTCGGAAATGGAAATCCGTCGACCCTCCGACTATTGACGAATGGTTTGCGGAAATAGCCCAGACACATCACATGGAGGACCTCATTGCTGTTACCCCGGCAGCAGTGAAGAGGTACACGGCCACTTGGGGCCAATGGCTCCTATTCCTGGATTCTGATTCTTATAGAACCGCCACGGCCTGAAACCGTCCTTCTATCCCTAGTTGCCCGAAGGGTGCCCCCCCCCCCTCTTTTGCCGCTAGGGACAGCCTCTCTTTTATGATCCTCTTGTTGTCTTGTCCTCTCCTGTCCGGTGTGTTTGTTTGTCGTCTTCTTGCTTCTGTCTCTACTATCTCTGCAGTACAGCTTGCATATGATAGTACATTGTTTTTGTAATGACTTATGCTGAGATCAACCGGAATACTGATCCCGTTTTTTTCTAGTTCTATGTTACGGAAGCTGACATTCCTACTGTTCTTTGTTACAGTTCACGATTACGATTGCATTCTGTGCATTTACATCATTCCTTGTATTTACCCCTACCCCCCAGAGGGACTTGCCGTCCTGAGTTCCCATTTGTATTGTATACTTTCTTTTCTTGTCTTTGAAAATAAAAAAACTTTAAATTAAAAAAAAAAAATAAAATCAGATGGTGTTTTACAGGCATGGCACATAGTATCCTCACATCGCCCAACCAATCAAATCAATCACATGTCGGATAGGTTTCCTGAAGCGTACATTCATAGGTGGAAATGTTTTGTTGTTGTTATTCCCAGCTGTTGATCCATTATAAACATCTTTTTAGGGATATTACTCTAATCTCATACATTACACCTGTGCTGTGAATAGCGTCATGTAATAAATACTCAGAAATTAGTTGGACGTAATACAGTCTTACTGACTTTCACATTTGGAACGTGGAAAGGAAAGTCAATTCATTCACCTCTGCGGCATAAATATACTACTAACAATAGTATAAGAAGAAAATAAACCAAGGAGTACAAAGTCACAATTACTTACCCCTGCACTGGTGTAGAAGTCACTGTCTGCACCTTTCTCCAGGTACCAATGACTCTAAGGAGCTGAATCTCTTGTTCTTGTCCCTTTGTTGCTACCTCAGTGCGGTTTTCCTCCTGCTGTTAGTTCTCACTGAGCTTCTTCCCCTCCTTGACTACTGGCTCCTGCGGCAGATCTTGTTCCTCAGTACTCACTATGCATTTGGTCTGGCACAAGCAAGCATAACCAGAAGCTTTGAGACAGGAGGAGGGAGTGGGAGGAAGGAGGGAGTGAGCAGGCTTTATCCTTCTAAGGAAAATAGCAAGAATGCAATGGAGGAGGGAATAACACTGCTGCGTAAAGGTGCCATAGATGCCAATTACAGCCGGGTTTCCCAACTGGTGCAATTATTCAATGTACTAATTGCAGTTCCATCATGCGGCTAGCTTATTATCACATATAGTCAGGACTCAGTGTTCTTCCTTTGTTTGTAGCTTCAGCTGGCTGACAGATCAGAGATAGATATAAGAGTCTATTGCAATTTTAGTTTTCCCAATCATTTTCTATAAAGAAATTATGGAATAATGTGGAATATGTCTTTAACTGTAAATGGCAGCTTGTGTGACTTTAGGCATCAGGACGGGCACCTAGATGCAATGACACAGTAAAAGCACAACCTCAAGTCAGGGACGAGATACAGGGTAGTAATCTATCGAGGGCGCCATTTCTCAAGAGGCATGGTAGGGACGGAAATTAAGAATTAATCATGTTGTGCCAGCTGTTTGCTTGGCTCAGTTATGAGTCCCATGGACTTTCTCATGGACAATGTTGTCATCAGTGTTGTTGTTGGTGGTGGTGGGTCACTGTCTCCCTTATGTTACAGTTTACCTTATGTGCCCAATTGTGCATTTACATGGAAAGATTAAGCATGATCCATTCGAACAGTGATTGTCACAGGCAGCGTATGGTTGCCTAATTATGGCTCTTGTGAGAGTCATGTACTATGAACATATATATACATGTTCCTATAAGCATTTACCAATATGTCCACCAACTGCAGTTTGTAGGTAATTGTTTATTTTTTATCTATTTACATTCAACAACTATCATTACAATGATCAATGATCTAAAAGTGAACGATGAATGAATCACAGGGTAATTGTAAAAGGTGCACCTTGTCTTGGCCAGGCTCCAAGGAGTAGGAGGTGCAAGGAGAAAATAAAGACAGTTCAAATGCTTATACAAAGCATCCTGTGCTTCACCATAGATAGAGAGAATGATTGACTAGTTCAGCCATTGACTACTTATTTTGTCCCTGTGCCCAATGGGGCTTGCAGTCAAAATGTATGATCTCATGAATAGAAGGACAGTTTCGAGAGGAAGCTAATAAAACTATAAGTTGGCCTCTGGAAGGGGACATACAGCCATCATGTAGATGTTGTTTTTAGTAGGGAGCATAGTGATGATCCCATCTAACCCTCCCCCTCCTCTGATTCTAGGCCCAGATTTATAAAAGGGTGTAAAATAGACGCTGGTGTAAACTGCCCATAGCAACCAATGACAGCTCAGCTTTCATTTTACCAGAGCTTTAAGCTGAGCTGTGATTGGTTGCTGTGGGCAGTTTACACCAGTGTCTATTTTACACCCTTTTATAAATCTCCCCCATTAATAAGTAGAACTTTAATGCACTGTTCATAAGGGGCAGTGAGAGCTTCACCTTGGATGGTCTCTTTCAAGGATTTCACTTATTTTCCTTGGATTTCAGTTGTTGACCACTGGTTTATAATTGGCCATGCACTTTAAATAGCTGTCCATTAACCTTACTTTGGCTGTCCCTCCCCACCACCCCTTATACAAATGCATACTTGGTCAAGTGTGTATTTGTTCCCCATTATGGGGAATAAATCCTTGGATGTTTCCTTCCAGACATCTCAAGCAGTGGCTTACTTTCTGTGATAACAAAGGGTAGGCCATCTTGAAATCTAAAGATTTGTGATATCCAGGCATGATGGGAAATGTAGTTTTGCAAGAGCTGCAGTGGGGTTAGTTATGCTCAGCCAATCACGGCTGAGCAGCTGATGACGCACCAGAGGGAAGCCGGCATGAGGGACGGCCTCTTGAAGATTACGTCATTGTCCCAAGATGGCGGCCGGGGTCGACAGTAATTCGGTGAGTATAATGCACCCCACTTCCGGGGGTGAGGGAACACGGGAACAGGGCCATTCACTTAAATAACCCACATTACAAAGTTGTATAACTTTGTAATGTGTGTTATTTAGTTAATAAATGTGTAGCGCCGCACTACCCCTTTATTCGTGTCTTCTTAAAGCATGGCAAACGAGCGCTGATCTCACTTATCGCACTTGCATGACCCCATATTGGGCCGTGTAAAATGACCCTTAGAGACATGCCATCAATTTATTAGATGGGCGTATACCAAATCATTAAATGTTTAAATACAATAATAAATTCGTCTTGTGAGTATTCACAATGATGTACCAAAATTTTACACAACACATAAAAGTACAAGCGGAATATACAAAATAACTAAAGCAAGGATCAAAAGTCTGTTCAGAGATTATAATCTAATCTAAAAAAACTAAACAAAAGAAGCATAAGGGTGGGCAGTATAAGGGACAGGATGTCTGACAGTGTTTTGGTTGGAAAAAGAATTGCTAACACATAAATGAAAGGAAGTTAAGATGAGGCCTGGTGAGCTTTTCTGAATGCACTTTTATTGGCCAGTGTAATGCAGGTGGAAAGTTTGATGATGCGGAGGACTTAGAGTTATATCACAGTTTAAAGGGGTATTCCAGTCCCCCAAAAATGACTTACAAACTGCCATCATCATAGCAAGTAACCCCAAAAAGTCACCAGTAGAAACTTACAGCTTGTCACACAGAAGTCCTCATAAAACTCTGTATACAGATAAATAAAGAAGCTGTTAGAATATAGTGACACTAAGTGATTTTATTGTGGGGGGGGGGGGGGGGGGTAAATAATAATAAAAAAAAAATCATGTTGCCCTGTAGCAAGAAAAAAAATGCTAAATTACCATTTGTTCAAAAGCACAAAAAATGTTTTCAATCTGTCAAGTGTGCCACTTCCAATGAAAATTCGGCCTGCAGTAAACAATACATAATTTTTTGCTCCAAGAAAGCAACGACTAAAATAATTATTGGGGTCAGGTTCTCACAAGCATATTTTACCAATAAATGCATTTCAATAGATGAGTGCTGGGGCTGTGCAAAAATAGAAAAAAAACACACACTTTCCAGCTCTTCAGTTCCCTTTTGGCTCTATCTTGTCCCCCAAACCCCTATGTGGTCTTCCTCCTGATTCCAATGGCATAGCATTGATCACTATATGCAATCTAATGATTGCATATATAAGTCCCTATTTTACAAATATAAATATGTAAAACAATATATCTATTTTATATCATAGCGTGCAGAATTGTCTGATTTATTAAAATATTATTCCCGCACTGTATAAATGAATAATAGACAAAAAAAAAAAACACTAGGATTAAAAAAGAAAAAATAAAAGTAATCAAAAACTCCCATTTGCACCAATATGTCACCAATAAAAACTATAGATTATGGTGCAAAAATGAGCTCCCAAAGAGCCCTGTAGGTGAAAGGCAAGGAGAACATTGTGATGTGGACATCTGTGACCTGCATCAATGACCTTTGGTCATGAAGGGGTTAACAAGGTCACAACGTGTCTCTGGCATTAACCAGTATAGCCACCAAGGCTGTTCAGGAGCTTCTGGTCTAGTGCTAAATGTATAGGGACAACATTCCTTGGGATACCATTATTTGACAACACAACCTGAATTATCCAAATAGCTTTTGTGGAGGAATGTTCAACCTTAAGGCAAAATTTTAGATTTGTATGTAGATTTGTATCTCTGCTCAGTCATTCTGAATGCGACAGGCACACAGTACATATGCTTACTCAACAGCATATAGCACCCTCAATCACCAGAGTGTTCTTGTTCCACCCTGAAAATGCAGCACATCCTCCCCACCTTCACCTACTGCCACACCACATAAGCTCTTCCTCCCCTCTCCTGGTTCCTGTACATTTTAGTAACTGCCCACCAGTCAGAGTGAAGATTATTATTCTGGATTTGTAGTCTCCCACCATTGGCCAGTGTGGCAGTGAATCTGGTATACTGTTTGCCAGCCACATCACGCCGGGTATAGTATTGTGGGGTATTGAAATAAATAGTAATTAGAAAAAGGGGCCCATGGTACATTAGAGGCCAGAGTGGTGGCTTCCAGGTCTTTTTTTTCATGCCTGAGGTGTAATCATATCTGGAACCCCCAGTTACAAAATTAGAAATGGCGAAGTGCATAGAAAGTGTATCTGCCCAAATATTTCAGTTGTTTCCTAGTACAGTCAGTGCTGACAACATAATTCAATGCTAAACTAAGCTCTCATGTCCAATAACTGGTGATTTGGAGGGTTTATTGTCTGCCCAATATATATATATATATATATATATATATATATACACGAACACACAAACAGGTATAGATATGGTATATGAAAAAAATTGTGATTGGGGGGAAAAAGCTATTTTTGGCTAATAAATAACAGGATACAGAAGCAAGTCATCTGATTTATGGAACATAGGCCGTGTGCTGAGGTAACAATTACAATGTGTGTAATGTTGTGTGAAATTATAGTACTGCTGTGGGAGTTCCTGGACTACTAAAGGAAGTTTATGGTCAGAAAACAACCTGCCGTTTAAATCAGATTTTTATGGTAGACATACATAGAATTTTTAATTATTAGCAATGATTTTTTTTTTGTTTTATGTCACTAATTAAAAAAAAAAAAAAAAGAAAGAAATGTTGCCCTTTTTCAAACTGATCACTTGTTGAGAAAAGCAGAAGCTCTGGTAATTGTTCTTAAGCGGCACTGTTGTTACCAATTAATAATGTTGAATCATCAGGGGAGGTAATATATTACATTTTTGCAATTTACTTTGTTTCTAATAAAAAAAAAACAATGCTATAAAATCAGCCACTAGGTATCTCGTCAGTCGAGGCTCCATCTCTAAGGTCTTTGGTCTTTAGTAACAGCAGAAAAAAAAAAGAAAAAAAATAGACCAAATGCAGGAAGTGATGTCAGTTGTCCCTCTGCTCTGCAAAGACTGGCCCAGTGAAGATGAATGCTGATCGGCCAGTAGCTGTACACACCCCTTTACACGTCCCTGTGCACTGCTGCAGCTGAGTAAACTAACTGATTTAATGGCCTGCCCACCAGCCAAGATTGAAATGCAGAAACATGAGCACAATGGGGCATTAAACGGACCACTGGAGCTGCGTAACTAAAATCAAAACTGACAGTATACATAGGGCATCCATTAAAGGAGAAGTCTGGCGCTTTATGAAATCTGGCAGCCAGAAGAGGCAGGGGGGAAATTGCTTACAAGTGTGAACTTATCTCTCCCCGTGCCCGCTGGAAGGCATTTTCCCCCGAATTGTGATAACGGGAAAAGTCCTGTCCCAGGTGATGGACAGCCAATCAGTTAGGTCATGACGTGTCAGCTCCAGATATCCCAGAGCCTGGCAAGGGTCCTGCGGCCGGTCTCGCCACTAACTGTGGGCACAGGGAGTGGTAAGTTAGTATTAGTCATAAAATTTTCCCCTGCCTCTGCCGGCTGCCAGACTTTATAAAGCGCTGGACTTCTCCTTTAACCCCTTAAGGACCAGGCCTGAAATGGCCTTAAGGACCGGAGCAAATTTTATGAATTTGACCAGTGTCACTTTATTCATTAATAACTTCGGGATGCTTTTACCTATCCGGCTGATTCTGAGATTGTTTTCTCGTGACATATTGTACTTCACATTTCTTGTAAATTGGAGTCGATACTTATAACGAATCTTTATGAAAAAACCCAAAATAGCGTGAAAAATTGTGAAAAAATGCATTTTTCCAACTTTAAAACTTTTCTGCTTATACAGAAAATGGTTATACCACATAAATTATATATTAAATAGCATTAGCAACATGTCTACTTTATGTTGGCGGCATTTATTAAACTATATTTCATTTTTTATAGACAATAGAAAGCTTAAAACATTAGCAGCAAATTTCCAAATTTTCAGTAAAATTTCAAAATCAGATATTTTTAGGGAACTGTTCAGGTTTAAAGTGTATTTGAGGGGACTGTGTGTTAGAAAGCCCCACGAAGCACCCCATTTCAGAAACTGCACCCCCTAAACTCTGCAAAAGCACATCCAGAAAGTTTTTTAACCCTTTAGGGGAGTCACAGAAATAAAAGCTAAGTGTGTAAGAAATTTGAAAATTTTAATTTTCTGTGCAGAGATTTTATTGTAATCCAATATTTTTCATAATTATAAGCTTATTACCAGAGAAATGCACCCCAATATTGATTGCCCCGTTTCTGCAGTTTATAGAAATACCCCATATGTGGCCCTATTGCGCTATTTGACGCAACCACAAGCCTCAGATATAAAGGAGCGCCTAGTGAATTTCAATGGCTCCGTTATTTTTGGTCATTTTTGACTGTACCACTTCAGGTTGGCAGAGGCTCTGGGGTGCCAAAACCTAAAAAACACCCCTAAAAGGACACCATTTAGAAAACTACACCCCTCAAGGAATGTAACAAGGGGTGCGGTGAGCATCTGGACCCCACAGGTGCTTCACAGATTTTCAGAACAATATGGCTTGAAAAAAGACTAAAGTATTTTTTACACTAAAATGTTGTTCTAGCCTTCAATTTTTCATTTTCACAAAGGGATAAGAGGAAAAAAAAAACACAAAACATGTAGCACAGGTCCTCCCGAGTACGGAAATACCCCACATGTGGACATAAAGTGCCAAGGGGGCGCAGGACGAGCCTCCAAAGGGAAGGAGCGCCAATTGGCTTTTGGAAGCTGGATTTGGATGGAATGGATTTCAAGGGCCATGTCGCATTTACAGAGCCCTCGTCCTGCCAAGACACTGGAAACCCCCCACAAGTGACCCCATTCTGGAAACTACACCCCTCAAGGAATCTAACAAGGGGGGCAGTGAGCATATGGACCCCACTGGTGACGGGCACAAATGTGGAAAAATGTGACGTGAAAGTGAAAATTTTCATTTTTTCACTTTCATGGCACAAATGTGCCCGTCATCCAGGGGTCCATATCCTCATTGCACCCCTTGTTAGATTCCTTGAGGGGTGTAGTTTCCAGAATGGGGTCACTTGTGGGGGGTTTACAGTGTTTTGGCAGCACAAGGGCTCTGTAAATGCGACATGGCGTTCATCATCCATTCTAGCCAAATCCAACCTCTAAAATCCAAATGGCGCTCCTTCCCTTCGGAGGCTTGCCCTGCGCCCACATGGCGCTTTATGTCCACATGTGGGGTATTTACGGACTCGGGGGAAATTGCTCTATACATTTTGTGTTTTTTTTTCTCTTTTAACCCCTTGTGAAAATTATAAATTCAAGGCTAGACCAACATTATAGTGTAAAAAATGTAATATTTCATTTTCACGCCACATTGTTCCACATTTGTGCCCGTCACCAGTGGGGTCCATATGCTCACTACACCCCTTGTTACATTCCTTGAGGGGTGTAGTTTCCATAATAGGGTCACTTGTGGGGGGGTTTAACTATCTTGGCAACACAGGGGCCTTTTGAATGCAACATGGCCCCTCGAAATCCATTCCAGCCAAATCCAGCCTCAAAAAACCAAATGGCGCACCTTCCCTTTGGAGGCTTACCCTGCACCCGCTTGGCGCTTTATGTCCACATGTCGGGTATTTCCGTACTCAGGGGAAATTGCTCTACACATTGTGTTTTTTTTTATCTTTTAGCCCCTTGTGAAAATGAAAAAATCAAGACAAGATCAATGATTTAGAGTAAAAATAAAAAAAAAATTACACTAAATGTTGGTCTAGCCTTGATTTTTTTCCATTTCCACAAGGGGTTGTCGAGGTGCCTTCCCAAAGAAGGCCTACTGTTGTTGGCTGTTTCCTAATTGAGTTGGAGAATGGGTCCGGATCCCCTCTCCCACACCATGCACTTAGAATGAGGACACAGACTACGTATCTTGCAAACAAGTCTGGTGTGTTCCTCATCTCTGAGAACCCACCTTTATTTATACAGGAAAAACCACTGGATATGAATGTAAAATGCAAAGTCATACACTATACACGTCATCAACTTCAAAAAACGAATAACTACGGATATATTTTGACAGATATGGATATACAATAAGATTAAATGTTCAATTAAAATTGTTTACATAAGGATGTTGATACATACATAAGGATGCTAAAAAACATTTGTTATCTGCTTACGAGAATGTGAATTCTAAAATAACATTTATTATCTGCTGGGAACAGACGGTGGACCAGCTGTATGTCCTTGAACAGGATTCAGTCATGTAGGAAAGTTCATGAGAAAAGAATTTATTTTTCTTCTATTTTATCCTGTTATATCTTCCTTCAAACTTTGGATGGATTAACTCATTCCTCTCAGTGTCCCCCCTTTTTGGCGATGATGAAGAAATCTGGGTCCTGGACAGGATTAAATCCCAGTATGTACCCTAAACACTCTCTGACCGCGGGTTGTCAGGGTGCGGATGCTTCTGGGTCCAACACCATCACCTAGAGCCACATGGGCATATACTCCTCCAAGAGATTTCCTCATCATAACGCCAATCTAGAAGGAAAAGAAACAAACATCATTACTTATAGAGTTTAAGATTTAGTCTTTGTAACTTGTTGACAACAACAGCATAATCCTTTGATTACACAGTAGACCAATAAAAGAAACAACATGATCTGAAAAACTGTTTGTAGTATTCCCATGAACCATCCTCCTATACCATTGAACCAATTTGCAGGATTTAAGCTAGCTAATGCCCCTGACCACCATTTATCCTGGTCTGCCAAAATCATCTCATCATGTTTTTTCCTTAGTTGTGCAATTTTATCCAGTCCTGCTGTGATTTGCACTATTCCCTGATCATTTACATAATGACAACATGTAGGGCCAACTACCTGACACATCCCCCCTTGAGCAGCAGTCAGAAAATCAAGTACCACAGTGTGCTGGTTAGTAACTACCATAAGTTGCCTCTGCACTGCTACTGAGGTGTTAAGTATATCCAGTATGTCAAATATCTGATCATCTAAATAGTCTGTGGCTTCAACTAATTTGTCCCAAGTTTGCATCACCATAGGATACAGAAATAAAGTACTAAAAAATTTGTTGGCCGCTGACATCTGTACTAGATGAGGTCTTCCATTGTGTCGCGGTTTATTGTCCTTGGCCCTTTTTGTCAGTGAATGTCTAGGGATCTTACCTATTGGGAGGTCGTCAGTCTGTACTATAAAGGTAGCAGGTGTCAATCTTACCACTGTACAGGTACCATTTATCCCCACAGGGAGCCATTTGTAGGCGTTCCTTCCACAGACCCAATACACTCCTCCTGGGAGGTCCCATAGGTGAGAATGCTGTAAAACTAGATGATGGGCAAGATCAATCAATTTGCTTACACTCTTTATTGCACACCACTCAGGATCTTGTCCCAAAGGGCTACAATATCCAGCATCTGGGTTTCCACATGTAGGATCGTTTGGACTGTATGCCGATGAATCATCACACCACAAATTATGTTGTTCATTCTGACAGGTTGTCTCATTACCACCTTTGAATAAATATGACCATTCCCATTTGGAATCTATGATCTTTCTCTCTAATAGGGATGGTTTCCACACATCTGATGTCCCTTTACTAGCATCTGTCCTATTGAATATTATTTTTACATTCTCTAAGGGCACATCTCCCATGTGTATTATTTGAGTAGAGTTTCTCCTCACCCAACTACCCCCTTTGAATGCTAGATATTGGTAACCTTGGGTTGGAGACCTCACTTCACCCGCCCACCATGGAAGAGACATCCACCCTACTATTGGAATTGTGACACTGACATTCCACTGACTACTGTACTGTGTATCATTATTAGCTAATTGGTCCCAGCAGGAATCAGCATCAAGAAATTCTTCAAATGGGACAGGAATAGCTAGATAAGCAAGAGAAGATGCAGTTACTGGGGAGTGGGTACATATCCAACAGTCAGATACATTTAGTTCCATGTTAAGTAATTTGTGATGTGTTAGTAACATGTTTTCTCGAGACTCAGAGTTTTTTAACAAGGATACACTTGACCCAGTCAGGATCAAAATCATGATGCAAGTTTGTAATGGCTGGCATGGATCCATGTCTCCTTTCCTTCCAACTTGACAGATGTAGGCGTTGTCAGAAGCACTTGGAATGGACCATCAAATCTGGGCTCAAGACTTTTTCGAGTATGCTTCTTTACATAGACAAGATCACCAGGTTGTAATTTATGGCCTCCAGTATCAGCCTCAGGGTCTGGAAGGGAAGAGAAAACTCGAGAATGGTTATTATTTAGTTGCTTTTGCAAACTGATAACATATGCAGATAGGTTATCGCAATTCATTTCCAACTGCTGTGGTAGATAACACCCCAACTGCGGTGCCCGTCCAAACAATATTTCGTATGGAGAGAGTTTAGTCTTGCCCTGAGGGGCTGTTCTCACTGAATACAAAGCAATTGGTAAGCACTGTGGCCATGGTTTATGTGTCTCTTGCATTGTTTTTTGTATTTTCAGCTTAGGGGTACCATTCAGCCTTTCCACCTTTCCTGAGGCCTGTGGCCTGTAGGGGGTGTGTAGTGCTGAGTCTATACCCAAAGCTTGACACACATTTTGGAACACTTGACCAGTAAAGTGCGTTCCTCGATCCGATTCAATGACTTCTGGTAGGCCAAATCTTGGAACCAGTTCCATAGCAATCTTAGCTGCTGTATTTCTGGCATTGGCTGACTTTACCGGATATGCCTCCGGCCATCCAGAAAAGAGATCCACACAGACAAGTACATACTCATGTGGACCAGACTTTGGCATCTGGATGTAGTCAATTTGAAGTCTCTGAAAGGGATAATAAGCCCTTGGTAAATGTTTTTGTGGGACTTTTACTGTCTGTCCAGGGTTATTGGCCTGGCAAATGTGACATACCCTTAGGCGTTCATTCACATAATGCCTGAATCCTGGTACATACCAGAATTTTCTGCTTTGTTGCAACATCACAGTTGCACTGACATGGCTAGGTAGATGTAAGGCTGAGTAAAGGGTTGGAAACCAGGCTTTTGGCAAAACTGGTAACCCTTCAATATGCCATATTCCATCCACCAACACCCCTTTTCTTGTGCATTCGTCAAGCTCTTCCTCCGTCATAGACTGAATGACTTTTTGTAATTCTGTTTGATCACTCACAGTATCCACTTCTTCATCAGGTTCTAGTGGAAGAAGAGCTGCTTTCTTTGCAGTTGTGTCGGCCAAATCATTCCCTCTGGCCTCCTTGGTATCTGCTCGTGTGTGAGCAGCCACTTTTATCACTGCAAGATCTCTGGTTTTTGCAGCTGTCTCTATGAGTTCTTTGATCAGAGTCCCATGCTTAATAGGGTTTCCTGCTGCAGTCAGAAACCCTCTCACTGCCCAAATGTGGCCTGAGTCATGGATTACGCCATGTGCGTATGCTGAATCAGTGTAGATATTGGTGGCATCATCTCCTGCTTGTTCTATGGCCTTTTTCAGTGCTGTTAATTCTGCAACCTGGGCAGAACAGCCTGGCGGCAAAGGGCCACATATCACTGTCTCATGCAGGGTTACCACAGCATATCCAGTATGAAATTTGCCACTTTTATCAGCAAACCTGCTGCCATCAATGAAAAATTCATGCACAGGATTTGGCAATGGGATTCTTGAAATATTGTGAATAGGTTGTGACTCTGCTTCTATTAGTTCAGCACAATCGTGTTCCATGATTTCAAGTGTTTCTTCACCATTGTCACTGTCCTTTCCCCCCCTGTCCAAATCTGTGAATATGAGAAGTTCAGCCAGATTTAGACTTGTGAGTTTTTGAAAGATGAAATTAGGAGGAAGGAGAAGTGCACATTGCATACGGACTTGTCTAGCCATTGACAGATGCTTAGTTTGGACCTGTGTTAGTATGGCATAGACGTCATGAGTAGTTAGAATGGTGGTAGGATAATCTAAAGATACATCTGATGCTTTATCCACAATGACTTGTACTGATATAACAGTCCTTAGGCAAGTGGGAGCTGCTTTGACCACTGAGTCCAATTTGACTGAATAGTACCCCAGAGGTCTATGTTTGCCATCATGTTTCTGAGTAAGGACTCCCAAAGCGTACCCATCTATTTCTCTGATGAAGAGAAAGAAAGGATACTCGTAATTTGGCAAACTCAAGGCAGGGGCTCTCAACAATTCTTGCTTGAGAGTTTGAAATGCAGCTGCCGCTTCTGCTGGAAATTTGAAAGGAATTTCTTTTGTGCAGTCATACAATGGTTGCATTAGTTTTGCAGCATTTGGTATCCACTGCCTACAGTAAGATACGAGTCCCAGAAAAGCACGAAGCTTCTTCACATTGGTTGGAGGTTTAGCTTGCTGTACAGTTTGTATGCGACTTGGACTCAGATGTTTCTGGCCAGCTGATAGACAATGTCCTAGAAAAATGACCTTCTCTTGGACAAATTGTAATTTGTCTCTGTTGCATTTGGCAAAAAACATTTAAATGTGCCATAAACTGTTGTCCTGATGCCATTGACCTTATGTCATGAGGTACACGATTGCCAATATGTGCCTGGAGTTGGGAAAATTGAACTGGGCTCATTTTCATTCTACAAAGATCCATCATGTCTATCCAAGCGGCTCTATATGTACCTTGAATTTGATTTAGGTACCTCCAAAAACTAACAGGAGCTATTCCAGGATTTGGTGCATTCTGTAACAGGGACATTTGATCCCCAGGTTGCCAGGGTTTATATTCATCAAATGTCCTTAGTTGGTAATCTCGTGGAGCATCAGGATTGTCAGGATCTACTGGTGCCTTAATAAATGCCCTTCTCTCAATCACAGGGTGCAAAGAATCAGGATGAGGCTTGTGTGCCCCACATGCCAGGCAAGTGTCCTCCCAGTCTGGGTTTTGTTGACCACAGTTGAAACATACCCATCCCGGGGGTCCGTTTACTGTTTTTGTGTAAGAAGGGGGGGGATTTGGAGCTGAAGTAAGGCTCGGTCCCTTTTTGTTATCTCCCCTCTGGGTTATATCCCAGGTTCCCTCTGTCCAGTCATACATCCATTGTTGGTCTTTTGCCTGTTGAGATAGATCTTTCATATGGGTAACTGTGATTTCCCATCCATTATCAATTATTAATCCTCCCCTTGTTTCTTGGACTTTAGTCCAAGTATTGGGGTTAAAAACAGCATCGTGTTGGATGTTAAAATATTTCAACATTGCTTTTGCCCTTTTTGCTTGTTCTTTGCCATATCGGCAGGTCACTATGTGGGTTGCAGAAACCCCTTTTGATTCTGTTTGTCCCATTTTATATTACTTCGTGATCGTATAACAGGAGGCACCCAGAATAATCAACTGATGATTTTCTTTCTTGTGTCCTGTACACTTATGACCACGGATCACTACCAAAAGCTGGGACTTAGAATATTCCACGGTTCAGGGCTTCCTTTTCTTATGTTGAAATACACACTTGCTGCTATGTAGATTGCAAAACAAGTTACCCCAAGTATACAGAGGACAGTAGTTAGCATATTACAGATCTTTCCCTTGGAAACAACCAGACTACTGTCCAGCGTCCTTGTATAGTTAGGCTACTAGGCTCATTCCAAAGTGGTTTTAGCACTGGCACTGTTCCCACCGCACAACGCTCCGTGTCTATGAGGACCTGTGACAACCACGGCCGGGCTTTGGGTAACAGTTTTAGCCTGAATGAGCAATTCTTCGCCTACTATATACTATCCCTCACAGGTTAGGACAAACAGACATAGAACAGCCAACAAGAGGAGAACAAAGTTCAAATTGACACGCCTATCGTGAGTTCACTTTGATAACTTACTCTGCAGAGGTAGGTAAGAAAAGATGTGAAGGAGGAGAGCACAGAAAAGAGCAAACTAATTTTTTACTCTTACCTGGCCAGGTTTTGTGGTCTCCTTGTTCACCCCTCTCTCCCCTGGTACAGCAGTGTAGGTCATCCGATCTCCCGATGTAATGAGCGTGTCCCTGTTCGGGCGCCAATAATATCGAGGTGCCTTCCCAAAGAAGGCCTACTGTTGTTGGCTGTTTCCTAATTGAGTTGGAGAATGGGTCCGGATCCCCTCTCCCACACCATGCACTTAGAATGAGGACACAGACTACGTATCTTGCAAACAAGTCTGGTGTGTTCCTCATCTCTGAGAACCCACCTTTATTTATACAGGAAAAACCACTGGATATGAATGTAAAATGCAAAGTCATACACTATACACGTCATCAACTTCAAAAAACGAATAACTACGGATATATTTTGACAGATATGGATATACAATAAGATTAAATGTTCAATTAAAATTGTTTACATAAGGATGTTGATACATACATAAGGATGCTAAAAAACATTTGTTATCTGCTTACGAGAATGTGAATTCTAAAATAACATTTATTATCTGCTGGGAACAGACGGTGGACCAGCTGTATGTCCTTGAACAGGATTCAGTCATGTAGGAAAGTTCATGAGAAAAGAATTTATTTTTCTTCTATTTTATCCTGTTATATCTTCCTTCAAACTTTGGATGGATTAACTCATTCCTCTCAGGGTTAAAAAAGAAAATAAAAGCAAAACGTGTAGGGTAAATACCCCTACACGAAAATACCCCACATGTGGACATAATGTGCCATATGGGCACAGGGCAAGTCACCAAAGGGACAGAGCGCCATTTAGAGGCTGGAATGGAGGATGGAGGCCATGTCGCAATTACAAAGCTCCTGTGCTGCCAGGACAGTAGAAACCCCCCACAAGTGACCCCATTCTAGAAACTACACCCCATAAGGAATCTAACAAGGGGTGCAGTGAGCATATGGACCCCACTAGTGATGGGCACATGTGTAGAACATGTGCCGTGAAAATAAAAAATACCATTTTTTTCATTTTCATGTCCCAAATGTGGCCGTCACTTGGGGGCCATATACCCGCTGCCCCACTTGTTAGATTCCTTATGGGGTGTAGTTTCCAGAATGGGGTCACTTGTGGGGGGTTTCTACTGTCCTGGCCGCACAGAGGCTTTGTAATTGCATCATGGCATCCTCTAATGGGAATGGCGGCCATGTCTATTTAGCTGGGGAAAAGGGACAATTCTAATTAATTTGGGGTATTAGGCCAATTATTAGTTTATAAGGTTAAAAATGACAGGTGTCCATCAAATTCAACCTGTGTTGATCCAGAGGAAGGCAAAAAACCCTCGTGAGGCAGACGACAGTAGCCTCATCACAGGGGAAAAATTCCTTCCCGACTCCATAATGGCGATCAGAATAATCCCCGGATCAACATGACCCCTGAAATAGGAATAAGGGACAGAATTTAGAAAATGTAGAACCCCGATGACGTGTGGTACGCCTTGAAGCGATCCAGTATGCAGAGGCCGGGGGGATCAGGACAGGTGTCACACTGGAAAATGGTGTCCTTCCTGATCCCCCTGTTACCCCACACTCTGCACTTCTTCTGGGGTCTCCCTTTCTCCAGTGTGGGGGACGTCACCTGGAAAATGTTGCCCTGGTGCGATACGGGGTCCCTCATATCCAGAAGCGCTGGGTCCGCTCCATGGCTGCTAAATATTAGGGCTCTATTACTACTTCTGATATTTACGGATTGTGCCGCAAGCTACAGTAGCTCAGGCAGCGAGGGACCGGAAGAGGGGGTGCTGGTATAAAAGTTATCCCCGTACAGGTGGTGACCTTTATCCAGCAGTGGGAAGATCAGTTCCCGGACGATCTTCCCACTAACTCCGAGGATGGGGGGGGGGGGGGGGGAGGGGGCATCTGGGGGCAGGATTCGGGTGTCCCTTCCTTCATACACTCTAAGGGTACGTGCACACTGCGGAATCGCGAAGGATAACCCACCTGCGGACTGATGCAGGCGAGCGTCTCCGTCCGTGTCGTAGACTCCATTCTATGCACGGGCGGATTCCACTCTCCGTCCAACGTGTTGATGGAATGACAGATGATGGAATCCGCCCGTGCATAACATGGAGTCTATGACACGGGTGGAGACGCGCGCCTGCATCAGTCCGCCGGCGGGTGCCAGCTGCGGAATGCACGAAGGGTTATCCTTCGCCATTCCGCAGTGTGCACGTACCCTAAATCTGTAAGTGTACCCTGAGGTACGCTCACAGAGTTTGTAGAATTTCACAACATACCGTGATCTCTTATTGGGACGGTACTGGCAGAAAAGACGTGTCTGGGGGGCAGCGTACGCTACCCCCAGACACATCACTGGATGATGAGGAGGATGAGGATGAATGGAGGAAAGAAGGACCCCCCATTCATCCTCACTGGCTGTTTCAGTGTCGGAGGCAATAATAGCGTATGCGTCCGACACCGAAAACACGCCGGGGGCCACTTTTATATAGGGATTGGTATATGGGGTATGTAGTGGTGTAGTGTCAAACTTTATTCAATGTAGTGTAGTGTGGTGTAATGTAGTGTTTTTTTACGTGTTTTTTACAGTAAGTATAAAAAAAAAACCTACGCCAAAAATGGTGTTGCTGATGAATGCCGCACTTATGTTCAGCACTTATCAGCAGACCGTGGCAGTAGGATATAAAAAAAAACACCCTACGCCAAAAAGGAGGAGTTGCTGATTAGCAGCGCACTTTCGTGCGATGCTGATCAACACTCAGCGGCGATAGGGTGCGGAAAATAGAAAAAAAAAAATTGGGAAAATTTTTTTTTTTTTTACTACATTCTGAACATCCCTGTAGTGGCTGATACGTGTATTACACTTATCAGCCGCTAGGGGGCAGCAGAGCGCAAGATCCGAAAAAAGACGACGCTGGAGCCGGAAAAATACGAAAAAAGACGACGCTGGAGCCGAAAAAAGCCGATCGGGACGTCACGGAAGAAGCCGAAGACCCAACAAGATGAAGAGGACGCCGGGAACCCGGAAGACGCCGATCAGGACCCCGGGACAGGTGAGTAATGTACAAATACCTTCTCTGGACCCCTCAGCTACCTAGCTGAGGGGTCCGGAGCAGGTATTTATTACTTGTGGGGACTTTGATCGCCGTGAACGGCCGGCCGGCCGTTCACGGCGATCGGGACGGTGGTGCCGTGACCACCATTACTTTTTACAGTAATGGCGGTCGGTGCCGTCCTCGGACAGCACCGACCGCCATTTTTTTCCGGGTCATCGGGCCACCGATGGCCTGGAAAGATTCCGATCGCCGCTATGGGCTTATCAGCCAATAGCGGCGATCGTCGGCATGGGGGGGTTAACAACCCTCCATGCCGACAGGGAGAGATGGCCTGCTATGTATTATAGCAGTTTATCTCCCCCGATCGGGACCCGGCCGGCCGCGGCGCCCTCTTAAAGGACCCGCGTACCGGTACGTCATGGGTCCTTAAGTGACAGTGATCCATGACGTACCGGTAAGGACAGGGCCAATTTTCGTTTTTGCGTTTACGGTTTTTCCTCCTTGTGTTTAAAAGGCCATAGTACTTGCATTTTTCCACCTAGAAACCCACATGAGCCCTTATTTTTTGCGTCACTAATTGTACTTTGCAATGACAGGCTGAATGTTTGCATTTGGTACACTACGAAACCAGAAAAAAATTCAATGTGTGGTGAAATTGAAAAAAAAAACGCATTTCTTTTATTTGGGGGAGCTGTGTTTTTACGCCATTCGCCCTGGGGTAAACATGTTCCTCAAGTCGTTACGATTAAAACGATATATAACATGTATAACTTATATTGTATCTGATGGCCTATAAAAAATTCAAACCATTGTTAACAAATATACGTTCCTTAAAATCGCTCCATTCCCAGGCTTATAACACTTTTATTCTTGGGTCTATGGGGCTGTGTCAGGAGTAATTTTTTGCGCCATGATGTGTTCTTTCTATCGGTACCTTGATTGCGCATATACGACTTTTTGATCGCTTTTTATTAAATTTTTCTAGATTTGATGCGACCAAAAATGCGCAATTTTGCACTTTGGGATTTTTTTGCGCTGACGCCGTTTACCGTGTGAGATCAGGAATGTGATTAATTAATAGTTTGGGCGATTACGCACGCGGCGATGCCAAACATGTTTATTTATTTGTTTACTTTTATTTAAAACCTGGGAAAAGGGGGGTGATTCAGACTTTTATTAGGGGAGGGGGCTTTTTACTATAAACAACACTTTTTTTTTTTTTTTTTTTTACACAAAGATCAATGAGATAGGCACTCGTTTGCTTTCGGCTGCTGCAGCCGGAAACAAACAAGTGCCCTGCCGGGGACGGCGCCATCTTGGATGAGTCCCTGGCCGGCATCAGACAGGGAGATCGCTCCTCCGGGACAACGTCCCGGAGGAGCGATATCCCCGACTAGACCACAGGGAAAGGTTGCCTCCGGTAATCGGAGGCAGCTGTCAACTTTGACAGCTGCCTCCGATTAGCTAATAAGTGGGCACGGCGATCAGACCGTGCCCGCTAATAGCAGCGGTCCCGGGCTACACGCGGCACCCGGGGCCGCGGCGCTTCAAAGCGGGGTCACCGCGCGGCCCCGCTTTGAAGTGCTAATGAGGACATATGACGTACGGGTACGTCATATGTCCTTAAGAGGTTAAAGTGACACTGTCTCCTCCTTTTTGCATTCTGACATTTCTACACAGGTGTAAAGGGTAAATTTAGCGATTTTCATACCCTATTTTATATCATACGTCATGGCGCTTGTTCAAGTAAAAAGTCATCTTTTATCAACTGCAGATTGTGTTAAGTGGGCGGGCATTACCACAGCATTACCACAACACCACAGTTGGCCCCGCCCCCTCGTCGGCCATTGGAACAGGCTGGCTGAAAGGTCTAGAACCCACCCCCTTTACGTCGGACAACCAATGGGTGTCAAGGGGGTTGTGGGCGGGGCTAAGTGGCGCTAATGCCGCGAGGCCACGCCCACTTAATACAATCTGCAGTTGATAAAAGATGACTTTTTACTTGAACAAACACCATGACGTATGATATGAAATAAGGTATGAAAAACGCAAAATTTACCCTTTACACCTGTGTAGAGAAGTCAGAATGCACAAAGGAGGTGACAGTGTCACTTTAACTAAATATTTGCTGGGATTCTTTATTTTTACATGTCATGACTTTAAATCTATTTTGAAGTTGTGGTGCCCAGTGAGAGGGTAGGTGGAGTAATCTGGGTCAGCTGAGGGTAGTAGCATGGCTTCGTGGCTTGCTAACCATGTAAATCTCCCAGTGGATCCGTGAAATGGGACCTTGACTGTGGGATACAATAGAGTGAGGTATCTGTATATGCAATTGAGACAGTCCAGACGAACTAGTAATTTGCAAACAGGGGTAAACTGAAAGTCACTGTGCAGAATCCAGACAATCCAGACAAAGTTGCAAAGTTATAGTACTTTAGCATGGATAAATGGAAATTGGCCACAATTCCCCTGTAGGTTGCTTTGTAAGCAGTTATAGTTACTGAAAGTCTCTGAATATGCTTTACGCACATTATCTGATTGGTAAAAATATATATACAGTCTGAATAGATCATTAACTACTGAAGAGGGTCTAGACGTAGTCCATTGTAGTAAATGTACTTGAGAATTTACTTATGGTTAGATGAAGCACAATTTCTTATTGCAGGGCGTGTAGTAGACAATTGTGATGTGTAAGCCATGCAGCACTAACTCCAGCCAGTAGCAAAGAGTTTAGTGATTGCAAAAGAGTCCTTACACAGCAAAATTCCCTCTCAGCTTGGAATGGAGACAGTCATGGCTAAAACCTCCTGAAATGCCAGTGTCATGATCATTGCAATCCAACCCTAATCTAACTAAAGTGAAGTTTAGCAACTGGAGCTGTATGTAGCCTCACTGGCAAAGCCATGGCTTTGTTATTTGTTGCAGCAGGCTTCGCTGTAAACAAGAAAAATTGAATTAGGCCTAAACCTTCCCCCCTTACATGACCTTACATGAGGTGTGAGAGCAATTTTGCATGACCTAGCAGGACAGAGTCTGACTAGACTACTAACTAGAATGATCCAGTCCTTTGAGAGAGTATTGGATTTAGGAGACTCTTCCCTCATATCTGTAGCCCTTTATTTTAGCTGTTATTACCATATTACTATTATCTTATTAATTTTTATGTGGAAATTTATGGAGATCCTTCCTTCAGTTGGGTCATGTGATCTTATTTTGACCCCCTGCTAAAAATTACATGTTTTATGTGCTCTTATTACGGTAACTAGAACCTCCTGTACAGCAAATATCGCTAGCATTACATCATTGATTCATTGCTTCAGAAACTAGATCTCAAGCAAATTTCTGACAATATTATTGGCACACAAGGGTTAAACTTTTTAACATTTTTTTCAGTGCATTTACTTTTAATAGTATCAATAAAATTAAATTTTTAGGGGTGAGGTTTTTGTACCCCAGGCCTGAGGGCCTAAGGGTTTATGTTTTATGACTGACAGCAGTTTTGACCTCTCAAAATTACTGACATAGCTCCATCCCATCTGACAGCTTTGATGAAGTGGTCACTATTGACAGCAGCATGTATGTGATTAAACGTCCAGGATCAAAGTTATGACTACACAGCTGTCAGCTATACCGCATACAATGCAGATATACGCACAATTTTAAAAACAGCAATACTGGTAAAACGTTCAACTTTTATTGAAGTTTTTTATATGAATAGACCAATGCCGGCGTGGGGATGCCCGTTTCCCAAATTTTGGCACATTGGGGGCGGACGGACCTTCTAACTTCTTAGTCATGGCATGCCCTTTTCCTTCTGCCCAAGCAGGAAGAGATCTACCAATCAAGGTTGGTGGAGTGGAAAGGAGCCACCAGGGACCTCCCCTATGACTCATAGTTCAAGTAGCATAAAAATCTTTCAATAAGCATCAAACTAGACCTTTACATAAAGACTTAATAATGAATCAAGTCTCTTCTTTTCCTTGCTCTTTAATGTTCAGAATGTCAAAGATAAATGGTATTAATTACTGAACTTCTCCAATGTAGTCATGTCCAAACAATGTGTAAATCTGTATAATCCAGGTAGAAAAGCTTATAGCACAGCATGAGTCTGAGGCGAGTAATTCCATGACAACACAATTCAAATGACTAAAAAGTGAAATACCAGAGAAGACGTCTCACCCTCTAGGCACTTTCTACTGCCGCCATTCAAAACTTCTCCGCAGATCTGTATCTCACCAGACGTGTCAGGGAACTCCATGTTCATAGGGCGGTCTTATCCAGTTTTTAGTTCTGATTATTAGCTCGAAGCAAGTCCTGTCACTCAAACTGGCTTGAACAAGCAATTTCTTACTCTATGAAAAATTCACCAAAGCATAACATAATATCTCTACATGACAAGTTGTACTATTAGGTTTCTTGGAAAAGGAACAGGATGTAATAAAAGGGTCAGTTAAAGGAGTTATTTTACAACTCCTTGTGAAACCTGCCACTGGCCTTACTTCTTTAACCCCTTAGCGACCCATGATGTATCTGATACGTCATGGTGCCGCGGGGGGTGTTCAGAGCGGGGTCCCGCCGGGACCCCGCTCTGAACGGCGCTGATCCCGGCTGACACGTGCAGCCGGGCAGTGCCTCTGTTAGCCGGCGTGGGTCCCGTTGCCGCGCCGGCTAATTAAGCACTTCAATGCAGCTGTCAAACCTGACAGCTGCATTGAAGTGCTTTATGCACACTATCCCTGGTGTCTAGTGGGTCGGATCTCCCCCCCGCGATGCGATCGCGGGGGGGGGGAGATCCGTTCTTCTGCCCGTGCCGGGCCTCAGCGTCGGAATGACGCTGATCCCGGCTCGGCAATAGATTGCTATGGCCTGCAGCAGGCAATCTATGACCGATCTGATGGATCTTTGCTGTGTATATACACAGCATTGATCTCTATGAGAGATCAGTGCTATGTATATACAAGCCCCCCAGGGGGGCTTCTAGTCTATGTAAAAAAAAAAGTAAAAAAGTGTTTTTATTAATAAAAAATCCCCTCCCCTAATAAAAGTCCAAATCACCCCCCTTTTCCCATTTTATAAATATAAATTAATAAATAAACAAATAAATAAACATATTTAGTATCGTCGCACACGTAATCGCCTGAACTATTAATTAATCACATTCCTGATCTCGCACGGTAAACGGCGTCAGCGGAAAAAAATTCCAAAGGGTCAAAATTGCGCATTTTTGGTCGCATCAAATCCAGAAAAAATGTAATAAAAAGTGATCAAAAAGTCGTATATGCGCAATCAAGGTACCGGTAGAAAGAACGCATCATGGCGCAAAAAATGACACCTCACACAGCCCCATAGACCAAAGGATAAAAGCGCTATAAGCCTGGGAATGGAGCGATTTTAAGGAACGTATATTTGTTAACAATGGTTTGAATTTATTACAGGCCATCCGATATACAATATAAGTTATACATGTTATATATCATAGTAATCGTAACGACTTGAGGAACATGCATAACAAGTCAGTTTTACCATGGGACGAACGGTGTAAATGCAAAACTCCCCGAAATCAAAACAAATTAGTTTTTTTTTCAATTTGACAGCGCAAATGATTTTTTTTCGGTTTCGCAGCATATGTTATGGAAAAATAATGCCTGTCATTGCAAAGTACAATTGGTTTCGCAAAAAATAAGCGCTCATATACGTCTCTAGGTGAAAAAATGCAAGCGCTGTTGACTTTTAAACTTAAAATGGAATAAGCAAAAGCGCAAAAACGAAAATTGGCTTTGACCTTAAGGGGTTAAAGAGGTTGTCTGGTCAAAACTAACTTTTGCCCTATCCACAGGATAGGAGACAAGAAGTCCCTACCCCTGCTGATCTCCGTATCGGCCCCCCGACTCCTTTGTTATGAATACAGCCAGGGGTACAGCACGTAACACGTGGCTCTATTCATTCCCATAGAGCCTGTGTGAGAGAAATGGCACCAAAGACTTGCCTTACGCAGCCATCTCGTCACGTGACACAGAACTAGAAAAGAACATGTTGATTGCGGATTCCCGGTCAGTTGCAGTCTGATGACTCAGACCCTGACCAATCAAAACTTTTGGCAAGTCTCTTTCACGTCAAAAGTTTTTTTGTTTTTTTTTTCATTACAGTGCCTCTTTAAATATTTTTGTAAATACATTCATTTAGCAAACTTCTCCTGATATAACCATGCTTTTCCTCCCATTGCTGACAACTCAGTTGTCTAGTTAATTAACCACTAGTCTGCTCTAAAAGCAATTTTCTGGATGGTGTATTGTTACAGAAATACATATATAATCTCTATACAACTACACTAAAGCTATACATACACCAGTCAAACCACTACTTTTAGAGCAGAGTGGTGGTCGGTAACCTAGACAACAAGGTTAAACTTTGTTTAATCTCTGCACTGATCACAGTGATGAGTAGAGGGAGTATAAGAATATAAAGAATATATGGCTCAAGAAAAAGAATACTAGCTCTTGATTATATGCGGCTGCTGTGGCGTAGTGTAAAACAGTCCTTTATTACCCACACTATTACATACACTATTAGTTAAACTAAATAAAGTCCAGCCATGCTGCTCAGGTAACTAAACACAGCTCTAGCTGTAATACATATTTTTCCCAACACCTTATACACTGCTGGTATCCACAGTGCACTTATATAGGTTAATTAGGCTGGGTTCACACTACGTATATTTCAGTCAGTATTGTGGTCCTCATATTGCAACCAAAACCAGGAGTGGATTAAATACACAGAAAGGATCTGTTCACATAATGTTGTAATTAAGTGGATGGCCGCCATATAACGGCAAATATTTGCTGTTATTTTAAAACAACGGCTGTTATATAGAAATAATGGCCGTTATTTACTGTTATATGGCAGCCATCCACTCAATTTCAACATTGTGTGGACAGAGCCTTTCTGTATTTTTAATCCACTCCTGGTTTTGGTTGCAAAATGAGGACCACAATACTGACTGAAATATACGTAGTGTGAACCCAGCCTAACTGTATACTAATGCTGCTCAATCCATCCACAGATACCCAATGACTTTGTGTGCAGAAGTTCATGCTTCTATGTTTTAAAACTTGATAGGTGAGTAGTGCCCCGACTTGTAGAATGTCTGCACTAGAAATCTGTTGACTGCAATGCCGGACAAAATTTAAAGTGGCACAGTTAGGCTCACAGGACCCAATTTCTGATGCGTTTCTAAGGTGACGTCCTGATTCATCAGGGATGATGGTGTCCTTTGATCTTCTCCCTTGTATTCTAGCATCCTGCCTAGTAGAAAGTTCACTTTAACCTCTTGATTTTAATAAAGAAGGACTCTAGGCACCTAACTGAAAGCAACCATGACAGAGAGACACTAGGAACACCAGCTAACTACAGGTCCTATGAGTCCTTATAAAGAGCAGCTACAATGGCCCAGGAGGGTCGAATGTCCACTTGTCAATGTAAGATGACCAGGTGAATTGCTGTGCTCATAACTTCTGTACTTTGTGCAGCATGTGCTTTGAGAAGCAGCCAAGCCTCATTTGGAAACAAGTTATAGATGTTATAAAGGAACCATGCTGGTATTTCCAGCTGTTTAATAAAATTAGAGCATTGTTCATTCTTATGCAGCCGCTGTGTTTTTTCCCCTTTCTGTAAAAAGTTTATAAAACCACAAAACTATAAATGGCCACACAAATTTCTTGTACTAGACTACACCCATTTCTAAGTTAAAAAGACTCTGTACCCACAATCTGCGCTCCCCAAACCGCTTGTACCTTCAGATAGCTGCTTTTAATCCAAAATTGGTCCTGGGGTCCGTTCGGCAGGTGATGCAGTTATTGTCCTAAAAAAGGACACTTGGGGGGCGGGGCATGGTCACATGCTCCTCCATGTCAGCCATCTTATGGACAGACAGGGCAGCCCAGCCTAGGGGAGGGGAGTCTGATATTAGGTCTATGGGGTACACAGGAAGCTGCTGTCAATATATACAGTGAGGACACTTACTAATACTGTACACTGAACTATTTTACTATAAAGTGGCCAACCCCTTTAATAAAGTTATATTACAAATACCTCACCCTTTATCTCCTCTGACAGTCAACACTGACCTCTCTGAGCTCTGATTACAGCTGTCACCCAGCTCATACCTGTAATCCTCTGTTATCTGCTTTCTGCTGTCGGCTAACTCCCTCCTTCCTCCTCCCCCCTCCCCTCTCCCTAGAACAGACTGGGTACGTCTGATGCAACAAGTCAGAATTTCCTGATTTTTTGCAGTGGATGGAAAAGAGGAGGGAGGAGGGGCCGGGAAAAGTCTTTTGAAATGCAGATAATGGCATATTTGGCTAATAAACCCAAATTACAAAGTTTCTTTACCCCTTCATGCTGCAGCTAGTTTGGGCCTTAATGACCAGGCTAATTTTTCAAAATCTGACCTGTCTCAATTTATGCTCTTATAGCTCAGTGATGCTTTAACGTATGCTAGCGATTCTGAGATTGTTTTTCGTGACATATGGCACTTTATGTTAGTGGCAAAATTTGGTCACTATTTTGTGTGTTTTTTGTGAAAAACATCAAAATATCATGAAAAATTGAAAAAAATTGCATTTTATGAACTTTGAAATTCTCTGCTTCTAAAAAAAGAAAGTCGTAGCACATAAATTAGTTACTAAGTCACATTACCAATATGTCTTCTTTATTCTGGCATAATTTGGTAAACATATTTTACTTTTTTAGGGTGTTATGGGGCTTAGAAATGTATCAGCAAATTATCACATTTTCGTGAAACTGATTTTTTTAGGGACCAGTTCTTTTTTTAAATGGATTTAGAAGTCTGGTATCCTGAAAACCCCCATAAGTGACCCCATTTTGGAAACTACACACCTTAAAGAATTAATCTAGGGGTATAATGAGCATTTTAACCCTACAGGGGCTGGAGGAAAGTATTCACAATTAGGCAGTAAAAAAATTGAAAATTTTAATTTTCCAATAATATATACGTTTAGATTAAAGTTTCTCATTTTCAAAAGGAATATGAGACAAAAAGCACGCCAAAATTTGTAATGCAGGTTCTCTTGAGTACAACGGTACCCCATATGTGGGCGTAAACCACTGTATGGGCACACAGCAGGGCTCAGAAGGAAGGGAGCGCCAATTAGCTTTTCCAATGCAAATTTTGCTGAAGAAGTTTCTGAGCGCCAGGTGCGTTTGCAGTGCCCCTGTAGTGTCAGCAGAGAGAAAAACCCCCATAAGTCACCCCATTTTGGAAAGTACACCCCTCAAAGAATTCATCTTGGTGTGTGGTGACCATTTTGACCCCACAGGTATTACAGGAAAGTATTCAAAAGAAGACAGTAAAAATGAAAAACTCGAATTCTTCCAATAATATGTTCGTTTAGTTTGAAATTTCTCAATTTCACGAGGAACAAGAGGAAAAAAGTACCCCAAAATTTGTAACGCAGGTTCTCCTGAGTACAATGGTACCCCATATGTGGGCATAAACCACTGCATGGGCACACAGGAGGGCTCAGAAGGGAAGGAGCGCCAATTAGCTTTTTCAATGCAGATTTTGCTGCAGAAGTTTCCGAGCGACAGGTGCATTTGCAGTGCCCCTGTAGTGCCAGCGGAGTAAAATCTCGCCATAAGTCACTCCATTTTGGAAAGTGCACCCCTCAAAGTATTCATCTTGGTGTGTGGTGACCATTTTGACCCCACAGGTATTAGAGGAATGTATTCAAAAGTAGACAGTAAAAATTAAAAACTCAAATTTTTCCAATATTATGTTCTTTTAGTTTGAAATTTCTCAATTTTATGAGGAACAAGAGGAAAAAAGTACCCCAAAATTTGTAACGCAGGTTCTCCTAAGTGAAAAGGTACCTCATATGTGGGCATAAACCACTGCATGGGCACACAGGAGGGCTCAGAAGGAAAGGAGCGCCAATTAGCTTTTTCAATGCAGATTTTGCTGAAGAAGTTTCTGAGCGCCAGGTGCGTTTGCAGAGCCCCTGTAGTGTCCGCAGAGTAAAATCTCCCAATAAGTCACCCCATTTTAGAAAGTGCACCCCTCAAAGAATTTACTTTGGGGTGTGGTGAGCATTTTGACCCCACAGGTGTTTGAGGAAAGTATTCAAAAGTAGACAGTAAAAATGAAAAACTCGATTTTTTCCAATAATATGTTCCTTTAGTTTGAAATTTCTCAATTTCTCGAGGAACAGGAGTGAAATGTCACCCCAATATATGTAAAGCAGGTTCTCCTGAGTAGAACGGTACCCCATATGTGGGCATAAACCACTGCATGGGCACACAGCCGGGCTCAGAAGGGAAGGAGCGCCAATTAGCATTTTCAGTGCAGATTTTTCTGAAGAAGTTTCTGAGCGCCAGGTGCGTTTGCAGAGCCCCTGTAGTGTCAGCAGAATAGATTCCCCCCAAAAGTCACCCCATTTTGGAAAGTGCACCCCTCAAAGAATTCATCTTGGGGTGTGGTGACCATTTTTACCCCACAGGTATTAGAGGAAAGTATTCAAAATTGGCCAGTAAAAATGAAAAACTCTAATTTTTCCAATAATATGTTGGTTTAGTTTGAAATTTCTCAATTTGACGAGGAACAGGAGAGAAAACGTACCCCAAAATCTGTAACGCAGGTTCTCCTGAGTACAACGGTACCCCATATGTGGGCATAAACCACTTTATGGGCACACAGCAGGGCTCAGAAGGGAAGGAGCGCCAATTTACAGGAGCAAAATTGCAGCTAGTAATGGTTATTAGAATAGCGCAGTTACTAAAATAGAATAAAAAAAATGAGATTACAGGTAATCTGGGGTGGTTACGGACAACATGGGGTGGTCACGGGCAACCTGCTGTGGTTACGGCAACCTGGGGTGGTTACAGGCAACGTGGGGTGGTTACGGGCAACGAGGGGTGGTTATGGGCAACGTGTGGTGGTCACGGGCAACCTGCTGTGTTTACGGCAACGTGGGGTGGTTACAGGCAACGTGGGCTGGTTACAGGCAACGTGGGCTGGTTACAGGCAACGTGGGCTGGTTACAGGCAACGTGGGCTGGTTACGGGCAATCTGCTGTGCTTACAGACAATCTGGGATGGTTACAGGAAACGTGGGGTGGTTACGGGCAACCTGCAGTGCTTACAGACAATCTGGGGTGGTTACGGGCAACGTGGGGTGGTTACGGGCAACCTGCAGTGCTTACAGACAATCTGGGGTGGTTACGGGCAACGTGGGGTGGTTACGGGCAACCTGCAGTGCTTACTGACAATCTGGGGTGCTTACGGGCAACGTGGGGTGGTTACGGGCAATGTGGGGTGGTTACGGATAAACTGAAGTTCTTACAGGCAATCTGGGGTGGATACCTGTTATCTGGCATGGGCACCGCAATCTGGAGGGGGTCGTTGGCAATTTGGCGTGGTCAGAGGCGACGTGCGGTGGTCAGAGGCGACGTGCGGTGGTCAGAGGCGACGTGCGGTGGTCAGAGGCGACGTGCGGTGGTCAGAGGCATCGTGGCGTGGTCAGAGGCAACGCACGGTGGTTACGTGCAATCTGGGGGGGGGGTTACATGTAATCTGGCATGATTACGGGGAACCTGGGGGGTTATGTGCAACCTGGAAGGGTTACAGACAATCTGGGATTGTTACTGATAAACTGAAGTGCTTATAGGTAATCTGGGGTGGGTACATGTAATTTGGGGTGGTTACGGGCAATCGGGAGGGGGTCACTGGCAATTTGTGGTGGTTACGGGCAACGTGTGGTGGTTACAGGCAACGTGCGGTGGTTACGGGCAACGTGTGGTGGTTACGGGCAACGTGCGGTGGTTACGGGCAACGTGCGGTGGTTACGGGCAACGTGCGGTGGTTACGGGTAATCTGGGGAGGGGTTAGGGGTAATTTGGGAGTAAACTGCAATTCTTACTATAATAAAAAGTGTGTGTTTTATTTTTTTGTATGTTTGTCACTTTTTGTACTTTACACATTCATTTTCACTGTATTACTATGATTACTGTGATATTTTCTATCACAGTAATCATAGTTCAGTGACAGAGACCAAATTGGTCTCTGTCCCTTTAAATTTTCAGAGTTGGCTGGTTGTGAAGCGCATGCGCACTTCATAACCAGCCAGGACGTCGAGGAGGAAGGAGCTCCGTGGATCCGGTGAGTATATGGGGAAGGGGGGGTGACTGGGGGACGGGGGTGACAGGGGGGGTGGGGGGCGACTTGGGGGGTGGGGGGACATCACTTTTTATCCCCTGTCACCAATCATTCATGGTGACAGGGGATAAAAAGTGCCTGGAGCACATGGCACAAGCGATCAGCGGTATATAGTATATACCGCTGATCGCTTGTACCAGGACCAAACAGGGGGGTCCCCGATGACTGCCCCATGCTCTCCGCTACCTCCGGTGGCGGAGAGCATGGGGCTTTCATTCATTTTAACTTTTACATCGCTGTGAACCGACATTAGTCGGTTCACAGCGATGGCGGCGGCCATCTTGGAAATGATGGCCGCCGGGGGAGGGGGGTTAGTTATTGGGGCACTAGGGGGGGCTGATCTGAGGTCTGGGGGACAGTTATTTCATCTCCCCCCGCCGTAGATTCACGGCGGGGGGAGATGAAAGGCGGCGGCGGCACCGGTAATCTCCTTTACCGACGGTCGCCGCTATAACGTTAATAGCGGCGATCGTCGGTAAGGGGGGGAGCCGGGATCCAACTGCCCCAACTGCCCCAACCCCTCAGCTACCTCCGGTAGCCGGGGGGATGGGGTGGGGGCCGTCCCGGCCCCGCAGCCTTATTCTCTGCCATCGCCGTAAAAAGCTGATGGCAGCAGAATAAGGACCATTAGTGACCGCCGTAGAAAGCCGTATCGGCGGTCACTAAGGGGTTAAAATCGCCTGGACTATTGATTTCTGCAAAAAAATAAAAAATCGACAGTGACTTTTTAAAGCAATGTATTATATGTATACAATGTATTATATGTATACCTTTTTACTTTTCGGAGTACACCTTTAACTAAAGGCCCTATTCCACGGGTCGTTTAGAGGAGCAATATCGTTCGTATTCGGCCGATATCGGCCGCTACGAACGATATTCGTCCCGTGGAATAGAGTGCAATAATCAGCCGACATCGTTCATGTCGGCTGATCGTTGCAGTCGCTTGTTTTTCAACATGTTGAAAAACAAGCGACTGATATAGCAGCGATCTGCTGCCGTCGCTCCGTTGAATAGGACCGTCGGCAGCAGATGCTGCTATATCCTATGGGCTGCCTGGACGATCAGCGATCCCCCGGGCAGCCCCCCCAGCAGCTCCCCGCCGCCCCTCCCGCACTCACCCGCTCGCTGACGCCGCCTTGAATAGCGGCGGCAGCGAGCGGGGAACGAGGAGCAAACGAGCGCTAATAGCGCTTGTTTGCTCCTCCAAACGACTCGTGGAATAGGGGCATAAGGGCCCTATTCCACCGGACGATTATCGTTTGCATAATCGTTAACAATTAACGATCTCAAACGACCGCTATTGCGAAAGACCTGAAAACATTCACTCATTTCCATTGAACGATAATCGTTACTTATGATCGTAATTGCGATCGTGTTTCTTCGCTATTTATTCGCTATTGCGTTCGTATCTATTGCGAACGACCGAACAATGTCTTATTCAATGCGAACGATTTGCAAGCGTTTTGCGAATGAGCAACGATAAAAATAGGTCCAGGTCTTATAAAGCGATCAACGATTTCTCGTTCGGTCGTTAATCGTTAACTGCATTTCAAACGAACGATTATCGTTTAGATTTGAACGATTTAACGATAATCTGAACTATAATCGTCCGGTGGAATAGGGCCCTAATGCCCCTATTCCACGAGTCGTTTGTAGGAGCAAACGAGCGCTATTAGCGCTCGTTTGCTCCTCGTTCCCCGCTCGCTGCCGCTGCTATTCAACGCGGCGTCAGCGAGCGGGTGAGTGCGGGAGGGGCGGCGGGGAGCTGCTGGGGGGGCTGCCCGGGGGATCGCTGATCGTCCGGGCAGCCCATAGGATATAGCAGCATCTGCTGCCGACGGTCCTATTCAACGGAGCGACGGCAGCAGATCGCTGCTATATCAGTCGCTTGTTTTTAAACATGTTGAAAAACAAGCGACTGCAACGATCAGCCGACATGAACGATGTCGGCTGATCGTTGCACTCTATTCCACGGGACGAATATCGTTCGTAGCGGCCGTTATCGGCCGAATACGAACGATATTGCTCCTCTAAACGACCCGTGGAATAGGGCCTTAAGGTTCTGCAAAGCCAGCACTTTCTTGCAAACAGCAGATTTGGGTTGGGTGCCATCTACAGTGCCTGGAATTATGGACAGTAGGGAGCACAACACGAGAGAATGAGCAGATGGTGGTGAGCTCAGTGTTAATAAAGATTCAATGACTATCTGCTGGCAATACCAGAGAAGTACAGAGATCTGCAGTGTATCATAATCATATCTGTTATGTTCTCAAGAGTATCATGTGAATGCAGGGGCGTAGCTAATGTCCCTTGGGCCCTGGTGCAAGAGTTCAACTTGGGCCCCCCCCCCCCTTCCTTGACCAAACTATGCGATAGATAGATAGATAGATAGATAGATAGATAGATAGATAGATAGATAGATAGATAGATAGATAAAGACTGATATTACCAATAATACCAGTATATAGGATGGAAATATAATCACCATACATATTACCGCCATGCTGTTACTGACCAAATCCTGTATACTGAGACCAATATTACCAAGGCGCAAATATTACCGCCACACCACAACCACTACCATCACCACCATATTGTTACTGACCAAATCCAGTATACCGAGACCAATACTGACTAATACCACCACCACTGCTGCTACTGACTAACACCACCACATACTGACTAATACCACCGCTGGTACTGAATAACATCCACTGTACACAGATCACTATCACCTCATCCAGAAGAGGCAGACCCAGCTCTACACAGGTTCTGTACACCATATACATTACAGTGCACTTACATCAGGTGACTCACAGGGGACGTCTTCTTTGATCGGAGTTCTTCCCTTTTCATCATCTTCTCCATCTTGGCCATTATGAGAACTTCTCCGAGCCACGAATCCACAGAATCTGCCAGACAGAGATATTAGGCTCCTCACTCTGTCACCATCCTCATCTCTATACAAACTGCACATCTGTATTGGCCCCTTTACACCCTCAGTTAGTGGGTAGGCTGACTCTGTTACCCCCCCCCCCCCTTATAGTATATGCCCCCCTCTGTGTAGAGATGGCCCCTTGTTCAGTCTTCCATATATATGGCCCCATGTGCATCTCCTTGACAGCCCCTCTCAGTGTAGTCCCCCCTTTTAGATGGTCCCCTCTGTGTTGTCCCCCTTATCTTTTCCCCCATATAGATGCCTTCCTTATGTTTCCCCCCCTTGTAGATGCCCCCACTGTGTTGTCTTCCTGTATTTTCCCCCTCATGTATATGCCCCCACTGTGTTGTCTTCTTATACATTCCCCCCTATGTTACCCCCCATGTATATGCCCCCACTGTGTTGTCTTCTTATACATACCCCCCTATGTTGTCTTCTTATACATCCCCCATGTATATGCCCCCACTGTGTTGTCTTCTTATACATACCCCCCATGTATATGCCCCCACTGTGTTGTCTTCTTATACATCCCCCCATGTATATGCCCCCACTGTGTTGTCTTCTTATACATACCCCCCATGTATATGCCCCCACTGTGTTGTCTTCTTATACATCCCCCCATGTATATGCCCCCACTGTGTTGTCTTCTTATAAATACCCCCCCTATGTTACCCCCCATGTATATGCCCCCACTGTGTTGTCTTCTTATAAATACCCCCCCTATGTTACCCTCCATGTATATGCCCCCACTGTGTTGTCTTCTTATACATTCCCCCCATGTATATGCCCCCACTGTGTTGTCTTCTTATAAATACCCCCCCTATGTTACCCCCCATGTATATGCCCCCACTGTGTTGCCTTCGTATACATCCCCCCCTATGTTACCCCCCCATGTATATGCCCCCACTATGTTGCCCCCCATGCATATGCCCCCACTGTGTTGTCTTCGTATACATCCCCCCCATGCTACCCCCCATGTAGATGCTCCCACCATGTTGCCCCACTGTATATGCCCCCTTGTCAAGTAATAAAAACAAAAGGGGGGGGGGAAACAACAACAACAACTCACCTTTAACCTCGTTCCCCCGTCGCAGCTCCCTTCTCATGTGCGGTGTTGGACGGCCCGCAGCTGATGCTGGCTCCCTCCTTTCATCCCCTGTGCCCGCCGCTCCGCACTCCTGAACTCCCGGCCGATGCTCTACTACCTGGCGGTCCCCTGCAGCACATGCACCAGGAAGGTCAGTGTGCGTGGGGGCTTTTACTTCCGGGTCAGGGAGCGCTCCCTGACCCGGAAGTAACAGCCCCGGCGTACACAGCTCCCTGATGCATGTGCTGCAGGGGAATCCCGGGGACACCGCCAGGTAGTAGAGCATCGGCCGGGAGTTCAGGAGTGCGGAGCGGCGGGCACAGAGGATGAAAGGAGGGAGCCAGCATCAGCTGCGGGCCCGTCCTGGAGAGCGGAGCGGCGGGCGCAGAGGATACAGGGAGAGGGGCAGTGGGCCCCTCTCCGTGGCGGGCCGGGTCGCAGCAGCGACCGCTGCGACCACGGTCGCTACGCCACTGTGTGAATGAACACATTATAATGAGCTTTGACATATTTGCACATGGTGATTTTCCTGTAATTTAGTCTGCCTTCCTTTCCTTTGTTGACATTAAAACCATATCAGACAACCTGACCCGCGGGGTAAGTAATTGCCAATCTGCTAGACTGGATAATTGTGCAAGGAGGACTGCACAGACATTGCTAGTGATGTCAGTGCGGCTATTGTTTTAATCAGATGCCGGCTGGGCAGCAACTGTTACTTGTAGTAATGGGTGTCCGGCAGAATTTTTTTTTTATTATAAAAGACAGCGATCAGCAGGTTTGCTGTGATATCTGGCACCAAGACATTAACAGCAGATCAATAGGTAATGTGAGCTGCAAGGTAGGCTGTATTTGGGGGACACTATCTATATGGTACAAATTTTCTGTGAGGCATTTTGAGAGACATTGCAATGAGATTTAAGGCTATGGTCACACATGGTGTATTTGTGCATTCACTATATAGAATTAGTATAGTGGATGAGAAATATAACATTACACTTAGGCACTGATGAGAAAATCTAGGCTGACATTGTCTTGTGATGTGGATTTCACATCCTCTGTATTTCAGTTTTGGTGCTGGAAACACAGCGGACTTTTGGATTTTCCCTATTGACATAAATGTGAAAGTTAAAACGCTAAATAGAACCACAATACTGATGATGCTTCCTCAGAAAGGCTGCAGTTTTAAGCACTTTGGGGCACATTTATCAATCTAATGGTGCGTTTACATGTAACGATAATTGGCCCGATCGTACGATTAACGATGTCGGAGTAACGATTATTTTTTCATAACGAGCAGCGTTTAGACGGTACGATATATCGTACGGAAAATGTGGTGTGCGATCGTTTTGCGAACGCTTAAGCCTATCTCACACAATCGGCGAACGACTGTTCACACGGAGCGATTTGCGATTTTTTTTGCGAACGACAAACGACGATTTGATAACATGTTGAAAAATCAAAATGCGCGATGTATCGTTCGTCGTATGATCGTTCGCTGCTTTTACACGTACGATTATCGTTCGAATTCGATCGTTATCGCGCATATTTGTACGATAATCGTTACGTGTAAACGCAGCATAAGCCCCTGGCATACGCCACAGAAAAGGGACAGATTTTACTTACTAACCTGATGGGTAGGCAGCAGGGGGCGCAGCCATTCGAGGAGGAGGTGTGGCCTCCTCCTGCACCTAATTTATCATGGTTTACACCTGTAAACAGGCAGAAACCATGTCAGATATCTACACCTCCTCTGAAGCAGGTGTAGATTTCTGTGTAAACTCTGCAGCAGGTGCAGGTCCTGTCGGATTTACTAAGAGGCGCGTGCCTCTAAGTAAATCGGGCAGTGTGAATGGGGGTGGGGCTTTATTAAGACTGGCATACAAGTACAGTGGTCTTAATAAATTTCCCCTTTTGTACTAATTCGAATTTTTTAAAATGTAATATACATAATCTACACAGTTCATATCCTGCAAATCCTTTCTTGTCACCATTTATTTTGTAGAATTTGTAAACCTGATTGACTCCCTAACTACCTATGTTACCAAAGTCACTTAATGGCTTAGTCACAAAGCCAATTCAGGCCTTATTGCCCAGTCTTCTCCATTTTATTTATCGTCATAGTCTAAGGGCTCGTTCACACAGAGCAAAAGCAGCTGAATTTCTGCGCTTAATCAGCGCTGAAATTTCAGCCGTTAAAATAGTTGCAGAGCTAATTTCCATTGTGTTGAATGGAAATTCTGCTCTGCAGTTCACACGGTGGAATTTCCGCACTGAATTAATCCGCTTTCCGCCAGAAGAATGAACATGTTCATTCTTCCGCTAGCGGAAGCCTATACAAACCAATGGGGCTCTGATTTTCTGTTTCAGCGCGGAATACAAGCGGAAATTACATGCTGAATTAGCGCGGAAATGGGGAAAAAGGGGGGGAGGAGGACTCTAGTATATATTCTGGTATAGTCTAGTTTACTCGCCAAATACTCGCTGAATTTCAGCGCTGAATGCATGCGGATTCAGCGCGGATTCCGCGAGTATTCCGCGCTGAATTTGTCAAGAGCTGATTACGAGCTGAACACTTTCCTAGCGGAATACGCAGGGATTCTGCTTACATTCTGCTTATATTCTGCTCGGAATTCAGCGTCAGTTGATTTCAGGCGGAAATATTTCCTCGCGTAATCCGCCCCTTTTGCTCTGTGTGAACGTTCACTAAGAGCTATAACTTCTTTTTTTTAACATATAATGTTTTTTTTGTTTTGTTTTTGTTGGATACGTTTTGGGTTCATACAACCTGATTACATTTTTCCTCAATTTTTTGCCTTTTAAATATATGATATTCACCATGCAGTAACAATAACATAATAATTTTATTCTCTGGATCAGTATACTTAAAGTGTACCTGCCATCAAAAAACTTTTGAAATGTCATAGAAACATAGAAACGTTTTGATCGGTCTAGGTTTGAATGTTCAGACCCGTACCAATCGGGAGAACAAGCGGGGAGAAGACCATGCTGCAGTGCATCCATTCCCAGCTCTGTGTCAGAAAAAAAGTGTTGAGGTCCATGGACTTACATTAGGAGCCCAACTCATCATGTGACATAGAGCCAGGAGAGGACCGCGATTAGCTCGGCTTGTTCTCATGATCAGTATGGGTCTGAAGACTCAGACCTGGACCAATCAAAACTTTTGATAAGTCAGTATTTTGCAACCAAAACCAGGAGTGGATTAAAAACCCAGAAAGACTATGTTCACACACTGTTGAAATTAAGTGGATGGCCGCCACTTAATGGCAAATAACGGCCGTTATTTCAAAACAACGGCCATTGTTTTGAAATAACGGCAATTATTTGCCATTAAATGACAGCTATCCCCTACATTTCAACAGTGTGCGAACATAGCATTATTTACATAGCTCTGGGGATTACAGAAACAACATGTTTCATGCTGCTACACTTTTCAGTGCTGTGTGAACCAGGCCTTACCACTTGGTAACTTGCTGCAAGCTTTTGACTGATTGGCAGTCACTTGCAATAGATTATACCTATAAAGTCAATACCACCTTGCAGGAGTTAAGGGTGATAAACAGGTTACTTTAGGGTTTAGGTTTAAACCAAATTAAAATGCAAAGGGCATCCTGGTTTGTAACAGATCCATGACTTGCAATATCACTAGCAAAGTACAGCAGTACAGGAAAGCTGCTGAGACAGAAGCTAAACAAGCACTACCAGCTGCTCTCTGTAAGAGAAGATCCCTGTCACTATTTAATACTGGAGTTGGGAGCTATTATATCTTTCTGCCAGTGTTTCTTTGTATTTCCTCAAATGAAGTACATTCTATACATCACTCTTTTATATGGCCAACTCATGTTCATCATAAAGTATTTATGCTGGGAAGACTACAAGGCAGCACCGGCAGTAGGGTGTTTCCTTATCAGCTCTCCTTATGAGTCTCTGCAACTCCAAGCTTTCTTCTGATACCAAATTAAAAAATAAATAGAAAACAACAAAGCCATTAAAATGACTTAAATCAACAACATTATGAAGGCAATTACCCAGTGATTATAACGACCATAGAGCATTATGCTATGTATAATATATTTCATACAAGTTACCTATGCATCAGCTAGACATGAAAACCCCTTATTAAAATAAGTCCACCACATGACTGTATTTTGTACACTAAACGTGTGGTCATCTCCTCTCAGCCCCTCCCTTCTTTATGTACTGGACATATGAAATGTCTTACTTCCACTGGTCTCTGGCTCTGCCCCCTCTCTCCTTGTCTCTCGTGGGATGGTGTTTCACATACTGGGCAGCAGCTGTAGTGGTTAACAGAACAGCTGTATCTGACAGCAGAATTGTGTTTGCAGACTGTAAACAATTACAGCACTACCATCTACCTTGTAATAGAGGGGCATGCTGGCAGGTATAAATAAAGCCAAATACTTATAAGGGGATTTTGGAACTGTATTTTTTTACAAGGTATTCCTATCTACAGCAAGCTCCAGATACATCAAAACAAAGGTGCTATACTGCACTGGGCAAGATAATGAAAACAAATAAGAACTGCTTCTAATCTATGGTAGGGTTACCTAATAGGCATTCATATATACATACACACACACACACACACATAGCCACATTATTTATTTTATCAGAAAATGCGACAGCTCACTGCTGGCAAGACACAGACACAATACAGAAATAAAAATCACAAAAGCAGCCCCCCAACTGCTAAAAAAAATCTCAATACAAATAATGGGGGTCTTGGCATTCCATTTGCAAATAGTGTGAACCATCCCGGCCTGATAAGCTGGCCTCATGCCTGGGATGGACCTACACTGTACTTTAGCCTCTCCGTAGCATATAATAAGCTTATGCTCTGGGCATGCAGGATCCATCAAACTGGCAAAAATAAACACCTGGGTGCGATGGTTGGAGTGCACGACCAAGTAAAGGCAGCCCCTACCCCCATCTGGAACACAGGCAAAAAGACAAATGCCCTGCATGCTCAGAGCTTAGGCTTATTATATGCCATGGAAAGGCTAAAACATAATGTAGGTCCATCCCGGGAATGAGGCCACCTTATCTTGGTGGGATGGTATACACTATCGGCAAATGGTATACCAAGAGCCTTATTTTTAGGGAGTTTTTTAGCAGTTGGGGGGCTGCTTTTAGCAACTTACATATCTGTATTGGGCCTGTGTCTTGCCATTAGCTGTGAGCTGTTGCATTTTTTTCCTGTTTTTGTGAGTCTGTAATTTCAGCCATAGCAATGAGCTCCTGCTTAGTGTGAATGGTGTAGGAGAGCAGACCAAATATTTATTTTTGCCTGTGTTTCAGATGGGGGAGTGGCTGCTTCTACTTGGTCGTGCCCTCCACCCATCCCACCTAGGTGCTTATTTTGCCAATATTAGTTGTATCCTGCATGCCCAGAGCATAGGCTTCTTATATGCTATGGAGAAGGTAAAGCATAGTGTAGGGTCCATCCCCAACATGAGGCCACCTTATTGTGGTGGGATGGTTCACACTATTTGCAAATGGTATGCCAAGAGACTTGTTATTTTATATGTAGAGTTAGCAGTTGGGGGGCTGCTTTTAGCCATTTTCATATCTGTATGGGGCCTGTTTCTTGCCATTAGTTGTGAGCTGTTGCAATTTTTTTTGCCTCTCTTTTTTTAGTGCATAATTTATGTAAAAGGGTTAAAGGGTTATCATCATAGAATCAAACATAACAGGTAGTAGCTGTCACTGTAAAGCGATGAATTCTTGGAAACTATTAATAAATTCAATAAGCAACATGACAATAGGATCCAAAGATTGGATTGAAATGAAAAAAGAAAGAACACATGTACAGCCAGGGATCATGTCACTATTCGCTTCATACAAGATTTTGTAATCTCATAATCTTCCAACTTCTAATTCTCAACCAGATAATTGTAATATGTGGTTAAGACACATACAAGGAACATTGGCAGAGCTTTCCGGATGATGTGCCATGTAGCTCATTAGAGTGTTACATAAAGGAAGGAATGTTCCAGCAGAGACTTAAAATTAACAAACACGTTTATTTGATGTACTTATGTTTTCTGGTAAGAGAAAATGCTGCAAGACCACCAGGTAAAACCCAGGGTGAAGGCCATTATAGAATGCTAGGGAAATGCCTTCCAGATGATTCCTGTTTATCCTTATTTCCAGATACCATTCATATACATATGGATATTCCAGATGTACACTAGTCAGAGGAGGAATAAGAAATGTAACAAGGTTGGATGGGCTGAATTTAGGGTACTGCAGCATTTTTTCATCTATGACCCTTCCAAAATCCCACCTCCCCAAACCATACTACAGAAGTGCAGGGGTATAACATTAGCCCTGGTGAACGTATTATATAATTGGCAGTGTGTATGTACAATAAAATTCAGTACCACTGAGGTGCCAGATTATGAAATATGCCAGACTATTGGATTTAGGGTGGTTGGGAAGATTAAGGGGTCCAAATAAAAAGAAAAAACACAAGAGATCTGAAGCAAAACAACTCAGTGAACTCACATAGACCATTAGCAATTCAGCACGAGGATGCGCTCTCATCTGCATGGACCCTAGTACACTCCACTGCAAAGGATCCAGCATCACTAACATCGCAGACCTGCTCCAGCTATCACTTTGCGGTGCATCACGCTGCACTAGGGAATACTCTGACACAGACCCTTACAGGACTCTGCTATCAAACAAAAGGTACTGAAACAGCACACAATGGTTCTGGAACATACTTCCTCCTACAACACAGGAGCGATACATCTCCAATCTGATCTGTCTGGACAAGGCATTGGACAGACTATGACCAAGGAAACATTCTCCCCGTATCTCAACTACCATCTGATCTATATCGGTGTATGAACATCATCAACTTATACTGGATCAGACTGTCAATACAACAAAGGTATATCCTAATTGTTCTACCAACACTCTTCCTATGAGGAACTTATCATTACCGAACAAGGGAAACGCGTTGGAAAACGGAAGAAGGGATACCATAACAGTTATTACGACGATTACCTGTCGAAATTTGTTACGTCAATTTGTCTCTCTATCTGACTGAAGACTGACTATCCTTTGACTGGACAAACGCACACTGTAGTGTAGGTTGAGTCCCTCCTGGCATTTGGGGATGCCTGAACCAGGGGATCCCCACCATAGAAGTAGGCAGGACGAGACAAGGGACACATATGCATCATTTAAACCCTTGTCCAACCCACTTCTTATGTACACTTGACTGTGTTTAATGTTTATATGTGTATATGTGTCAATACATTTATGCTATAAGATGTATTATAGCAATTCAGCCACAGTCCCTCTACTTGATTTTTCATTTTGATACTTAGGATTGTGGGGATAGTTTACTCCCTAAAGTGACTACAGGTTCCTTGACCCAAGTGTAATACCAAGTGTTGCAAGGCAGCAGTGTTATCCATTGAGCTGCCAACAGGATCCTTCCACATTTTAATGTGCATGCAGGCTTCCCTGGTCCCTAAGATCCCTTAGCAAAACCAAGCAAACAAGCATTAGGCCAACTAACTGCAGTGGCTTCAAAGTGTTATCTAGCCTCTTTGTGGGGTCAGGACCAATGACTTTTGATTGATAAGCCTTTAGTTGATATTGTATCCTTGAAGTAATTTTGCATAGAATACTAATATAATACTTGTTACTACTAACAAGAGTCAACAGTGCTCAGACCTAGATTCCTGGAGTAACCTTAGATGCTACACAGAAGGTTTCTCCATAGGAGGTTTTTGTCCTCCCTTAACTCGCCTTAGGACAAAGGTGTAGCCTGGTAGGAATCTTGTAATATCTCACTATTCACCTACCAGTCCTTGGCAGAATGCACCTGTGCTGTACTTGAGGATTTACAAGCCAATTTCTTCACATGCATGAACAATTACATAATGAAAGGTTCATACATTATACATCCCCATGCTGTTATATTATCCCAAAGGGTTGTACAGGAAGTACAGAATAGCTATGTATGCTATTTCCATAGATTCTGTGAAAAACAATGTCATTTGAATACCATGTAGTATTTTCACCTGGGACATTTATAGCATATATACCATAAATTTCCTATACATGTGGGTCCCACCTTTAGGACACTCAAATATCAGAAAACCTCAAATTATTTTTTTATAATAAAGCCTGGAGAACACAGAAATGGCTGCACATTGCACCCATAGTTGATACTAAAGCTTGTTCAGCTACATTAAAAAACAAAACCTGAAGTTAGTATATAATTTGATCAAACCATATTTCCTCATGTACCACGTGCAGGTCTTCTGATCCCTACTCTAGCCATGGTGCAGCATTTGCCGGCGACTACCACCGCAGCAAGGCCAGTGCCCACAGGGGGAAGCAGCCCAGCAGTCCAGTGACCCCAGTGTTGCAGAACCAAGCCCCCAGGGCCAGAGCCGCACCACCCTGCAGGCATGGCCAACAGAGGCAATGGCTCACAACCAACACCTTGTGTGAACAGATTTAAAAGCCCACTCCATGTGCTCCCAGTTAAACTGAGAAAGAGGAGGTACTTACCATGCACATCATGCATATGGTCACATATGGGCCTTATAGGAAGGAGTGCAAAAACCACAAAGAAAGGGGACAGAATACAAAAATGCACAAGCCTGGAGAACACAGAAATGGCTGCACATTGCACCCATGGTTGATACTAAAGCTTGTTCAGCTACATTAAAAATCAATATCAGAAGTTAGTATATAATTTGATCAAACCATTTTGCCTCATGTACCACGTGCAGGTCTGATACACAAGTCCCTACTCTAGCCATGTTGCAGCGTTCGCCGGCAACCACCACCATCGCAAGGGATTGCTGGACCGCTGGGCTGCTCCCCCCTGTGGGCACTGGCTTTGTGGTTGTGGTGCTCACTGGCGAACGCTGCATCATGGGTAGAGTAGGGACTAATGTGTATCAGAAGACCTGCACGTGGTACATGAGACAATATGGATCAAATTATATACTATCTTCTGGTTGGTTTTTAGGCTGCGTTCACACTACGTATATTTCAGTCAGTATATGTATATTTCAGTCAGTATATTTCAGTCAGTATTGCAACCAAAACCAGGAGTGGATTAAAAACACAGAAAGGATCTGTTCACACAATGTTGAAATTGATTGGATGGCTGCCATATAACAGTAAATAACTGCCATTATGTCAATATAACAGCCGTTGTTCTAAAATAACAGCAAATATTTGCTATTAAATGGCGGCTATCCACTCAATTTCAACATTGTGTGAACAGATCCTTTCTGTGTTTTTAATCCACTCCTGGTTTTGGTTGCAATACTGACTGAAATATATGTAGTGTGAACCCAGCCTTAATGTAGCTGAACAAGCTTTAGTTTTAACCATGGGTGTGATGTGCAGCCATTTCTGTTCTCCAGGCTTTTGCATACCTCTCATTACTTTATTGGTTGTTGCATAGCAACAGCATAGCAGCATTATTTACAAAACTCTGGGGGTTACAAAAACAGCTTGGCTAATGCTGCTACAATTTTCACTGCTGTGTGAACCAGGCCTTACCACTAAGTAACTTAACAATAATTTTTTTTATGTTCATGTTTAGGATCTGAACCGAACATTGGGATGTTCTCTCACCACTAACTTGGAATAAAATTGGAGAGCGTAGAGGCCCATCTGCTGTCTGGTTATGAATTTTTAGATCTGTGCCCCCATAAATTTGCTCCTGCTCGAGTCTCTGGGTCCCCAGCTCACTGACTGCCCACTCAGCCAATCAGAGGTTTGCCGGCAGGACAGCGTACTGATTAGCTGAGTCCGAACAGGACTGCCCCAGGGGGAATGCAGGCAGATAAACATTGGCTGTTGATTATTGTAGAATGTAGTAACAGCTATGGTTAACTGTTTTGCTGTGCCTGTAAGGCACAGCAAAACAGTTAACCATAGCTGTTACTACATTCTTGTAGTGGAATGAAAATCTGTAGCGAGAATGAAGGGCTATAGACTATAATGGAATAATAGTACTGAGTATTGCAGTGGCTTTTACTGTGAAACACTACTTGTGAACGCTCCCTTAATAATCTTTTATAAGTTTTTTGGGGTGTTTTTGCATTATTTTTAATGAGGTGTTTTAGTCAGAATAGACTGATAAGCTATCCACAGGATAGCTTGTCAAATGATCAGCTCCTTTTCACTTAAATGGGACGCACTAGCTCCCATACACACTAATCGCACACCTTGGGTTATTTTTCCCCTTTTCTGTGGGTGGCAGTACCGATAGTCCTGGGGAGTCAATTGCCACTCAGGACTACCGTGTCAAGAACCCAAGGGACCCATCAGAACCCGGCAGGTCACCATCCATTTGGGGATTACAGCCGGCCACAACACAAAGCAGGTATCACCATCACACCTGTGTGCTAGACTAGCACTGGCGTCACGACAATACCACCTATGGTTGAGCTGTCAAAACCAACTGTCATAACATCATCCAACTTTACCATCTGAGAAAATAAAGAGCCTCATCCCCAACTACCACAAAAGACCTCAAGCTGTCATTCATGTTAGAGGAGGCAGTACACAGTATTAAGAACTGGGGTATGTAAACTTTTGATCAGAGTCATTTGGATGTTTTTGGTTGTCATTATGATTTGAAAAGAGAAAATGCAGTAGTTTGACAATAATTGGCTTCACCCAACCACTGACCATGAGTGGGGAAAAAAAGCTTTTGTGTTATCATTCATATTCTTTGAAAAAAAGACAAGAAAGCAAAAATTCTGCAGCGTACGTGTCGACGTCATTGTTCCCCAGAGGGTGAGAGCCTCGAAGGACAGAGACTTTCAGAGCACCGAGCTAAGGTGTGAAGACCAACTTGCATCTGTCCAACACATTGTGGTGACGTTTTCTTTTTTTGTTTCTTATTGTGCTTTGAAGAATTTTTGTCTTTACTGAGAAAGTTGCAAGATTTATATATAAAGAAAAACAAGGTTTTTTTGCAAGCAGCATGTTGTGGTGTCCCATCACTTAATTCATTGTATGTAAACATTAGAGCACAACTGTATTATGTATTACCTAAATACAGCAACTATATAGTGGTAGATACTAGCACTCTGGAAAAAGTATGTCTTTACAGCTTCTTAAGATTCAAATATCTTTATTTGGCATCACAGAAATAAAAAGCAAAAGGTTGTAAGCTAAAAAACACGCCGACGTGTTGCAAGGCTATACCTCTTAATCATGGCAAGACGTTAAGCATTTTAAAGGCAAATTACGGTGAGCGGACAGTTTGTTTTGCAGATACTAGTGTGGTGTCCCACTAGGGGTGTTACTGTTGTTTATACACTTCGCAAAAGTCTGTACTTTTTGTGGTCTTATTGCAGCTAAAGCAGTATTAAGAGATGACCACTAGATGTCGCTAAATTATGTATTGAAGTGTAGAAGCTGCACAGCTGAAGTGTCTCAAAGGGTTATTGTGCTTGTGTGTACCAGAATCTGTGGACCAGTAGGTTCTTCACTTTCTTCTGTCCTATCACCTCTTCTTTCTGTTCTTCTGTTGCACTCTTTCCACTCAACCACAGCCCGCCTTACACGCTGGATAGGAATTTAGTCCCTTGGGTGAAGGAGGAGTCTTAGTCGGGATTCTGTGGAGGAAGGACGCAGACCGGATTGCTCTCCACAGTGGTTCTACTTGGGCCCTGGCCTTCCGCCAGATCCCCCCCATAAGTAAGAGGAGCAGTCAGTGCCCCGCATGGGTGGGACACAGGACAGTACTGTGTTACAAACTTCTCTCTCAGTGCCTATACCTAGTATGATGCAGTGTTAAACCTCTCAGGAGAGGACAAGCCAACAGATCACTTCAACCCACGCAGTAGGAGAAACAACAGTGCAGGACAGTATCCACTAAAGAGCTTAAGAGCTAGGAACTGATCCGGGTGGAGCAAAGTTACTATAAAAGTCTATGAAAGTGTCAGCCAGGGAACACTCAGCACTCTTCTGATCCCAGGTAACATGGTCTGGGGCCTGTGTCACCTATTAGTACGGTTCATCCAACGCCTATGGTGTGAAGACTCTAGAAAGGTCAATACACAGGCACAGGTTTTCTCATTCTTCTTCTTCTGAAAGTGTTCTTCTATATACTCCAACATTTCGGCAGAGCACATTACTACTTGAGTTGAGATTCTCATGGCACCCTCCTCTCTACTACGCTACCTCAGTTAAACTCTACCAAGTATTTTTTGGAACATTATCAAGTGTATATGCGAGCTCATCTGTATTACCTGTTGCACATTTGCCAATAGTAAAGCAAGTCAACGTTATTCATGGAGTCTGTGATTATTTACTACCACCTACATAGCATATACACCACAACCTTGGGACATTTCCACTTTCTGTGGGGGGCGGGTCCTACTATTCGGGAGGGTTATTACCCCACCCTGGCCCCCTGTGATGACATCATCCATGACTACACTATCCCAAGGGACCTGGTAGCATCCCGACAGAATACCGAACACACAGGAAAAAGGTACAGCCAGCCTTACACCTTAAAAGCAGGCATGCCATCACACCTGTGTGCCCACAAGCACTGACGTCACGTGACAAAATCTGAAGGTCTGGCTGTATCTCGGCCATCCACCACAGGAGTGGCGTCACACTTTCATCTAGCAAGTGACCGGCCGTCCCACCGCTATAACACCATCCAGGGGCCCACCACACTAGCACTACACAGGTGCTCTGCCAACTATATAAATAATAACAATACAGTTAAATCTGGTAACTACATCTAGCAACATACTGTCACCTTTTGTGCCCAGACACACTAATATGGGCCCATCCGTACCCCAGCATTATGATCTTTTTTTGTGCTATCTCGCCGACACATAGTAATATGCTCCTTTTGTGCCCTCACACACTAGGTAGCCCCCTTTTTCCCACTGTCTACCATTTACTCATATTTGGCTCCCACATAAAAGTAAGCTCTTCTTTGTGGACACACAAACAAGTTAGCTCCCTTTTCCCCCCATACACACCGACATGCCCCATTACCAAGCTAAAAACTGGAACCCTTTCCTGCTTGCAATGACACTCAATCATGACAATGCAAATCTAATTGAAGGCAGCAGTCGGGGCAATTTATGGGCTGGGCCTGGCCCACTGAACCCATATTATCTGTGTGGCCTGCTTCCCCCATTAGATGTATGCCACTGCAGAGGCTAGAATTTTTTTTTTTTTAAAAAGCATTTGCCAACCTAATTAAAGGGGCTGTTAAGACGTGCTGTTGCAGTTTTAGATATATGCTCAGGGAGGTATAAATAAAAAAAAAAAAAAGGAATAACATTCCTTGTTCCTGCAACGTTGTCAGGATCATGCAGCTCCAGCCCCTGCTGCAAGGCTCTTCCTAGTTCGGGGTACTATTACGTCACGTGCCTGCTCAGCCAATCAGTGGCTGAGCTGGCACACTGCTGCAGCAAATAAGTGGAAGAGTGGGCCTGTAATGTCATGTCTTCAAACCAGCACAGCACAAGTGCAGCACAGCAGGGACTAGGGCGGCATTATACTGATGGTGGCAGAAGAGCCAAGAAGGTAAGTTTTGGGCATTCTGGGCTGTTTTTAGTGCTCAAAAGGCATTTCTGTATCCTCAAAAGGCATTTCTAATCTAAAATACAAGCTGTTTATGGGAACCTACGATACAAGGTCTTTTTTTACTAACTTATGACTGAAACCCACACAGGGTTCCTTATAGGGTGTGATTGATCAACAACTTGAGAATGACTCCCATCATGTAACAATTGTCTATTTTTACTGCTACATCACAAATGCAAAAATAATAGAGAAGATTCACCTCTGTTTATTCAGCCATATAAGAACCAGTTCTCACAGGTTCCTCTTCATCAGAGATTAAGTAGGATGTGATTATGCAATATGCATATGGTTTGTTTTCTGTTCCAAGCTACAGCCACACCAGGAGCCTCTCCTTCCCCCCAGGACCCTAAAGGAGCAGAAATCATCAACTGTAGCATCATTACCCTAGAATGTGTTCTCAGCGCCAAACAGCTTACCTGTAGGCTTACATTTACCTGTAAAATAAGTGTCTGGAGTCTTGCAGGATGTGCATCACTAACAGGATGGAGAGCAAACACCCTTATATCTGAACGTCTCTTAATATCATTACTAGCCTGAGGCTTATTATGTACGTTACATAAAAACTTATTCCAGTGAAACCTCTTTGAGATGAACACAGGAAATCTGGTCTGCTCAGAGAGGTCTCTCTATACAATACCAAGTACCCACTAGGCCACTGCATTGAGTTGAATTTCAGAGATGGTTTAAAAATAGTTTAAAGGGAATTTTTTTTAAAACTGTAAAAGTTTTTTTAGTTTTTGCATATCAAACATACAAAGCAGACACAAGAAGCCCATAAACAGGGAAATATTTGGGATTACCATTTGTAATCATGCTGTCTGATGTCACTGATGTCTCTCATAGGTTTCAGACAATTATAATCCAAGAATGAACAGGACAACAACTATATCAGCATGGTTCAATGCATTCTGACTATATCACTTTCAACCCATAGCATGACATCATTGCAGGAGGCTTCACCTTACTGCTTTTGACATATATGCTTCACTCTGGGGTACAGCCTTTAGCTTGTCTCTTCTATGTCTGCATCCATGGCTCTCCATAACTTATTCAATATTAGCGTCTTCTGGATGTGTCAATAGCTTCTCTCTATGGAATGATTGGCAGGGGATAATAGGATAAATAGTAACAGGGCTACCGTCTGCCAACAGAGATTTTGTTTTACATGTTTTCATAGAAACCATTTATTCAAGCACAACAAAAAGGTAGGAGAGATTCTACTTTTGCAATGAAAGGTTGCAACAGTATCTGTATATGAATTCAAAAAAAGACTAATTTGGAAAATGCTTTGTCCTTGAAAAATTTAGATGAGTTACAGGTGCACACCATGGGGAGCCAGCAGCGCTTCCACATATGTGCATGGAATGCGTTCTGATCAGTGGAAACCATGGCCCCATTTCTCTATAATAGCCATGCAATGTTGTCAATAATCACAACAGTCACACATTGCAAATGTATATGTGCAGAACCCAGCAGAACTACATGGTCATGGCTGCCGGTAAGATGCAATACTCTATACATAATATAAAGAAAGGACCAGGCCATGCTTCAGAGCAGTAGGCAGGGCAGATTGCAGAGTCCCAGTCCAATAAGGCTTGACGCTGGTGTCCCAGTTCTGTATTTGAAGGTACTGATGAAGTGCTCCTATGTCAGTTATTAGAGTTTTCTGATCATCACTAGCGGTTTTCTTCTGAGCTTCTCCTGTCATCACCGGAACTTCTAACCTTTGACTTGCTTCTTCTGTAGTGAAGGTACTAGTGAAGGCCTAGAAGAAGCGGGAAGGGGAAGAACAGAGCTACTGGTGGTGTCACTAGTAATTAAATGTGGCAAGGTGGTTTAGCAGAGACCAGTATGTGGGCTAATGGAGGCTACTACAGCAGCGGCTTTGGCACCTCGTGGCCATAGGTGGGCTATGGCTTCAGAGGTCCCCCTGAACACTTGGATGTTTAGTAAGGTGGAGGGCACCTGGTGTGATTCTCTAACCTGCCTTGTGCTAGTGGAAGTTTGTGCTGGAGCATTGGAAAAGATACATTGACTGAAAAAATCCATTGCAATTTCTCATGATAACAGACATGCTGCATGCACTTAATACAGATGATTTCCACTACTTGGGGATGGGCTTTTACAACATTCCATTCATGTACTTTGCCGTAATCTGTTTCAGATTTTTGGGTGTGTAATCTGCACTAAAAATCTGCAACAAATATATGTGTGAAGTTTGACTTACTAGACATAAAACCTGTTACACATATAGGAATATGGTGCAGAATGGCATTTTTAATAATAAGGTGTCACTATACTGCAATGATGGTGACCACAGATAACTAGTAAGTGTCAATAATGCCGCATGCTAAATCAATGGTTCACTGTGGCACACAAAAAGCTAAGAGAGGAAGATGAAGATAGCTGATGCTACATCAAGTGGTGTCAAGTATATGTTCTATCTGTGTATACTATCTATATGCACTAACTATAGGTAAGGTATATGGTGACCTTTAGAGACATGAATAGATTAGAGTTTAAAGTGCACAATCTTTGGTGCCCAAGAGAGGATCCAGTAAAGGGGTCAAACCAGACAGAAAGGGGAAGACTGGAGGTTACAAATAAAATAGGTAAGGAATGGATGCAAGGCAAATGTGTCCCGTCAATATATAATATAAAAGCAGAAAAGAGGGGTGACTAGCTGGTTGTGGTCATTTTGAACCTGATCCACTGTATTGGTGTGAGAATTTCTTCCTCTAGTCTGGAGGACTATACTACTTGCTGTAAGTAAGTAGCAGTATAATGACTTTTATGTTAGTAATCAATATCATCTAAATCTTACACAAGGAATATCCAGGCTTAGGATATTCCAGCAGCCTTACAACGTGCCTTGCAGCTAATGGTGTGAAACAATTTTTAATTACAACTTTCTATGACTTCACCAACTTCTATAAATTACTATGGGAATGCGTTGTCTCCCCAGACCTTAATGTTACAGTTTCAGTAATGATTCATAGCGTATAATATATGGGTCAGCCAAGGATAATATTTACAGATGGATGCAATTAGTATTGGGAACCATGATGCTTTGTGGTATGGCACATCATGTAAAACTCTGCTAGCTAGGAAGAACTTGAAGTGCATGGGGAATGTTTGACACATCTGTCACTTTTCAGTCTAACCAGCCCTGATGAAAGAACTGCAGTGCAAAAATCTGACCAAATGACAGATTTCATAACACAGTAACAAACCTATGTAGGAATGCCCATTCAGATGATATTCAGCCTGCGCAAAAAAGTATTTAGATGGCAATATCCCCTTAAATGAGAACTACAGCCAAAATGAAATGGCTGCAGGCATGGTGGTGCAGAATTTTCTAAGCATGTGTAGTGCTGTACAATGTCAATAACAGTTGACATGAATAAAGTACAGACAGACTGGCACATAGGGAGAGAGGATCCCAATTTCATTGGGCAACCATTAGCCAGTGAAGGGACTGATCATAGCAGTCTCTACCAACTAGCACAAGGACAAGTGAAAAGCCCATAGAGCAAAAAAAATGATGAAAATACTCGCATAGAAATTATATAATGGCCAAGAATAGTTCTACTCCACTTGTACTCACACAACAACTTATCCTGAAAAGTTACCTGCAATTACAGACGTTAATGCAAATTCTATATTCTTCCTAATTTTCCATTAATTATTACTTTCTACTCCATTACAGATATCAGAAGGTGCACGGCATTGCTAGTACTTCTCATTTATTATTTAGCAGAATTAGGCCTATTAAGACCTATTTCTTACAGTTTAGAAAGTTACCTTATCTAGGAATTGAGGGAGGTTAAATGAAAGTTTAAGGGGCCTTTCTGTGTTTATACAAACACTTTTTATGGCTATATCATATCAAGAAAAAAATTACTGTACGGCTGAAATGCAGGATTATGACAAAGGAAGCCCATTGCAGCCATTTACCTTTAAACACTTTATGGACTGGATTGACAACGAGCCATTAGCTAGATACATTATGAAATGTCTGCATCAATATTTCTTTGTAGTTCATGATAAGTTTAAATAACATCTCATCACACCGCCATGTCATATTCACCACCACATCAAGGTAGCATAAAGATTTACATGCTTTTGAGCTGCAGTATTAAAGTAAAATAAACTTTTCCAAATTAGAAGCATAATTTTTCATTATACCAATGTATCAAGTCAAGATTAAACATCAAATGGAAAGAATCTGCTGGGAGACTTTACTAGAAGAAACTGGGGACCATCAGAATGAAGTATGGCCACAGCGGACGCTCAGGTAAATATTTGGATAACAAGCTGTCACGGCTAAGCTGATGTCAAGAGATTATTTAGAGAATGAACCTAATGGTATTTCACAAGATACAAGAGCAAAACAAAGCCTATACACAACCCAGTAACATTCACTCCAGCTATCACTGTGTGTCTTTAGGTAGTATGTGTACTTGGCCATTGGAAACATTTGTTCATGATAACCCACAATCAGGGCTGACGACAGCAGAGGGCTTACCCGGGCAAGTGCTGGGAACCCAGCGCCTCCAGGGGCCCAAAGAGGCAGAGGGGCCCGGTATTCTGATGTTCAGTCTGTTCACTGTAGTGCAGGGTGACTGGGCTGAACACGAGAAGACAGAGAAAGAGCAGGACCCGCATCCTGCAGAGAGAGAGAGAGGAAGGACCTGATCACATGACCCACAAGTCCTCAATTCTACAGTGTGGACATCAGCCAAGCATAAAGGAAGAGGCAGAAGACTGATCTGTAAGTGCTGTGTGTATATGTCAGTCAGTAATGTTTGTTAGTAATGTGTGCCAGTGTGTGTGTGTGTGCGTGTGTGTCAGTCAGTAAGTGTATGTGTGTCAGTCAGTAATGATTGTCTGTGTGTCAGTAATATGTGCCAGTCAGTAAGTGTGTGTGTATGTGTCAGTCAGTAATATTTCTCAGTAATATGTATCAGTATGTGTGTCTGTGTGTGTGTGTGTCAGTAATATGTGTCAGTCAGTATGTGTGTGTGTGTCAGTCAGTAATGTGCATGTGTCAGTAATGTGTGTGTCAGTAAGTCAGTAATGTGTATGTCCTTAAGGGTCCTATTACACCAACAGATTTATCAGATTTATCTTTTAGCAGCCAAAGCCAGGAACAGACTATAAACAGAGAACAGGTCATAAAGAAAAGATTAATATGTCTCCTCTGTTCACATCCAGTCCTGGTTTTGACTGCAGAAATCTGTCAGATAAATATGTTGGTGTAATAGGGCCCTAGGGGTGGTATTAACATGGAACGATTATCATTCAAAAAATCATTAAATCGCTCTGATTTGAATGATAATCGTTTAGTGTAAAAGCAGACGAGTAAACGACCAATGAGAAATCGTTGGTCGTTTAATAGAATTTGGACCTATTTTTATTATTGATCGTTCGCATGTAATAAGTCATCGTTTGCAGTAGCGGCGAACATAGTGGCGAGACAGGGCGAACGATCATCATAAGCAACGATCATCACTCCGTGTAATTGGGTGATTGATTTTAGGTCATTGACCATAGCGGTTGTTTGAGTTTGTTTATTATTAATCGTTGATTGTCGAAAAATCGCTTCTTGTAATAGTACCCTTAGTGTCTGTGCCATTTATGTGTGTGTGTGTTAGTAAGTGTCTGTGTCATTTATGTGTGTGTTAGTAAGTGTCTGTGTCAGTAATGTATGTGTCTGTAAGTCAGTAATGTGAATCAGTCATGTGTGTGCCTGTAAGCCATTAATGTGTATGCCATTAAGCGTCTGTGTCAGTAATGTGTGTTTGTGTATGTCATTAAGTGTCTGTGTCAGTAATGCGTGTGTATGTGTCAGTAAGTGTCTGTGTCGATAATGTGTATGTGTCAGTGTCTGTGTCGGTAATGTGTATGTGTCAGTAAGTGTCTTTGTCCATAGGTTAGTATTGTGTATGTCATTAAGTGTCTGTGTTGGTAAGTGTGTGTGTGTCGGTAATGTGTGTTTCTGTATGTTAGTGATGTTTAAAGTGTGCAAAAACCTGGAGCTGGCCCTGCCCACAATAGTCTCCAAAAACATCTCCAATAGTTATGCAATCCCACATTACTTGTACTCTCTTTTCTACTTAAGTGTATAGATTTTTATCTTGCTGCCACATTACCTTTTAAGCAAGTCCTGATTATACCGGTGCCACTATGCCAATATGCAGTAGTTTTCATTAAAAAAAATTATCTAGTGTAGCTAGATGCTGTCTGATCATACAATCTTTATAGATATGTTCTGCATAATATACCTGTCCTCCTGCTACTGACAGCTTTCTCCCTATTACTGATCATAATGGAAAAATTGTTGGGAGATGGGTGGGACAGAGAGTCTGCCACTCATAAATACACCAGAGTAGACCAATTCTAGTTTTTCTGCTGTCTGAAGCAAAAATATAAATGCCCACCTTCCCACACACATAACTATATATACCAGCAGTTGATATATTGCATACTGTACATAACTATATACCAGAAATTAAATTATTGCAGACATAGTTACATACCAGAACTTAATATATTGCATACATAACTATATGTAGTGCTGGTGGTATCCAGCAACCAACTAATAGTGGCAGCTTCATAGATAGTGGCAGAAATCCCCCTATAGTACCAGTCATAGGGACCCCCTGCCCATCAGGTGACAGCAAGTATGGACAGTCACAGACTGGTGGCCAATACGTCATGCAGCCCATCCAAACATCTTTCTGTCTGAACCTGGATTGTGCTGAGGGCAGTCCAGCAAGATCAGCCCCCATTACAGCCTTGCCCAGGAGGCCGCTGCACAGTTCACAGTCAGCTGGGCCTGACTGAACTAAAATGATAGGGCAGAAGTTGCTGCCCCCTAAGGAACCAGTAAATCTGCCACCTGAGGCATAACTCCATGTGAACCTCATCGGTTCTGTTAAACTAATCTGATCAGCTTCTTTGAGGAGGTAAGATCTAGACTGGACAAGGTTGACTCATTGGATGTCAGAAGTACAGGGGACCCAAAGGAGTGACAGGAAGACTCTGGAAGAGCGTCATTAGGTGAGAATGGTCTGTTTTATAGTGTGGGTAGCCAAGGGTTGCTAAGGAGAGCCATCTCTGAATTGTATCTTTCGCTGCTGAATGCCAGAGTGACTAGCTCCACTTTTGCGGTACGAGACAAGTGGGTGCAGGGTATAGGATGACTCCTAATGATGACTCCCTAATGCAGGATTTACTCTCCCTTACACCTCTGTTAGCTCTATGTGAAGCCCAAAAAAAGCCTTAACTTTTCCTTATCCATCAGGTATATAAGACATGAATAACGATCAGCGTTTAGACAAATAAATAGTTAGAAAAATCATTAGAAAATTTGCAAGAAAAATCGTTATTGCGATAGTTTTTAAGATCGCTTAAGCCCATCTTTCACATAGGGTGAATCTTTGAAAGACTGTTTACACACGATTTGAGAACATGTTGAAAGATCAAAATTAACGATTTCTCGCTCGTCGCTTGATCTTTTGTTGTGTTTACACGGAACAATTATCGCTCAAATGCGATTGTTATTGTGAAAATTCGAACGATAATCGTTGCATGTAAATGCAGCATTAGGTTAACAAAGAATCCCCCACTTCCCACAGTGGAGGAATTTCTGTCTAGAATGAATATTATAATTTGCTTAGAAAGGGGGTTACATATAAAGTGAAAGTGTGCCTGAAAGTTTAAGTCTAGAGATGAGCGAACCAGGTTCGGGTTCAAGTCGATCCGAACCAGAACGTTCGGCATTTGATTAGTGGTGGCTGCTGAAGTTGGATAAAGCTCTAAGGTTGTCTGGAAAACATGGATACAGCCAATGACTATATCCATGATTTCCACATAGCCTTAGGGCTTTATCCAAGTTCAGCAGCCACCGCTAATCAAATGCTGAAAGTTTGGGTTCGGATCGACTCGAGCATGCTCCAGGTTCGCTCATCTCTATTTAAGTCCATCTGGGGTCGGTGGTTGGACACTGGTCCGGTATGGCCTAGTACAATATTGCTGCAAATTTGTAGGATATCAGATATTTCTACCCATTGTAATAATCCATAGGTGGTCAATACACATTACAAGATACGGCATGGCTGGTTTGATTTAAAGCAGAAGTCCAGCCTCAGCTAATTTTTCACAGGTGAAAGGGGAAGGGTAACTATGAAGCATTGCTTACCTCTCCCCGTGACAGGGGCAGGGTAACTATGAAGCATTGCTTACCTCTCTCCGTGACAGGGGCAGGGTAACTATGAAGCATTGCTTACCTCTCCTCCTCGCCCCTGATGTGCTATCTAACGTCACAACTCGGGGGGGAAATGCCTGTCCTGGGTGATGGACAGCCCGCTCGGCCAATCAGTGACTCAGCAGCGTCTCACCACAGTCACAAACTGGCTGAACGCCCAGTCTATCAGCCAGGTTGTGATGTCTTCAGCATCAGAGATCCCGGAGCCCTTCGTTATTTTTCACAGTGCCCTTGCCTTTTTAGAAAAAAAAAAACGAAAGCTGGACTTCTTTAACGGTTTATCTTGTGTTTTGTATTGCACTGTATTGCATTTAAACCTTTGGGTTCTTTACATGATGGATCGGTGCAGTTGCAAGGATGCCGGTGGCACGGTTTTTGAACCACCGCCTGGTTCCTGTGCACAGCACTGGTCTTACCAAACACCGGCCCGCCTGAAGCACCATTGGCAGGCTCACCAGACCACAATGAATGGAGCCGCATCACACTGAGGGCCGGCCGGCCCACCCATAGCCCCTCAGGCCAGGCCGCCTCTTGTGAATAGACTGTGCTGTGCACGGGAACCAGGCGGTGATTCAAAAATAGGTTCCCTGCGCCAGTACCTATCCATTCATGTAAAATACCCTGATGGCCTGATGGTACATTCGCTTTAATAAGGAACACCTATGTTCTATCTATGTTTTAGAAGAAAGGAAAATCCACAAAATGAATTGCTATAGGACTTGAAAGAGTTGCCTGTTCATTGTTTTTTTCTTAAAGGTGTAAGCTGGATAAACTAAAAATATGGTCTCCACACACACTAGCTAACGTCATTCTATAACATGGAGGGACATTAGGGGCGGGGTTATCAGTAAACGTGGATTTATGCGTCTCATCTAAAATCCCCTGACAACAACTCCCACCGACACATCAAAAACGTCCGCCTTCATCCCGGGCGTGCTAGATTCCCCACACACCACGCGGGTCACTCGGTCACATGACACCAGTAACCCTTTTCCCTCCCAACTCCTCGGCTCAGTCCCCATGGACATAACATCTATGACGTCACGCCTAACTCCGGTCATGTGACTTATATGCCTCCCTTCTACGTTCCAGCTTACTTACTACAACTCCCAGAACTCCTCGCGCGTACTGCTTATGGGATGTGTAGTTCTGAGATCTACCAGGATAAGAGGCGATGTGTTTGAAAGAACTACACTTCCCAGATATCCGGGCGGTGATGACGTCCCTACGTGTGTGACATTAGGGCGGGGGGAGCGTCCTGGGTACATTTTCTTCTATATACAGAGAAGGCCATCTGCTAAGACTCCCGTGTGGTGCTGTAGTGAGTGCCCGGCGTCCGCCTGCAGGCTGTGACATGGGGGCAGAGTTTTCATAGACTAGTACGGGAGGCAGGCTGTGGGCTCCATATTGCCTGAGGATGTAGTGTGCACTGTGCTGCGCCTCCTCCATACACTACAGCAAGTGCCGTTAGTGAGACCCATGTGTATTACTGTGACTAGTGCTGTGTGCACTGAGGAGCATTGCCATACTGCTGTGACCATTGTCCATTGAGTGGACATTAGTAGCACCATCCTATTAGCTGCTGTTGGCTCTTGTATGTTACATTGCGGTGCTGTTTAGATAAAGTTTCTTCAGGTTTATTATAAAGTACAGGAGGGTCAGCCATGCAGGCGACTTGTGTGCACTGTGCTGCCGCAGCGTCTTCCCAGGCTACACTGCGCTGATCTGACGTTTAGCCGGAACAGATTGCTCCACAATGGCCCATATCCGAGACTTCCCAGGACAGGTAAGAATCTACAGTATCCATATACATTATATCACAATACTCCATAACACACTGATAACTCAAGTTTTAGAGTGAGATTGCTGTATCAGACATTAAGCCAAAATGGCGCCACCTTACCCAAAATGTTTGTTGTTTTAGACAACATGTCAACAAACTGGTGACCAGGGGCGGATAAACTTTATAATAGGCCCCGGGCTGTTGACCAAGCTTGGGCCCCCCCACCCCACTGTAACTTTGGCAGCACTAGCGTGGTGTCAGTAGTACAGGATAGAAAAGATGCCCAGATTTGTGCAAAATTGCAGTAAAAAAGCTGTCTTTTTTGCAAATCATGGCAGAACTGTAGCCAGGAGACAATACACCACTGAAAGGATAAGTCTTTTTGGGTGGCCATGGGCCCCCCAGGAGCTCAGGGCCTGGGCTACCGCTGGTGACAGATGCACAGGGCCATTGGTCTGATGTGGCGTCTGACTGTCTATAATCCAAAATAGGGAATGTGGGGCCTAATCCTCCTAACACTTGAGTCCTGGTCCCTACAAGCAGAATATTTGGCTGCAGGAAATAGGGTAGGGGAGTAAAGCCGCTCTAATATGACGTCCCTTTCATTCTTTTAGAAAGTAAATTATAAAAATGTCCTCTTAGTGGATTTCTAAATAATTCTTCCTCTGTAGGGTTCCAGAATGGATCCAGAACGCCTTTTCACCAAGCTTGAGCGCATTGGGAGGGGCTCATTTGGAGAGGTGTACAAAGGTATAGAGAACCGCAGCAAAGAAGTGGTGGCGATCAAGATCATTGATCTGGAAGAGGCAGAAGATGAGATTGAAGACATTCAGCAGGAGATCACTGTTCTGAGCCAGTGTGACAGTCCTTACATTACGCGCTATTATGGCTCTTACCTGAAGGTAGACCTTTATTAATGTGATATTGAAAACCTTGCACCAAAAAAAATAAGTGTCTAGATAGGTGCAGTAAAGTGGTATTCCCATCTGAAGAAGTTATTTCCCATCCACAGTATAGGCTACTGCAGCTTGGACACTATTGAAATGAAAGGGATCTGAGTCTTTGCAGGGACTAGAGATGATTGAACATCGGGAAATGTCAGGTTCGATCGAACTCGAGCCTTGTCGAACCTTCGTCATTTGATTCCTGATGCCTTCCCGTTCCGTGGGGAAGGTGGAGACAGCCCGAGTACCGCCTGGAAAAGATTACCTAGGCTGTATCCCTGTTTTCCAGGCTGTACTTGATCGAACTTGACATTTCCCGATATTCGATCATCTCTAGCAGGGACTACATAATAAACATAGCCTTCTGCTTCTGTTCATTGTATTTTAAGATAATTTACTTTTCACTTTTTATTATGTGTTTTTTTTATTTTCCACAGGGGTCAAAACTCTGGATCATCATGGAGTATTTGGGTGGAGGATCTGCACTAGACTTGGTATATACATGTATATTTACTCTCTGTATAGATGTGTGTGGCATATGTACAGGGAATCTTCACTGCCACATTTGCCAAACACAGTCATAACAAAGTATGAACATAGCTTAAGGGCCATTCATATGTCTGCAAAATACCATCTGTACATGGACAGTATTCTGCGGACTGAACCTCAGAGCTCCAAGCATCATAATGAATGCTTATGCCAGGAGCGCCAATGTCCTGTCCACAGAATACTGTCCACATACTGATAGTATTTTGCAGACATGTATGGCCCATAAGACTGTTATAATGGAACCATAATGGCAGTGCCAGTTCTCGCCCACAACGGACACCATCAGTGCTCAATGGACCAAAGTGACTATAATGCCGTCCTTTGAAGTTCGGTTTGGTGTCTGTTGTCTTAATGGGAATGATAGTGTGGGAACAATGCTACTGAATCAATGACAAAGACTTCAAATTAACTTTCTAAAAGTAATACTGCATGTGAATACAGCCTCAATGTATGTTTATACCCTGCAAATAACAGCCAGTGTTGTCAGATTAACTTAAACATTAAAAACAGACGTTCTTTTGCTATGACAGCGGTTATTTTTTTACTTATTTTTACATTGTGTGAACATGTGTGAGCCTTAGAATGGAACCAGCACAGAGAAAAACTCTAATGAAAAGGATTTTCTGTGTTTTGCAGCCACTCCTGGTTCTAGCTAAAAATGCTGATTAAAATACTAAGTGTGAACAGATCCTTACTTGGATGTATGCCACTGACTGATATGTATTCTGTAGTCTCAGGAAAGATTCTCCATATACTACTACTTATTTCTATTCTTTCATTGCCGCAGTTGAAACCTGGCCCCCTGGAGGAGTCTTACATTGCGACCATATTACGAGAGATACTTAAAGGTCTAGATTATTTACATTCTGAAAGGAAGATCCACAGAGACATAAAAGGTACAAGCACTGTCAATTTTTATCATGACAAAAAAAAAAACTTGAAGGTTATGTTCACACAGTCTTTTTTTGGGGCCGTTTGATTGCTGTCATTTTGAGTCCACAGCAGTCGTTATGAAATAAGAGCCCTATTCACTTTTTTTACTTACCGTAAATTCTATTTTACGGTAAGCAGCTTATATAGTTGTTGTCTTTGCCTCCTTAGCTGCGAATGTGCTGCTGTCAGAGCAGGGTGATGTGAAACTGGCTGACTTTGGGGTAGCGGGTCAACTGACAGATACTCAAATCAAGAGGAACACCTTTGTAGGAACACCATTCTGGATGGCTCCGGAGGTCATCAAACAGTCTGCCTATGACTTTAAGGTTGGCTTTCCTTTCAGCTTCTGTTTTTGTTTACTTATTCTATATTTGTTACCTAAAACTACTTTAATTTATTCCAGGCAGATATCTGGTCCCTGGGCATCACAGCCATTGAGCTGGCTAAGGGAGAACCTCCATACTCTGACCTTCATCCTATGAGAGTCTTGTTCTTAATTCCTAAGAATAATCCTCCTTCCTTGCAAGGACAGCACAGCAAACCATTTAAGGAATTTGTGGACGCCTGTTTGAATAAAGACCCCCGACTGGTAGCTATATTTCCTCCATAAGCTTATTCTGTAATAGCCTCTTGTGACTACAGAAAACTCTTTTGAGGGCATTAGTATTCATTAGGGGGTGTTTTGGAGAAGATGGGTAGCTATGTTGGTGCACTTAACAACCTCATTAGCATACTAAGTTATTTTACTAAAACTGCATTAGTTCACTATAATAAACTTACTATTTTCCCATGTCCCATCTTAGGCTCTATTAGCAGGTTAGGTTTGGGTATGGTCCCCTCTTAGGCTGCATTCACACATCCGGCTAGGGGATCGTGTGAATAAGGCCTTAGGCTCTATCAGGCTAGGATGCCCTAACCGGCTGATTTCCTTGAACAATAAACCACCATACATGAAACAAGACCATAGAATAAAGAGAAGACACTCACTGATTAATGTGTCCACTTTATTTCTTGATAAAGCAAAATTCTATGAAAGTGTGCCGCAGCACTATCAGATCAGTGGCAGCTGTTTTGAACGCATGCACACTTCTCTAGACCAGTGCTTCTCAAACTTTTTCTACTACAGCAGCACCCAAAAGACTGAGGCAATGCCTGGGCCTCACCAGACTGACCAAGAGGGTGTCTGGGCCTCACTATCTGTCGTGAAAGTCCATTTAAAAGCTGAAAATAATGCTAGGGCCGTCTTTCACCCGTCTCCTAAGCTCTGTACACTAATAAATTAAGTACAAAATAAATTATTATGGTTGCTAAAATGGTGATTTTTGCAAACAGCAAAAGGACTGTGCAAATTATAGTTACTTTGTAAAAACTGTCTCCCCAGCTGGGCCTCACCAACAACTAGGGGGCGCCTCACAGTTTGAGAAGCACTGCTCTAGACTGAACAATTGTCAGATAGTGCTTTGGTGTCCTCACCTGCTGCAGAATGTTTGTATGGACTTTTTCTTTATCAAAGAATAAAGTGGTCTTGTTAATCAGTAAGTGCCTTCTCTTTATTCTACGGTCTTGCAGTGGTTTGATGAGAAGAATTGTATACATATTAGAGATTAAGCACACCAAGTAGTGATTCATTTTATTTCTCCTGTACAAAGGGCAAGTATATGGAAAGTGGGAAATAGGAATTGTGCCAGTTTCCTCCACCTGAAACAGAATTTCATATGTAAATAGCTGGGACCTGACCATTTTGTATTGTCATCTATCTTCTGCTGGCTGCATCATATACATTCTATATTATAGAGGCCCACAGCCCGGGAGCTGCTTAAACATCGTTTTATCTTACGATACACCAAGAAAACCTCCTTTCTTATGGAGCTGGTGGAGCGATACCGGCGCTGGAAATCTCAGGGTCACCGTGACGACTCCAGCTCTGATGACTCTGATTTGTGAGTAATGTTTGGATGTTTCCGTGTTATGTATCATTGCATGGTATTTGTATTTTTATGCCCATTGTGCAGTAACTTACTATTATTACTGTTTTATTTTTATGCCCAGAGACAATGAAGACGACAAAAGTCAGTCCCAGACTCCTCACTGGTCGTTTCCTGAAACCATGCGCCCCTCCTCCATGAGCCGACTACAGTGGGGATACCAGCAGGTAAATGGTTTTTTGTTTTTTTTAATCTAAAGTTTAGATAGAGACTGTCTTCTGAATTAGCTAAATTGTGGCTCCTAATACAAGAAACATTTTGGTAGCCAGCTGTAAATGTGGTGAAGCCAACATATTCTGGTCCTACCTCTGCTTGTGTGTTTTTTTTTTTGTTTTTTTTAAATAAAGGGAAACTATCAGCAGGTTGGATGCAACTAACCTGCCGATGTGTCCCTATGGCGCAAGGGCACTGAGGATGAAGGTAAGATTCTTACCTTGATCCACAGTGCCGTTTCAGCCCTGAAGCTCCAATTGACTTCTGTGGGAACGTAGGTGCTAAACCATACAGAAAAGCAACATCACTTCTTTTCAGGGCATGTCCCCTACTTCCTTGTTGTCAATGGCAGTGGGGCATTGGACATTGTAATCATTTCCAAAACAGCAGGTTTAATAATATGTTTGAACATAACCCTTAGGGTACAGCCATACTTATCATACCTGCAATGATCTCAGCATAAAATCTGCACCAAAGTGTGCCTGTTTGCTGCAGATTTTTTATGCAGTGTGTACAACCCTTGTTTTAATGTTTTTCATAAACTTTGAATCAACACTCAATAGTACATTACTCTTGTCTCTGCAGCCAGCAGAAGCTATAAAACGCCTGCCAAGATCCCACTGTTTATCAGCTCTAGTAGCTCCGGTCTTTCAGGAGGTGAGATGCTGTATTTGCTGTACATACATAAATAGCCAGTAATGGTGCTGTCTACTCTTTGTGCCTTGATTATTGCTTTCTTAGAATACAATCACACAGAAGAGGTATACTGCAGTAATTCTGAATAATATTATGGAAATAGAAAGAAATTCTGCACCACTAATGACTTGTCACATTATAGACGTGTTTTAGACATTTCCTGCTTGATAAAACTAAGCCAATTTATAGATGGTGCAAACCTTGTCTAGGCCGTAAGAAAGGCGCACCAGCTTATCAAACAGCCTGAGCCACTTTATAAATCTGGTGCATGCTTACACTGTCTAAGAACAGAGATTTACTGTGTTTAAAATCGACACTACAGGTAAGGATTTTGTCTGTTTTTTATCGCCACTGTGTGGAAGAGGTTTCTGAAAGTCTCATTTACAGTGCTAGTACTGTCATCTCTTGTAGAGTTTCCATACAATTGTCAAAGTAGAATAATAAACTAGACAGTATGCACTATTTCAGTGGCAATGTGTCCGTAGCCTTAGTTAAAACCCTCTTGACTAGTGTTTCTAATGTCTGGAAATGCAATTTCTAATGTTAATTTTGCCACAAACACAACATGGCACCTGTGTTACGGATGCATGTCCCGGACTGATGACTTGAACTTAGGGAATTATAGGCATCTATTATGCTGTCAGTTTAATACATTGGACCCAGGATTGGGCCAGAATTACCATAAGTCTTCATTCACACTGATGCCTTACTCTTGTGCGAGACCTGTACAACTGGAGTAGATTCCATTGGATAAATGCAAGAAAACATTTTTTCAATAGTTTATCCTGCATTCCTCTGCAGGGATGTTTTCCAGTTGTGCTTCAATGTATAGTCTGGCAAACAAATAAGCCCTTTTGCCCTTAATGGTATGGGAGGGGGAAAGAAACGGGAGTAAAAAAAATATTGAAATTCATCACTACAAAAAAAAAAAAAAGAAAAACTATGTAGCTCAGACCCTTACTGATACAGTGGAGAAGCTGACATTTTCCCTACTCGTCATTTCTCCAGCGTTCTCCCGGCTTACTGGTCTATAACTATCCTCTCTTTCCTCCTCACAGCTGAGGGAGCAGCGCTGTGCTGGAGCCTTTGGATCCGTGCAAGAACTAGAGAACGCTTTCAGCTTGGCAGAGGAGTCCAGCCCTGGAATCACAGACCAACTCATTTCTCACTTGGTTCAGCGTGTGCAAAGGTAAATGAAAAGGCCGATCTTGTGTACACTGGGTGTCATCAATACCAGTGGCGATAGTCAGGGTTTACCTGCATTTACTACTTGTGTATTACATTTCACATTTGTCACAAAAAATACTCTGGGCTTTGTTTTACATGATGTCACTACACATAGCATATCCTATTGCCATGAATTATGGATCACAACTTAGAGTTCTCACTGTGAGGATGTGGGGTGTGTTGGCTAAATATTAACTACAAACATTTGCTTAGTCAGAAATAAACTCATAGGATTCTTTTGACACTTGGCTACCATAACAATTCATTTTTCCAAGTTAGTATTTTAATAAAAAGCATAAAAGTTAAAGGTTTTTTTAAATTTTTTATTACGGTTATGTTATTTATTTTGTGGGGAAGCCTCTATATAAGAAATTGTAGACAACCAGTCAAGCACGCTACGATAAAAATTAAAAAGGACAGTTTACCAAACCTAATCGAAACCCAATAAGATTCATTCAGGTGTTGAACAGGACAGGTAATCAATGCTATGTGTTTCTACAGACTTATTATTATTTTTTTTTAACCTGATGTTGGAATATCTGTTTAAAGAGACTCTGCCTAATCTAAGGGCACTTACATTGTTCTATCCAATTTAATAACGAACTCTACACACACTAGTCCTCTTCATTGTGTGCATGTGCTTAGTAGTCCTCAATATTCATGAGCACCGTCTTCCTCTGGCCCCAGCTGCTAAATAGCTGCTGTTTGCTTATACTGTGTATTGGCAGACAGCTGTCAATCAGCAGCCGGAGGACAGATGGAGTGATGCAGCATAAAGCCCCTTCTGCCTTATATTAGGAAAACAGCTGAAAATAACAATTTAAAGTAATACACCATTCTGTTCAGCATTTCTGTCACTAGTTTATGCTGTCCTGATTTAAGGCAGCATAAACTTGGTAACAAATTCTCTTTAAGGAGTTGTCTACTGAAGATAACTCTTTATTGAAATAGAGCTATCACAACAATCAGATGGTCACTTTGGGTCCAGCCTCTGAAATTGAAGTTGGGGCAGCCATACATTTCTCCTGCATTTATCAAATTAAATAAGAAAAACAATTGGACCCCACTTATCACACCTGTGTAAGGGTATGTTCACAAGTACTGTACATGCTGCTGTGTTCAACTATTTACATTGATTTACACAGCATTAAGTCTGCAGAGTACAGTTAACAAACCCCTACAGCAAAAAAAAAAACCCTCCTGTATTAGAGCGTGCGAGTAAAAAAAAAAACCTGGGGCTGTAGCTGCAGAAAGGAAGGAGAAATGTAAATGTTTTCTCAGCTGTACTTCTTAAAGGCGAATGTAGTATGAAACATTCTACCTAAACTGCATAATGTGAGCTGTGCCTCCCTGTGCTGTCTTTTCAGGTTCTCCTCTGCATCGTGAGTCCACAACATTGGTGCTCCACATTTATCTCTTCATGTCCCAGCCTGGACCAGGACTACACTGTGAACAAGGACATGACCAACATGGCATTACTAAGTGTATTATTCTTTATTTTTATTGTAACATACAAAAAAGTTTACCGATATTCCTCATCAACACATAATGTAAAAAATAAACTGACATTTCATACATAAAATTATTGTTGTATCCATTGTAAAAATTGTGAATTCTTAGTGAGTTACAGTCACAATGCAGAGCTATAGAAATGATATGAGGCTTCATTGCCGTAAGTCAGCAACTTAACACTAGCTGTTCTAAATATGTTATTCACAGTATGATAGCGCCACCTGCAGGCAAGGGGAAGGATTTTAGTGCAATGAAAAGATGTTGTTTGAAGCCTTCTAACCGATTCCAGATTTAGTGTATTATTAGGTTTCTTTTAAACCCTGCATGCTATAGAATAGTTATTTTTCGCCACTTCATACTTTTATGCTGACCTTGAATGTGACGCTTTCCCCTTTTCACGTGGGGAGAGTGCATTTTCCATTATGTTATCAATGCTTCCTGGTGGAAAATTGATTATATTGTGAGAAATAATCTTTCTATCACACCAGTGTATTTTCCTTGAGTAAAAATAGAAGCAGTGACTGTAGTACCTACCACTACTATGAGAGTTATAAAGTGATGGCAATCTTAACAGCAGTCTCTCACCAGCATTTGGCAGAAGGGGTTTATGATGGAAACTTCAATGGAAACTATATAAAGCATCTAAAATTGTTACCATCCATATCCTGGTCAACCCACCCTGCAACTTACAGCTTTAGGCCATGTTCACACAACGTAAGTTAAGTAATAATGACGGCCGTTGTTGCCGATTTGCAACACGGCCATGATTAATACTTAACTTACATTGAGCTGCAGCTAGAGGAAATCCCGGCCATAGTGTATACACTGTGGCCGGGATCACTAGCAGCCGCGCAAAAAACTGACAAGTAAGTTTTCTGCGACCGGTATTCATTAAATAGTGGCCACAGAAGACATGTGAGTGCACACAATGGAGCGTGCGGCTCTGGCTGCACGCTCCATTGTGAGCAGCGGTGAATGATGAATACAGCAGAAGTGAAGATCATCCAGCCAGTACTGGATGATCTGACACTGGCCGTTCTTTGACAGTGGCACTCTAGCATAATAGGCATACATGTTTTTGTCTGTATTATGGTTACAAGACTAGGTTTTACCGCCAGTCTGACGACCCAAACCTGACAGCTCTCAGAAACAGCATCCGTATAAGGCCCTGTGCACACAGAGTAAGAGCAGTGGAATTGTCTGCCGCGGAATCCCGCCAGCCTCCGTGTCATAAGACACGCTATGGGAGGCTCGCATGCCTCATCTCTTGGCGCTGAAGAATGAACTGTCTGTCTGGCCGCGCACCTTTCCGCCGGCTCCATAGACACCATTCTATGGGCCAGCGTATTCCGCTATCCGCCGAAAGAAGTGAAAGAAGCGACATTATCCGCGAGAATTCCTCAGTATGAACCCACCCGTACTCTGTGTGCGCGGGTCCTAACGAGGTTCTCCATCCAAATGTATATTTACAAAAATCTGAATATTAATGAGATGAATGGCCCAAAGGCCAAACTTGTCTTCTCTTTCTCTGTCGGCACTATGCCCATCCAGCTTTATTGTAAATCTTTAGATTAGTAAACCTGCCCCATTGTGTGCCAATATTTTGGAACAATAAAACCAATTGTAATAAATTTGGTGCATTGTTCAGCTGCTTAGTCGAAATTTACACAAGCATTAGGACACCTGCCCCAATATATCTAGGAGAGATAGAAAACCATCAAACAATGCTGCACACCATGATTGTTTTATCCTCCTGAATGTGATATGCGAAACCGCGCGTGTCTCTGTATAGTGTAAGTGAACTTTCAGGCAGGCTATGGATCAGTACCACAAAGATGTACAACAGCCATGTGCACAAACCCCTCCACATTTTGTATATAGTGACACTTAAAGTGACACTGTCACCTCCTTTTTGCATTCTGACATCTCTACACAGGTGTAAAGGGTATATTTAGCGGTTTTCATACCTTATTTTATATCATACGTCATGGTGCTTGTTCAAGTAAAAAGTTATCTTTTATCAACTGCAGATTGTGTTAAGTGGGCGGGGCCTCGCAGCTTTACCACCACTTAGCCCCGCCCACAACACCACAGTTGGCCCCTCCCCCTCGCCGGCCATTGGAACAGGCTGGCTGAAAGGTCTAGACCCCACCCCCTTTACATCGGCCACCGTGCCGTTGTGGGCGGGGCTAATGCCGCGAGGCCACGCCCACTTAATACAATCTGCAGTGGATAAAAGATGACTTTTTACTTGAACAAGCACCATGACGTATGATACGAAATAAGGTATGAAAAACGCTAAATTTACCCTTTACACCTGTGTAGAGATGTCAGAATGCACAAAGGGGGGTGACAGTGTCACTTTAAATGCAAACACCACACTTTATATGAGCCACATTGTGAATGCAGTCTGTCAGTTTAGCAGAAAATAGTAGGAGGCTATATACTTTCACTGATGCAGGCCACTATATCACTACAGTATTTAGTCAAATGAACAGTCCTGGAATATAGAGTTTTGTACAGTTTAGCTAAACGTTTCACTCCCCATCTCTAGGCAGGAGACTGACTATAGAAAGTCTACGAGCTTGTCTAATGCTGCGTTTACACGGAATGATTATAGTGCGAATTTGCACGATAACGATCGAATTCGAACGATAATCGTACGTGTAAACACAGCGAACGATCGAGCGACGTGCGAGAAATCGTTCATTTTGATCTTACAACATGTTCTAAAATCGTCGTTCGTAAAAAAATTCTCAGATCGTTCCGTGCAAACAGTCATTCACCGATTTTTCCTATGTGCGAGATAGGCTTAAGCGATCGCAAAACGAATTTTCCGTACGATATATCGTTCCGTCTAAACGCTAATTGTTATAAAAAAAAAAAAACAGTTACTTCGAAATCGTTAATCGTACAATCGGGCGAATTATCGTTCCGTGTAAACGCAGCATTACACACCAAGATAAGGGGAGAAGTGCTTAGCTGAATGCTTTTTCCAGATGATTCTTCCAATCAGTGGAGATCTTAGCACCCAGACCCAACCAATTTAAAAAAAAAGTGAAACTTTATCATATCGACTTTAAAGTTACTGCTGTGTAAATGTATTATAACTGAGCATTTAGACATGACTGCTTTGGTGTAATGGGTCTTGAAGGAAAAAGTGCAAAACATTTGGCCTAGAAGTAACTTTTCAGTTTCTAATAAGACATCCTATTTGGCCCCATGTCTAACAGACCTTGCACATTCCTTTCTATGCCTCATTTGCAAGCCAGCTGTTTATGCTCTTGTGTATACTTGTCCTCCCTTTAAGCTGAAATTACTTGTCAAGGGGTCAATCCACAAGGACCCCGTCCTCTGCTAAGTATCCGACCTTCCCTGGAGAGCTCACTCCGCGTCTGATCACTTCCATCCACCTGGTAATACAGAAGACGTTACCAGCTAGTGTACAGTCTGCTTTCTGATCAAAGCAACTAGAAGACATATAGATCCCACTGACTAGACATTCCATTGTTAGGAGTCACCTGAACAATACACTCTAGTACTTTCCTTGAAAAGAGACAGAATATGAATCATTGTGAATGTATTACCTACACTTTTAACAAATACTGATATTCATTTTTTTAATTAGTTTTGTTTTTGGACATTATAATGGAGGTAGCTCTATCCCTAAGCTTCTGATCATAGTCACACTAATACAAAGTACCAAAGTGCTTATAACGCATGGATAATTCTAACAGACAAGTCTAATCGTTGCCCAGAGCAACCAAATGTCACAATTACTTAATGGAAAACATTTGGTATATTTACCATGCAAGGGACCTGGGGGTGTCAGCGAATAGCAAACTGAACTGTAGCTACCAGTGCCTGGTCGCTACATGATCAGAAAAGACTATAAGGGATGTCAGTCTATGTATAAATAATGTCAGACTGTGGAAATAACATCAGTAAAACAGCCATACCTCCTCCATGTATAATCGCTGTCAGCTCTGAAGAAGTATACATGGGATTTGAAATTCAGTTTAAAAACATGGCGACAGTGGACGGGATCAGAGAAGGACGGGACGCTGACTGTGTATCCCAGCAGCGGAAGAGAAGCAAGAGGAGCATCTTCCTGTGAACACACACATCTGTTACTGTAAAGAGGTACAATAATCCGCAAATACTGACTACAAGCTGAAATAGGAGAAATCCTATGGAAGATCAGGATGGCTCCTGCAACCATCATGAACATGAGATCTATATAGCCACTAAACTCCTATTCAGTCTGTGAATGTAAAGGAATCACACTGTAACTCCTTCCTTAAACGCAAATCTGTCACTTGGAAGTTCCTCTTTGGCTTCATTGATTTACCTGGTGCGTTTTATAAAAGAAAAGGCAGAAATTGGTGAAGATCACCCACAGCCGCTGCCATCCATTGCTGTTCTTAAACTTGCGTAGTAAATAACCAGAGAGCTGATTCTAAGAGAAACCAAAGCGATTATTAATAGCAGACAAATACTAAGCACACATACTGGGGAGACAGGCAAGAAACCTGCACACTGTGGGAATTTTCGGTACTAAAATTAACCTGCAGCATATGAATATATATCACAGATTTGTTGTGGATTTTATCCATCAAAATCAAAGGGGAAGGTCAAGTCTGCAGCAAATCTGTATTATTTTCTGCACTATTTTTAAAATCTGGACCAAATCTACAATGTTACCGTCTTATACCAAGTACTGAATGTTACCTCCATCATAGTGATGTGATCAGTCAGCGACACACTCTGGTTTCGATACCAGCAAACATGGCTGAGTGTGTTTGGATGATGGATCTGTCCAGGAACCTGGTGAACTGGTTCTAGGAAGAGATGGGCACAGCATGAATCACTTGAAACCCTGGATGAACCAGATGCCTTTTCTCAAATAATCAATGGAGTCTCGATTTGTCAGCACCCTTTATTACATGGTACTTGATTTGACTAGATGACAGGCACATTCAGATGCAGGAGAACCCAGCTTGCCATTGGGCAGATAGCACTATCCTGTTTTGCAGAGCATTGCTGAAGTGTGTTTTTTGACGATGTAATGCTTCAGAGAATACATGGTTTCTTTAAATTGCAGCGTTTCTGCCACATTTATACATTAATACACTGTTGAGTCCAGGCAAAGTGACCCAAGAGTCATAGTAGCCGGGCTGAGCTGCAGCATGCATGCCTTCTCCGATCTCCACACTTCCCTGCTCTGTATGATTGATATACTCAATAAGGCTCAATACTGAAAACCAAACCCTGTCATCATAAAGGATATAAAGGGATGGGGGAGGGGGGAGGTAGGAGGTGTGCATGCTGCAGCTTAGCCTGACCTCTACGACTTGTAAAACATAATTTTATATCTTTGCAAACAGCCATCAGCTAACAGACAGGTATAATCTGTTTTAGCTCTCTTTGCAAACAGCCATCAGCTAACAGACAGGTATCATCTGTTTTAGCTCTCTATCAGCTATCTGCATGTCTGCAGCTCTGAACATTGTATAGATTTTCATTAGGGTAGCTTCACACATACTGGATTCGCAACGGATTTTACGCTTCAACTTTGCAGCAAAATCCACTGCTAATCCTGGTAGTGTTATTTTCAATAGGGTTACATACCCGCAGTGGAATAAAAATTCTGCTGCAAGTATGTAACACGGCCCCTTTAACCCCCCGCCACCTGCAGCATACATTACCTGCTCCGGGCCGTGGCTGCATCTGAGGCTCCCGCTCAGTCAATCAGTGGCAGGACCGTGCACTGATTGGTTGAGCGGCACTGGAGCCAGGAGCCTCACATGCAGCGGCGGCGCCAAGCAGGTAATGTATGCTGCAGGCGGTAGGGGGGTTAAAGGGGCCGTGTTACATATTTGCAGCAGAATTTTTATTCCACTGCGGGTATGTAACGCTATTGAAAATAACACTACCAGGATTTGAAGTGGATTTCGCTGCACACTTGCTGCGGAACCGGTATGTGTGAAGGCACCCTTAAAGGGAACCAATAAAGGGAACAATTGTGCCAATATGGTTCCCTGCAGCACAGATCGCTGAGCGTACCAGCTGCGGCTTCATCAGTAGCTTTATAAAGGTGAAATTTTTTATTTTTTTTTCGCCGTGCAAGGCAGGAAGTGTGGTGGCAACTAGTCATCTGGGTGGGGAGCCGCCCGTGACTAGTTACAGCTCTCTCACACAAAGCGTGGATGATTAACAGGCAGAGAGGCCACTAACGGGTCTCTCTGCCTGTCAATCATCCCCACTAAGCGCACTCTCCGCCCAGATGACCAGTAGCCTCCCCTGTCCCAGCCTCGTGCGCCAGAATAAAACGTCTTTTTCACCTTTAAAAAGCTACTGCTGCAGACACAGCTGATATGCTCCACAAGCTGAACAGTAGGTCTATACTGTGCCGCTGGGATTGGTTCCCTTTAATAAAGATGCAAATGTCAGCAGTGCTGAATCCGTATGATTATTCAATGACAGGGTAATGATAATATAGAATAGGCAGTTTAGGAAAACTCACGCTGTAGTGATAGAGCAGAAAGTTCACTGTATCTTGGAGCCCGACTAATGGCCGCATTCAGATCATCCAACCAGCGCCTCATGTCCACCTGAGAGCTTAAAATGACAGACACGGGGGTTCCCACGGTGCAATGAGAAGGGGATAAAGAGACTGTTATTATTCTGTAGGTAAAATGTACATATAGCTTACACACACAGAATGCTGGATATCTGCCCATACTATACAGCTGAATATTCTTCTATGGTGTACTGTACTAGTCTTTACTCCAGAAGTTATACGACAGCAACAGAAAATATTTCCTAGAATTCTGTGCAACCATTAGATATGTATATTTAGATGAATGAACATAGCTGAAAGTAAAGCATTTGCTGAGTTATTCACCATTGCTGGTAGATTGACTCTATATCATGTGCCTTAGTAAGGCTTAGTAATGGTTCTAATAGTGTGAATCTCAGTTTTCTTTTCAGGCTCACCTGGCAGCCACTCCTATAGTTGTCTGTGCAGAGTAGATAGTAAAGCAGTGTGGAACAGAGCTGTGGATGTCCTCAGCCTGTAGACAGTGACCATACAGACACACAGAGATGAAGGATGAATGGTGACATGCTGACAACACAAGTACGTGGCGTCAGACAGGCCTCATAGGGCAAAATGACAATACAAGCACAAGAGACATTTACAGTCAGATGGAGGGCAATCTAACAGAAGAAAATAAAGCACATTTAAGTCTGAGAGTTCCATACTCACCGGAGGATCCAACACCATTAGCTGGAACATTAGTGACAGGCATAAAGAAGGAGGAAAGATTAGAATACATGCAAAAATAATAAAGTGACAATGAAAGCGCATGCATGCTGAGGCTGGAAGACAATGAAAGCCAAGTATTCAGACTACAGGCACTGACAAGTTACTGGATGGCAGCATGGTGCACCAGCTATTCATAAATTAGAGTGGTGCAGAGCACTGGACTTTATAGCATCTCTCTTGCTGCGGTAATAGAATGATAACCTGCACCAGCTGGGTTATGTAGGTTCATTAGTATAACCTGCCCCATTGCTGGCAACAGACTATAATCAAACTCTCCGATCATATAGCCATACTAATTCTTACTTATTAAAACTTACTAACTACTAACTAATTACTTACTAACATGCAAGAAGTAAAGGGCCTAAGACTGCAGGAACAAAGAACACAAGGCTTGCTTGTAGCCCATTATCATGAAACATATAAAAAAAATCTCATTATAAAGCCCATGAACCAATATATTGCCTGGTCAGGGACATGGGAATCACAATCCTGGCACTAACGCACCACTAAAAGCAATGTTCTGATATATGTCAAGATATGATTTTTAAGGTGTCATAATGAAAGACGGGTTTTTACTCACCAGCATACCATGCAGTGGAAGCCGTCCATGAACCCGGAACTGGTTGGTGCAGCTCAGGCCTTTCCGTGTATATAGCAGCATATCTGAGAACTGATGACATACAGGGACAATTTGTTTAATTGGTATTTCTGCCCACCCCGATCTCCTGTTATTTAAACAGCAGGCCAATACTGCACCAAAACAACATTTCTTATTATATAATGTGGAGGTTTGCATGGGTTTCCTCCAGGTACTCCTGCCAAAACATACAGATTGGCAAATTTAGATTGTGTCTCCTAATGGGGACAGGGACCAAAACTGACAAACTATGTAAAGTGCTGCGGAATCAGTTGGCACTCCATAAATAAAGGCATTATTATTATTATGCTACGGACATAGTTTTGCTCTGATTTTACGTATGGGCACTTTTATTACTATGGCATCCTCAAAATGAAGCGTCTATACTGCGCGACCACAAACACGTGAAAATTAACAACCCACCATATCCAAATGTAACAAGAACAGAGCACCAATGCATCAGAAAACATCTTATTAGAAGGTAATAAATTATTTATGGTTTATTCCTAATAAGATTTCTAATGGCATAAATGATATCGTTCTCAATGTCTATTAAACTTCACAGACGTACAAGGTAGAACATGCGCTGCTGCAGACCGCTCTTGGTAAGCTTGTAAAGGCATCCCTCTCGAATAAACTCCTGTGGACAAGATATAGCACAATATAATGACATGCTGTAGCGTAAGACACATTTTTCATAAGTAAGCAATAAATGGAAAAATGTTCCTCTGTTCTGTGAGTACTGAATTCTTACCCGCCCCGGTGAAGAAAGATGTTCTCCTCCCAGTAGGTCTCTCTCCAACTGGTCCAGTCTCTGCAAGTTCTGTAGGTGCAGCAGGCGGTGACGGAGCCGAGAACCCACTGCACTGGCTTCTCCTAAGGCTCCTACAGCAGTACAGAATACACAATTCATTCATGATCCTAAAGATACATTAACACCAGTTTTATTACCAACTAACTACAATGCATTGCTTACTTTGACGTGTTTCATGCTGTCCCCCGTTACTATAGGGAGCATGTGGACAATAATATACGGATACTGATATACTGGAAAATTAAAGTCCCTTAAACTTTTGGTATAGAAAAATGTTTTGATTGGTTGGGATCTGGGAGCTTAGATCGTCATTGATTCCTACAAAGAGAGAGGAGAAGGGCTCAGCTACGCACTTCTCTATCAGTCTCTTTGCTAATTCCTGGAGACAGAATTAATAGAAAGTTTATAGAACCAGTCTTATACAGTGAGCAGTGAGATGGGGAAAGAAACAATTCTCCCTACATGTTCTAGCAATTGGTGGTGGTTATTGACATGTCCATATACAGTGGTTTGCAATAAATTAGAATGTCAACAAAAAGTTTTTTTTCAGTAATTCAATTCAAAAAGTGACCTCATATATTCTATAGAGTCATTACATACAGAGTGAACTTTTTCAAGCGTTTATTTCTGTTAAAGTTGATGATTATGGATTACAGCCAAGAAAAACCCAAAAGTCAGTTTTTCATAAAATTAGAATAATTAACCCAAAACACCTGCAGTGGCTTCCTAAGTGTTATAAAAGGTCCCTTAGTCTGGTTCAGTATGCAACACAATCATGGGGAAGACTGCTGACTTGACAGATGTCCAGAAGGCAGTCATTCACACACTCCACAAGGAGGGTAAGCCACAAAAATTCATTGCTAAAGAAGCTGGCTGTTCTCAGAGTGCTGTATCAAAGCATATTAATGGAAATTGAGTGGAAGGAAAAAGTGTGGTAGAAAAAGTTGCACAAGCAATGGGAGAACCACAGTCTTAACAGGATTGTAACCAAAATGCCATTCAAAAATTTGTGAGAGATTCACAAAGAGTGGACTGCGGCTGGAGTCAGTGCTTCAAAGCCACCACATACAGACGTCTGCAGGACATGGGCTACAAGTGTTGCATTCCATGTGTCAAGCCACTCCTGACCAATAAACAAGGCCAGTAAGCGTCTTATCTGGGCCAAGGAAAAGAAGAACTGGACTGTTGATCAGTGGTCCAAGGTGCTGATTTCAGATGAAAGTAAATTTTGCACTTCATTTGGAAATAAAGTTCCCAAAGTCTGGAGGAAGAGTGGAGAGGCACACAATCCAAGCTGCTTGAGGTCTAGTGTGAAGTTTCCACAATCAGTGATGGTTTGGGGAGTCATGTCATCTGCCGGTGTAGGTTCACTGTGTTTCATCAACACCAAAGTCAACGCTGCCGTCTACCAGGAAATTTTAGAGCACTTCATGCTTCTCTGTGCTGAAAAGATTTTTGGAGATGGAATTTTCATCTTCCAGTAGGATTTGGCACCTGTCCGCACTGCCAAAAGTACCAGTTCCTGGTTTACTAACCACAGCATCACTGTGCTTGATTGGCCAGAAAACTCGCCAGACCTTAACCCCATAGAGACTTTATGGGGTATTGTAAAGAGGAAGATGAAAGACACCCGAGCCAACAATGCAGACGAGCTGAAGGCCGCTATCAAAGCAACCTGGGCTTTAATAACATCTCTGCAGTGCCATCAGCTGATCGCCTCCACGCCACATTGCTGCATTGATGCCGTCATTCATGCAAAAGGTGCCCTGACCAAGTATTGGTTGACATTTTTGTGTTAAAAATATTTTTTTTTCAGTTGGTTTTATATAATATTCTAATTTTCAGAAATACTGACTTTTGGGTTTTTCTTGGCTGTAATCCCATAATCATTAACTTTAACAGAAATAAACCCTTGAAAAAGTTCACTCTGTATGTAATGAGGTCACTTTTTGAACTGAATTACTGGAGAGAAAAAAATAAATTTTGTTGATATTCTAATTTATTGCAAACCACTGTATTCTTACACACTGCAGCAGGTTCATAGGATTATGTGTATTAGCATCTGTTCACACGCTGCAGCAGGTTTATGGGATCATGTGCATTAGTATCTGTTCACACACTCACACTACAATTGTTTGCTTAGTTCAGTTCACTAGTTATAATTGCTGATATGGATTTATGTACAGTTATTGTTCATTCTGTCCGCGATTATAATGAATATCTACAATATTATAGCAAAATAAATATGTGTATTTTTAAAGTGGATTTATATACATGTCATTTTATGGTATAGCGAATCATGTACCTTTTTGGATGTTAAGGGTTAACTCTTCTTTCATCTTCCCCATGATGATGTAAGCAGTGCTGGTTCCACCCATATATATATATATATATATATATATATATATATATAACAGTGGTACCTTGGTTTAAGAGTAACTTGGTTTAAGAGCGTTTTGGTTTAAGAGCTCACAGTTCTTCAAAATTGTGACTTGGTTTAAGAGCATTGCTTTGGTTTAAGAGCTCCCTGTACTGGGTTGGAGCGCGAGTGGAGGAGGGGCATGGTCTGCATAGCGGGGTCTACAGCTCTGTACTCTGACCCAGGAAGTCTCCCCCACCTTCCAAATCATAGCAGATCCACTTCAGGCTGGGGCTTACATCAGGGGACAGGACTGTGGAGGTAATCTCTCCATAGCTGTAACCCCTCTCTCCCCGGACAGAGAGTGCTGCTATACTGTGCCCACATCTGTCCTGCTCATTCCTTCATGCTCCCTGCAGTCTCTGTCAGTCCTTGTGTTTCCCATCCTCTCCATTACTGTACAGTAACTTATAATATGACATATTCTGCTGTTTCTGAATGTTTGTTTCATCTGTTTTACATGTTATTCAGAATAATAAATCATTATTTTTGGGGTGTGCAACCAACTGTCTGCATATCAGTGATTTCTTATGGGAAAATTTGCTTTGGTTTAAGAGTAGATTTGTATTACAAGCACGGTCCCGGAACGAATTATGCTCGTAATCCAAGGCACCACTGTATATATATAGACTGAATATATTTTTAAAGGACAATGACACTTTAATTTTGAGCCCATATATCATATGGTAAATGTATTTGAAGTGTGGGAATAAGCTAATATATTGCCAGAAAGTTTTCCAAGACAGTGTGCGTGATTTACAGGGTTTCAGTAGACTTACAAACGTTAAATCTAGTTGTTAAAGAGGATGTACCACCTGGTACATCCTCTTTAACCTGAACCTACCTATCGAACGGCGCCGGCACGGGGAAGCCGGTGCCGCGTTTAGTTTTTCGGACCGAGTTCCCGTGCACGGCGCCGTTCTATGCACGGGAACTGGCCGATGCTCAAGCACTGGAGGCCGGCCTGCCCGCCCCAGTGGGAGGGAATTCCCTCCCCTGTATGACGCGGCTCCCTTAGAATGAACGGAGCCACGTCATACAGGGGAGGGAATTCCCTCCCACTGGGGGCGGGCAGGCCGACCTCCAGTGCTTGAGCAGCGGCCGGTTCCAGTGCATAGAATGGCCCCGTGCACGGGAACGGGGCCTCGGTCCGAAAAACGGACCACCGGCTTCCCCGTGCCAGCGCCGTTCGATAGGTGGGTTCAGGTTAAAGAGTATGTACCTGGTGGTACATACTCTTCAAATAATACATAAAGTGCACGCTGACATTTTTAGACTGCAGAGAGAGATGCTTTTGGTAATCTTGGGTGTTAGATTAATCCTTCAATTTTACTGAAAACACTGAATAATTCAGGTACAAAATGGGAAAGTTTGTAAACAGTTTAGAGTCTGGTTCTCATCATTGTACTCTACATAAGTGCTTCTCAATTCCAGTCTTCATGGCTCACCAACAGGTCATGTTTTGGGGATACCACATACAAAGAACAGCTGTGATAATACCTGATGTACTGAGTACAATTATATCACCTGTGCAATACTAAGGAAATCCTCAAAACATGGCCTGTTGGTGAGGCCTGAGGACTGGAATTGAGAAGCACTGATCTATATATCCAACAACAGATCAAAAGGAGCTGGAGTGAATGTAATATATATTCCACAATTGACAGCTGTCAAAAATCTATTCCCAGAAACCCTTTAATTGGATGTGTTAAGGGGGTTATCTGGCATTAGGAAATATTTTATATATTGCTTCCCTCCTGGAGAACATAACACACCTGTTATGCTTACCTCTCCATGCTCCCCTGATGTTGTTACAATGTCTCCCGTGTCCCCTGCTGACTGCAGCTGCTGCCACTTCCGAGACAGACTCATCCAAACACCAGCCAATCTCCTCAGCCAATCACTGACTGAGACAGAAAAGCCCTGCAGCCATAGTGTTTGGCTGAGCGGGCTCTCACTCCTCAGACAGGTTTGTCTCGGAAGGGGCTCCTACTGCAGTTTATTATGTCCTCCAGCAGAGCAGTATTATATAAAATATTTCCTAACGCTGGATAGCCCCTTTAACACTGGATATAAAGCTCCTGAATGGATTCATACTGTAGCCATAATATAGAGGAGAGATTAAAAAGTCTATTTCACTCAATGTAATGAAATTAACAACCAGATGTAATATTCCAAATCCAATTTAACTGTCTTGCAAAAATGACTTTATGGTGCGTTCACACCTACAGGATCTGCAGCTGATTTTCTGCAGCAGATTTCATTTAAATAAATGAATACAGCATCAAATCTGCTGCAGATCTGCAGGTGTGAACGCACCCTTAAAGAAGAAACATTGCACTAGCAAGCAGCACATACGCCACAGTACAAATATCTCCAAGGCCAAATTTTCGCTAAGTTTTACAACATTTCACGGGTACTCGAGGCTTTATTATCTGTCAGGTTGTTACAAATTCATATGGATAGAGAAAATTACTATTTGGGAACATTTAGATATTGAACCTACACTCATTATTTGTAGCATGTGTGGTCATACATAAAATGTTTCACCATAGGGAACTCTCCAGATGGGAACATAGATTTACTAGATATGGAGGCCTTACTTTGGCAGTTGTTATAGTCATGGTGTGAAGGCGGATAGTGGCGGCATAATCTCTCCAACAACTTCTCATACTGCAGGGGGCGCTGCAGAGGCTTGAGCAGAAGGCAGCTGAGAGGCAGGTAACACACACGCTGCTGTTCAAACTCCTGCAGCAAAGCATCCAGCTCCGGCTTCCCTGGACACCTCCTCTGCATCTCCAAAAAGACTTCCTCCAATTTATGCAGCCAGGGAAGGAGGGCCTGCGGAAACCAGGGACCACAACTGAGTGAAATAGTCAACATTTTAAGCACAAAGCATTGGCCCTGCTTTATTTTAGTTTACATAAGGCCATTTTCTTATAGCTAAGCCCAGTGCCTGATTAAAGTCCTGTAGGTGTCACCAGCTTTACACCGATGTACAGTATGTAACTACTGCTACAACCTTACCCTTAAAGCAGTCATATTCCGAAGCATGAAGTCTCCAAGAATTTGCATATCTTTTGTACGGGCAGATCGTCCTTCCCTTGATTGCATACACAGATAAAAATATTCTATTAACTTGGTGCTATTCCCTTATAAATAGAGTTATAGGACATTAAGGGTGCCTTCACACACACCGGATCCGCAGCGAAATCCGCTACGGATCCAGTGCCAGTTTATCCCTATGAAAATACATACTCACAGCGGGATATGTAAGTTAACCCCTCGCCGGACGGAGCTCTGGCTTGTTTCAGAAGTTCTTGGCTGGATGTCCCGCTCAGCCAATCAGTGGCTGCGGCGGGGTAGCGCACTAATTGGCTAAGCGGGACGAGCAGACGCCAGGAACCCCCGAAGCAAGCCGAAGCTGGGAGCAGGTGATGTATGCTCTGGCCGGTGGGGGGTTAACTTACATACATCCCGCTGCGAGTATGTATTCTCATACGGATGAACTGGTACTGGATCTGCAGCGGATTTCGCTGCAAATTCGCAGCATGAAATCTGCTGCGGATCTGGTGTGTGTGTGAAGGCACCCTAAATGGGTATAGAAAATATATAGAGAAAAAAGCCTTTTATGTCCTTACCAGAGGCTTAGGACATCCTCAAGTTGCTGCAAAAATTCCTGGTGAAATAGCCGTATGGGCTCCATACAAGAAAACAGAGGCTTCATCTGGTGCTCTATTGTCTCCTGTAGTTCTCCAGCTTTACTGAGCGCTTTCTCCAGCCACTGTAATACAATGCACAACCATTCACAAGGAACACAAAAGAATGTGGGGAATAATGGACAAATAGCAATACATGGCTATTGTGGTGGAATCAATCTTTTAAAGAGAACCAGTTATTAATTTTATGCTGCCTGAACCTTAAGTCATTGGACATCTAGCTGTCCATCTGCCTTGACTGCATGAAAGTAATGACAGGTTACCCTTTAATCGCAAAAAAACAACAACAACATATGGTGGAGTCTTCTAACCATACATATACTTTTTTTTTTTTTGGGGGGGGGGGAGGGGGCACTGAACCTGGAAGCACTGCAACACCAGGTCAATGCCTAAAGAGGACAAAGCAAACTCCTTCTCCATCTCTTTGTTCCAATAGGTCCGTATTACTAGCTGCTGCTGCCCTAGGCACTAAACCTGAAGACTCCTTATCTTCACTCACCAATCAGCATCATGATTTTCTAGTTTCTGAACATCATATTGATATCTGATGAGTCTTAGGCCGCGTTCCCACATTTACTGTACGTCACCATATGCACCAGATGCCAGACCTTCATGCAGTATGGGCGTATGGCCACTAATCCTAGTAACAGAACATGGGAGCGTGGTTTTGGTCACATGCATTTCTCTACATGGAGAAACATTGTCTGAATCGCCTTTTTCATGGTTTTTAACTGCAGGCATCACATTTAACACCACCACACCAGACCTGAACAATTCCACCATACCTCCCCTTGAAAAGACACCAAATTTACTGGCAAGTCTGAATGGGACTTGGGAGACTAAACAAATAAAAACAAACAAAAAAAAGTTGTTTCCTTCCCCCTGCTCCCTGGTGCTGCCATAGGCACTGGATCATATGTGCCTAGTGGTAAATATGGCCCTGCATACATAGTGCCCAAATAGTTTAATATCTTATACATCCCCTGATAAGAACAGATACTACACTTGATCTTAGCCAAGTAGCGATCATGTACAACACATTATTATAACACTGTAACATCCTGTGTGAAAACAACCTTGCACAAGTCAACATGTGCCAAAAAGGTATGTATGGGTGGATAGATACAATTACAATGTACCAAGTAGGGCCAAAGGTACAAAACCACCCTAAATTTATTTTCTACAATAAAACATAGCTTTCAATTGCTTCCCATATTGGTAAATATATAGAATGTGGATGAAAAACCCACTCAGTACCATCAGGAAGGTATATATAGGCTAAGTCACAAGTGGCAAAATGATGGCAAACTAGGCAGATGGACTAAACTAGAGGTAGCTGCAGACTACTATCTAGCAATGAAACCCGTGGGTGAGGATTTGGTCACTTTATAGTAAAATAGTGCAGTGTACAGTATTAGTAAGTGTACTCACTGTATATACTGACAGGATTCTAGTCTGGCAAGGTTGTATTTAGGGACCATGCATTTTTTGTTTAAAGGGGCTTGCCACTTTGTAGTAAAAATAGTTCAGTGTACAGTATAAGTAAGTGTACTCACTGACAGCAGCTCCCTGTGTACCTCATAGAGCTAATATCAGACTCCCCTCCTCCAGACTTTGCTGCCCTGTTCTGTGGTGAGTCTGTTCATAAGATGGCTGACACAAAGGAGCATGTGACCATTTCCTGCCCCCAGTATCCACCACCTGAGCCTATATGCCTAGGGAAGACACAGAGGGTGGGACATGGTCACATGCTCCTCCATGCTCAGCCATCTTATGGAAAGTCATCCCCACAGAGCAGGACAGCCTAGAGGAGGGGAGTCTCATATTAGCTCTATGAGGTAACAGGGAGCTGCTGTCAGTGAGTACAGTTACTAATACTGTACACTGAACTATTTTACTACAAAGTGGCCAACCCCTTTATACAAAAAATGCACAGCCCCTCAATACAATCTTACCAGACTAGAATCCTTTTTTTTTTTTTTTATATCCTCTTTATTTAACATAATCTTATATATATAAATCAAAGCTCGAAAATTCTTAAAATACATAGATTAGAGTTTCCTATCGTTTGAGAAAGAAAATGTCTTTGTTTCTCTTACTTATCTATTGTTCCTGAAGAATACATTTATTCTTTACCATGGGATGCACCTCCCCGAATCCCGACCCATATACCTCTAGCAGGGGCGCCGCAATCATGAGGCGACCTGAATCGTCTGCCTCAGGCGGCGGCACCAGCTGTCATCATGGGGGCGGCATTCAGTGGCAGATTATAATATGAGCGGTTCGGGCGGCCGCCCACATTATAATCCGCCACTGACTGTACCCAGGGCCGCTTTAACCAGAGGGCACATGGTGCACGTGCACCGGGCCCACTGGTTAAAGGGGCCCCCCCGAGCAGGCCGGCCGTTGCTATGTGCGACCAGTGCGGTCGCACAGGGCTCCGGCCACCAGCCTGTCAGGGGGGAGCGCCATGGATGAGTAATCTACTTACCCCTCCATGGCGCCCCCTGCAGGGCCCCCCCGTCCGCCGCTGCCCCCGTCCGCTGCTGCTGCGGCGCTTCAGCGCTGCAGCAGCAGCGACACTGACAGAGAGCCATTGGCTCCCTCCCTGTCAGTCACTCACTCTTGTGGCCGCACTTCCTGCGGTCACAAGAGGCCGCGCTCTCCCTCTAGCGCCCGACGTCACTGGAGCGTCGGCGCGAGGGTAAGGGGAGTGCAGCCTCTTGTGACCGGAGGAAGTGCGGCCACAGGAGGGAAGAGAAGAGGAACGCGTGGACCCAGGTGAGTAACAGTGTTTGTTTTTTTCAATGTTATATGGGAGGGGGAGCTATATACTACGGGGGGGGGGGGGGGGCACAGGGGGCTATATACTATTGGGGAGCACAGGGGGCTATATACTATGGGGGAGAACAGGGGGCTATATACTATGGGGGAGCACAGGGGGCTATATACTATTGGGGAGCACAGGGGAGCTATATACTATGGGGGAGAACAGGGGGCTATATACTATTGGGGAGCACAGGGGGGCTATATACTATGGGGGAGAACGGGGGCTATATACTATTGGGGAGCACAGGGGGCTATATACTATGGGGGAGCACAGGGGAGCTATATACTATGGGGGAGCACAGGGGAGCTATATACTATGGGGAGCACAGGGGGCTATATACTATGGGGGAGAACAGGGGGCTATATACTATGGGGGAGAACGGGGGCTATATACTATTGGGGAGCACAGGGGGGCTATATACTATGGGGGAGAACGGGGGCTATATACTATTGGGGAGCACAGGGGGGCTATATACTATGGGGGAGAACGGGGGCTATATACTATTGTGGAGCACAGGGGGCTATATACTATGGGGGAGCACAGGGGGCTATATACTATGGGGGAGCACAGGGGGCTATATACTATGGGGGAGCACAGGGGAGCTATATACTATGGGGGAGCACAGGGGGCTATACACTATGGGGGAGCACAGGGGAGCTATATACTATTGGGGAGCACAGGGGAGCTATATACTATTGGGAAGCACAGGGGGCTATATACTATTGGGGAGCACAGGGGAGTTATATACTATGGGGGAGCACAGGGGAGCTATATACTTTGGGGGAGCACAGGGGGCTATATACTATGGGGGAGCACAGGGGGCTATATACTATGGGGGAGCACAGGGGGCTATATACTATGGGGGAGCACAGGGGAGCTATATACTATGGGGGAGCACAGGGGGCTATACACTATGGGGAAGAACGGGGGCTATATACTATTGGGGAGCACAGGGGGCTATATACTATGGGGGAGCACAGGGGGCTATATACTATTGGGGAGCACAGGGGAGCTATATACTATGGGGGAGCACAGGGGGCTATACACTATGGGGGAGCACAGGGGAGCTATATACTATTGGGGAGCACAGGGGAGCTATATACTATTGGGAAGCACAGGGGGCTATATACTATTGGGGAGCACAGGGGAGCTATATACTATGGGGGAGCACAGGGGAGCTATATACTTTGGGGGAGCACAGGGGGCTATATACTATGGGGGAGCACAGGGGAGCTATATACTATGGGGGAGCACAGGGGAGCTATATACTATGGGGAGCACAGGGGGCTATATACTACTGGGGAGCACAGGGGGCTATATACTATGGGGGAGCACAGGGGGCTATATACTATGGGGGAGCACAGGGGGTTATATACTATTGGGGAGCACAGGTTAGCTATATACTATTGGGGAGCACAGGGGCTATATACTATTGGGGAGCACAGGGGAGCTATATACTATTGGGGAGCACAGGGGTCTATATACTATGGGGGAGAGCACAGGGGGCTATATATTATGGAGAGCACAGGGGGGCTATATACTATTGAGGGGGAGCACAGGGGGGCTATATACTATTGGGGGAGAGCACAGGGGGGCTATATACTATTGTGGGAGAGCACAGGGGGGCTATATACTATTGGGGGAGAGCACAGGGGGCTATATACTATTGTGGGAGAGCACAGGGGGGCTATATACTATTGTGGGAGAGCACAGGGGGGCTATATACTATTGTGGGAGAGCATAGGGGGGCTATATACTATTGGGGGAGAGCACAGGGGGGCTATATACTATTGTGGGTGAGCACAGGGGGCTATATACTACTGGGGAGAGTGCACAGGGGGGCTATATACTAATGGGGGAGCGCACAGGAGGGCTGTATATAACTGGAGGAGCACATGAGGGTCTATATACTACAGGGACACCTTAAAACTATGGAGGCACAGAGGGGTGTAACTATGTAGGAGTACAGAGGGGTGTAACTACTGTATAGGGGTACAAGGGACCTAACTACTGTATGTGTTGGAGCCTAAAATATTTGTCTGGCAGATTCTGGAGAGAAGATTCACAGCCAGGAGAAGACTTCAAGGTGGCCCACGCTGGATGGAGAGAAAAAGAAAAGGTGACAGACTCTGATCGGAGAAGACGCCTCCGGTGAGTCACTGGATGTAACTTCACTCTGTTATAGGCTTGTACTGATAGGGGTCATGGTGTGGCGGTATTATGTAATGGTATCAATGGTGATATCTTTCTGTTTTGTTTAGTGCAGTTTTTATGTAATATGTAATCACTGTATGGTGGAAATAGTGTTATAAGGTAACTACTGTATGTATTGGGGCTCTTGATACAGTGTGGGGGCAAATTCAGTACATTATACAATGTGCAGAAAGGTAAGGGGGGGCCCACTCTTGAGGGCTGTGCACTGGGCCCACCAATGTATTAAAACGGCCCTGACTGTACCATGTACTGGAGCCCCCCCGCCCCCGGGCAGTATCTGTAATGAGATGCTGTGAGCGGGGGAGACTGTATTCATAAGCGCCGCGCTGTAATGAATCAGCCGCGCGGTGCTGATACTACAGCGCGGCGCTTATGAATACAGTCTCCCCCGCTCACAGCATCTCATTACAGATACTTCCCGGGGGCGGGGGGGCTCCAGTACATGCATTCCACGTCCGTGATCCGTCAGGATCACGGAACGTGGGAATGCAGCCTTAGTCCCCCGGCTGATGTGCGGCTGCCCGGGGTGTCCCGTCCTGTCCCCGGCAGCGCGCGCATCAGAGAGCTCCCCGTGCGCCGGAAGTCACAGGCACAGGCGCACGGGGAGCTCTGTGATGCGCGCGCTGCCGGGGACAGGACGGGACACCCCGGGCAGCCGCACATCAGCCGGGACCAGACCAGAGAGGCTCGACGGGGGAACGGAGGGCAGGTGAGTTGTGTGCTGTTTTTTGTTTTTGTTTTATCTGCTGTGCAGGGGGGGGGGGGAGAGGGGGACCATCTATAAGGTAGGGGGGGGAAGGGGGCCATCTATAAGGGAGGGGGGAAAGAGGGGGACGATCTATAAGGGAGGGGGGAAAGAGGGGGACGATCTATAAGGGGGGGGGATCATCTATAAGGGAGGGGGAGAGGGAAGAGGGGGACCATCTATAGGGGGGGGCATCTATAAGGGAGGGGGGAAAGAGGGGGACCATCTATAAGGGGGGGGCCATCTATAAGGGAGGGGGGAAAGAGGGGGACCATCTATAAGGGGGGGACCATCTATAAGGGAGGGGCGGGAGGGGGACCGTCTATAAGGGGGGGGAAGAGGGGGACCATGTATAAGGGGGAGAGGGGGACCATCTATAAGGGAGGGGGAAAGAGGGGGACCATCTATAAGGGGGCATCTATAAGGGAGGGGGGAGAGGGGGACCATGTATAAGGGGGGGAGGGGGACCATCTATAAGGGAGAGGGGACCATCTATAAGGGAGGGGGAGAGAGGGAAGAGGGGGACCATCTATAAGGGGGGGGGGAAGAGGGGGACCATCTATAAGGGGGGGGAGAGGGGGACCATCTATAAGGGGGGGAGAGAGGGAAGAGGGGGACCAACTATAAGGGGGGGGGGAAGAGGGGGACCATCTATAAGGGGGGAAGAGGGGGACCATCTATAAGGGAGGGGAAAGAGGGGGACCATCTATAAGGGAGGGGGGAGAGGGGGACCATCTATAAGGGAGGGGGGAGAGGGGGCAGTAGTGGATTATAATGTGGGCGGATTGACGGGGGGGGGGGGGGCGTCATTCTATAGTTCGCCTCGGGCAGCAGAGAGGCTAGAATCACCCCTGACCTCTAGATATTTCTTTTATAATTATATCTATGTTCTATTCTCATATCTCTCCTTACTAAGGAATGGTTTGGGGGGCTCTGACTAAGAACCTGGTTAAGGCCCCCCCGATCTCTCTCCACATCCCCCTATGGGGCACCTCCAACAACCAGTAGCCCAATACCCACCCGGAGGGAAAACACCTATTTAATTTTAATAACCTTATTACATATACTTTGTTATATATTTGTACAAAAAATGAAAATGAAATAAATTATTCAATCTTAATAGACTGCTCCATATTTTACAACTTTCATGTATACAGGAGTCTTCGAGCGATCCAGACCTTATAGAGGCCCCTCCATACTATCATCCCCTTTTCTTTGTTATTACGTAATATCCTCGGTTCTCGGGGAGTGAATCCCACGTTTACAATCACATATATTTTATTATTTATATCAATCTTCTATCTCCTTTTTGAGTGCTACATAGTATCTTTTGCACTCATCTCAGGTAATCTCTAATCTCCACTCTACTACCTTTCTCCTTACCCCCTCTCCTTCCTGTCCAACCCTCAAAAGAAAAAAAAGAAAAAAAGAAACACACACAAAACAAAACAAAACAAAAAAACACATAATAAATATAAAGATTCTCCCTCTCCCTCCCCCACTTCTCTATACTCAGTTCTGTTATATCATCAGATCTTTGCTTTGTGGCCATTTTGCCCATGCTCTGCGGAACTTTTCGATTTTATCGTTTTTTTTGTGCCCTAAAATACTCCATCATCATTATTCTCTTCATTTCTCTCTCCCAATCTTCAATATCCGGTGGAGTTACTGAGATCCATTTCTTTAAGATACAATTCTTAGCCACTAACATTCCTTTAAGAGCAATGTTTTTTTTCCTCCCCTCTTATGTGTAAACTCTTTCCCTCTCCCAAGACACATACCTTTGGGTCTTTCTCTATCTTGATATCTAAACAATTTTCCAATCTCAATATCACCTCCCCCCAATATCTACTATATATACCTTGGGGCATCTCCATAATAAGTGAATCAAGTCCCCCCTTCGTGATTACACTTTACACGCCTATCGGTCTCTCTTCGTTTCATTAAATACAACTTACGAGGGGTATAGTGAACCCTATAAATAATGAAAAACTGGGTCACCTTGTGATTAAGCCTACTGCACCCTTTATCTATATCAGAAAATATTTTATCAAAAATCTATATTTTCATCCTCTAAATCTCTCCTCCATTTTCCCCTAAAATTATTCTTCACCTTTCTGTGAGTGCCCTCTAATTATTTTATATAATTTCCCTATCAACCCTCTTTTCGTCCTTCTTACTTTATCCAACATACCTTTATATTCCTGTGTTTTAAATAGCCTCTTATTTTGTGTCCTCCCTATTGCGTTATTAATTTGTAAATATCTATAATAATCTGTCTCTCTAACCCCAAATTCCATTCTCAGTGCCTCTAGTGATTTAATATTACCTTGTACATTAAATAAATGTTCTACTTTAATAATCCCCTTTTGTACCCAAAAATTAAACTCTTGTATTTTTTGAAACTGTAGGAGATGCATATTTTCCCAAAGGGGGGTATACTCATTGCTAGTCGTGATTGCCATTTTGGTTTTAGACTAGAATCCTTACATACTCCACTCTCACATACAGCCACTAAGCTGAAGAGTGAAAGGAATATACAGGTACCAAAGGCAAGGCCTTTGCATGTGGGATACATGCATGAAATGACAAGATGGATAATGATTGAGGCATGTGTCTACTTCTTCAAGCTTACCACAGTTATGACCTCAATATCCTTCAGGTGAGACGTCTCTGTGCTGAGAATTTCCTTGGTGATATAATAAGCTTCATCCATCTGCAGTTCAGAAAAACAAGATAATTCTAGTGTTTGCACTATTGACACAGAGCCAGTGGATTCGCAGCAGATTTGACAGTGTGGATTTAATGCTGTGTTCATTGATTTAGTCTAATCTGCAGCAGAAAATCCGGTACAGTATGTGTGAAGCTACCCTAAGAAAAATTATGGGAATGTATTATTTACAGAATTTATTACGCCCTTCATATAACTTATACTGGTTTTACACACTGCAGTATTTTTGAAAAACAGCCACTGCAGTTTCTGTGCCAAGGCCAGAAGTGGATTCAGATGGGATGAAGAATATAAAGGGGGGACTTGTGCTTCTCTTTTCTGTTGGATCCACTTCTGGTTTTGGCACAAAAACTGCAGTGTTTTCAGCATTATAGGGGTTGTTCAGTGAAAATCTTTTTCTTTCAAATCAACTGATGTCAGAAAGTTATAGAGATTTGTAATTTACTGCTATTTAAAAAATCTCAAGTCTTCCCATACTTCTTAGCTGCTGTATGTCATGTTTTATTTTCATTCAGACACAGTGCTCTCTGCTGACATATCTGGCCAGACAGGAACTGTCCAGAGCAGGAGAGGTTTTCTATGGGGATTTATAGAAAACAGAGATGTCAGCAGCCCGATTTGGCCGATTATCGCTCGGTGGAATAGAGAAAACGATCAGCCGATGATCGTGTCATCGGCTGATTCTTTATTTAGGCCCAAACCTAAAATCATCGGTCACCCACCGCGCATCGCTGCGTGGAATAGCGGTGCGTGGCGGACGACCGGCAATTTGAGAAGCACCATACATTACCTAGCAGGGCTTCTCCTCCGCTCCGTCTTCCTCCCCGTGTCCCGCGGCGCAGCATCAGCTTCGGTGCGGCCTGACTGAGCCGTCAGACGACTCAGCCAATCACTGGCCGTGGCCAGTTGATTTGATTTGACACCAGTTGATTAGAACGAAAAGATTTTCGCTGGACAACCCCTTTAAAGTCTCTGTTTTGGTTTGCTTATGCAGGACTTCCTAATCTCATCAGGATAGTTTATCAATATCAGACCGGTGACGGTCTGACATCTGGCACCCCCACCAATCAGCCGTGTGTTAGAGAAAAGTAAAAAGAAATGAAAGCAGACAGCTCTGAACATTGTAAAATAGTCATTCTGGCAGCAATTGAGGTCCCATTCATGTCAGTGGAAGCTGTGCTTTAGAGAGCGGGGTGGGGGAGGTGGTGTTTCATAACAGGGACAACAATGTCATTAAGAACAGAAAGCATGCATATGGAGCTGCTGGGTGTGGTAAACAGGGAACTTGTGGGCTTAGGGCTGCCCCCAGTGCACCTCTTTAGCAAAAAGACTGGTTTTGGATACATCTCCAGAACCCTTAAACTAATTTGAAAAAGAAAACGTGCATTTTAATCAGGGTACAACAGGCTACACGGGCATAGTAGCAAGTTAGCATATATACAATTCCAATATAACAAAGTGCACTGTGCTATTCCAGTCCTCTCAGTGTATGTAGGAGCCTGCACTCCCAAGATACTAATCACAATCGAAGCATACACAAGAGATTCCAATGCTTTCTGGGTTTATTGTGTTCTTTAGCAAACACTTATTTGCAAAATTTCACCACCAAGTGATATAAACAATACGTAGCTATAGAGAGGACCACAGCAGTATTAGTGATAAAGAAAAAAGTCCACCGCCCAGCCGGGCTGGTCACAGTTCACATACGGACACTCGCGGAACAGATGGAGAGTTCACGTCTGCGACGTTTTAAAGCTAGCGCTAGCGATAGCTTCGAATCGTCGCAGACGTGAACTCTCCATCTGTTCCGTAAGTGTCCTAGTGTCCGTATGTGAACTGTGACCAGCCCGGCTGGGCGGTGGACTTTTTTCTTTATCACTAATACTGCTGTGGTCCTCTCTATAGCTACGTATTGTTTATATCACTTGGTGGTGAAGTTTTGCAAATAAGTGTTTGCTAAAGAACATAATAAACCAAGAAAGCATTGGAATCTTTTGTGTATGCTTCGATTGTGATTAGCATGTATGCATGAGATGACAGAATCACTTAAAAGTGGCAGTGACACTTTAAATATAATGACTATGATGAAATTACTTAAAAATGGTATGCAACTGTAATGTGATATTTGTAACTCATGAAAACACTTTGCCAACTATATCAGCTATAAATAGCTATATTTTAGTATTCATTTTGAGATGTAAAATTGTGATGGTGCCTGAAGCTGGCCCTTACTGACCTGATATCAATGACCCTTCCTTATGGTCCGTTTACACAAAGCCATAATTTGCCCAATTGATCGTTTAACGATTTTGAAGCAAAGACTTGGTTTTTATTCGTTTAGACTAATAAATTTTCGAAAAATCGTTATTGTGATCGTTTTTAAGATCGCTTAAGCCCATCTCACACATAGGGTGAATCTTTAAAAGACTGTTTACACGAAGCGATCTGCGATTTTTTAGCGAATGACCAACGACGATTTGAGAACATGTTGAAAGATCACAATGAACGATTTCTCGCTCATCGCTTGATCATTTGCTGTGTTACACGAGCCGATTATCATTCAAATGCGATAGTTATTGCGAAAATCCGAACAACAATCGTTCCGTGTAAACGCACCATTAGGTTGGGCTATCAACATTACAGTTGCAGAAAACCCCTTTAATAAGCAGATAGTGAACATTCTTCTGATGTGCCCTTACCTTGTTGTCAGAGGTCTCTTCCACATCATCAGCCCTGGCACTACCACTGTCACTTAATGCTGGGCTCATCAACGGAGAGCTGCCAGGCTGGGGACTAGAGGAGGGCAGCCTGAGCGTTACTGGAGACAAGTGACAAACTGTAGGGCAAAAAAAAAATAAAAAAAAATCATGTGTTTTTTTGCCTGTAGGAAAACGTATCATATGAAATGTAATGCAACAACATCATGACAAGCTGTTAAAGGGGAGCACCATCTTTTCATTGGGGGGGGGGGGGGGAGGGGTTTGTGTAAGAAAAACTTTTTATCGAATATCCAATGAGGGAAACCTAAGCATTTGGTTGTGTTCAACAGTCCCATACAGGGTGAATGAAGAGATCACACTGCATGCACAGTCCTGCACCATTTACTTAGGGAACAAGGGACCTCCATTCACACAGTTGGAGGAACTGATATGTAGTCTTGATTATGTTTTGATGTAAACCTTTTACCACTTTTACTCTATGACTGACAGCCATCTGTGTATAGGTTGACATAATCACCAATTAGGATCACCCACTGGACTCACTGCATTTGTAAAGTGACATGTTCTCTTTAAGTTCTGAGCCCCAGGGAGACTCTTTGTTGTACAACTCATTGATTTTAACTAAAAACTGCCACACATATTTAGAAGCGAAGTGGAGATTTTTTGTAGATCTAGCCAACTAGTCTCTCAAGAAAGTACATATTAATCTGTCACAACATATCACGCTTCCTGCGTTAACATATGAGAACAAATACTATGTCATTTAACTAATTTATCAATTTCCTGAATTGATTGTTTTAGGCCTAGATTAAACATATCTGCAGTACAACATGCTTCACTGACATTGTATTGTCCATAAAATATTTCTGCAACATATTTTTCTATAGTTTTACCATTCCTTGGTTATTTTTACTTGAACTGTAAATAGCCAACTGGGTGTAACCAGTAGAGGGCATGTCCCTACACTGTCTGAGACTGTCAGTCAAATAGGGACATGCCCCCAGCTGGTAACACCTAGTTGGCTATTTAGTCACACATATATGGTAAAAATAAAAGGGAGATACAGAACAATACAAAGCTAGAAGAAGAAAAAAAGATGTTCCAGAACTGTTATTTAATTTGGAATAAAAGTAATTTAGTAGATTGGGAGGGGCCACAAGTTGTCTATAAACCCACTATAATATAAATTAAAGTTACACTACTAAAAGATGCTTGTCAGTTGTAGTGACACATGGCTCCCCTTGGGGGGGCTAGAGAAGCCCACCTACCATGATCATCACATTGTAGCACCAGCTTTTTCCATTTAAAGCATAAAACCTGCTTTTATATGGAAGATTACAGGAGTGCCTAGCCTTCCTAATAATTGCTAATATAAAGGATATCCCTTGCAAGTCACCTGGTAGGTGGTTTTATTTAGTGTCACAGCCTTGGGGAAAGGTCCAGCTAATTTTAACATTTTGTGCAAAGTTACAAATGCTTTAAAAGGCAATGCTTCCCTTTAACCACACATATTCATTATGTGCAAGCTTATGAAGAAACAAAAACTAAATGAATAAAAAGAACATAAAGATCTTAGCAAAAAAGTGAATAAGTAGTAAATAGGCAGTGATTCAAGAAATCAATGTGAAACATGAAATACATCTAAATCATGCAGAGGAGAAAGATAGGGCAGAAGAATAAAAAAACAGCCAGGAAACTCTGAACATGCAGACAGAATCCACATAATGTCAAAGGAACATGGAAATGAATGGTAAGAATGATGACCAAAGTCACATCCTAAGAGAGGAAACATGCCACCTCCATCTTTAAGGCTCCTGATCTCCGTGCTGCAGATTAAGTACTTTTTTTTTTGTCCCACCAATTCCCTGCTCCTGGACATTTGTAGTCATGGGACTTTAGAAAAAAAATATCACGATGTCAATCCAAAAGAGGTCAAGACGCTTTTATGTAATTTTAAACACGTGTTAACAAAATCAGAATTATTCATAGAGAAAATGATATAACAGGAGTCACATCGTCAGCCATGCCTCTAGCAGAGCTCACATGGCTTGTCACAAGCTTCTCCGCTTCCTCACTACATATCATTTAAAGGAACAGAAGACAGCAATACGCTTGTGCATTTGTTGGTGTACACTGACATTGGTATCCAATATGGTTTGCCTTCATACCCAGAGGATCTTGGTTTTATCTGGACTAGATGTAGAAGTTGTGATTAAGAACTGAATCTGGATCATGATGATCAACAGGAAAACATGGTCACTGTCCTAGAACCAGAACAGTCATATGTCTGATCTAAAATGATTTTTTATTGTTGTAATAAGTTGTAAACTATATACAATAAAAAAACTAAAGCTGCCACTAACCTGTAAATGAATGTGTAACCGTATAGCAACTGGCCATGCAGCAGTGCAGTCCTATTGGTCTGCTATATAACAATAGATAACCTAACAAAGGAGAGTTCACACCTGCAAAAATGACATTTTAGCTGTGACATATCAGTCACATGATTTACCCCCACTGACTTATAAAGGGGTTCTCTGGGTTTAGTTGTGATGTTTTGTTGAATGTGACAGAATCTATAACAGAACACCATCCCTTTGTTGAGCAAGGTACAAAATGTCTCAATTATTCAGCTGCGAACGTACCTCTCTTTATCTCTCTCTATCCATTGCCGCCATTTTCCTCTCTTTCAGAGACTTCTACAGTATAGATGAGCGAACCGGGTTCGGGTTGATCCGAACCCGAACGTTCAGTATTTGATTATCGGTGGCTGCTGAACTTGGATAAAGCTCTAAGGATGTCTGGAAAACATGGATACAGCCAATGACTATATCCATGTTTTCCACATAGCCTTAGGGCTTTATCCAACTTCAGCAGCCACCGCTAATCAAATGCCAAAAGTTCGGGTTCGGATCGACTCGAGCATGCTCCAGGTTCGCTCATCTCTATTCTACAGCTGTAACCTGATCTCTCAGAATCTGTCTCCTCTCTAGTTCATGTGTATGGACTACACAGTGAATTTGTGTCATTAGGATGTATGAGGAGAAGAATAGGAGTCAATAACTGGAGAGAGACATTTATTTTTGTCTACTTAGCCTAAAAATGCATTTACATTTATAGAAAATGTTCCCACACAGTACTTTTGCTCAGTGTTTTGCAACCAAAACCAGGAGTGGATTGGAAACACAGAAGGTCTATGTTCACACACTGTTGAAATTGAGTGGATGGCCGTCATTTAATGAGAAATAATTGCTGCTACTTTAAAACAATTGCTATTTGTCATCAAATGGCAGCTATCCACTAAATTTCAACAGTGTGTGAACATAGACCTTCTGTGTTTCCAATCCACTCCTGGTTTTGGTTTCAAAATACTGAGTAAAAAATACTGTGTGGGAACATAGCCTTAAGAAGGTATCCATTCACAGCGAGCACCGATCTTAACAGAATAGTTTAAATACAAAGTATTTTTAGAGTATTCTGGAATGAATATTTATTATACAGTGAATAAGCTTTATCTACATAAAATGGATTGCTATTTATTCACATGGTCAGTGATTTCAGCAGTATTTATATTATACTTTAGGTTATAAATTGTTTTGTACCATTTATTAAGCCTGTTTTTATTTCATGTCTTGTCCATCTTCAGACACTAAATCTAAGGCTAAAAAAAAACAAACAAAAAAACGTAAAACGTATTCTTAATTCTTCTCTCAAATAAATTATAATGAGAATTCTGTGAACATCTTTCTGCTATTTTGCTTATGCGCTCCTTATTCTCATTCCTCGTGTACTATGTCCTGCACCAGCCTCATGTGTTAGCCATAGATCACTATTAGGATGAGGACCTAATATTCACATTAAGCTGCTAATGGATGATAGGGACTTTCATAAATACTAATTATTGTGATGCATAAAAAGGAAGCTTGATAGGATCCTAATAGAGGATGCCTGGTTATGGGCAATGTACTTTGATAAGGTAATGATGAAAAAGCAAGAATTGTGATCAATAAAAACTTACAAATCTGCAGGTAACAGCAGGAGCTAGTGTTACTGTTGTAGAAAAATGTTAGGAAAAAAGGGTAGGACTATAAAAAAAAATACATACAAATTTAAAGTGGAGCCCCCATAAAAGTCTAAGGGGTGGGAGGCTATACTGTCCCATAGCGTTCATGTCCATTAGGCCTTCCTAAGAGAAAAGGGAATGACATGAAGATGTCTTACACAGCATCGGCTAGATAATTTCCCACAAATGGCTGGCTTTTTGTCGTACACAGAAATGCTTTTGTATTGATCAGAGACTGTTTTGCAAAATGGAAAAAATATAAAAGCTGCAACATATTAATAATATCACAAATACATTAGAGCAGAACAGAACAAATTACTTTTTTTGCCTCAATAATCATGGGTATTTGCATCCTACAACATTTCGAGGTGTTGGGGAGAGAAGATGCAGTAGCACATGTAATAACCCCCTGAACCTATTCAGGAGATTTGTTCACTACGATTTACTATATTCCCTTTCAATATATGTAGGCCTAGACATAACTAAAATCTCTACATCTTAAAGTGACACTGTCACTCCCTTTGTGCATTCTGACTTCTCTACTCAGGTGTAAAGGGTAAATATAGCAGTTTTCATACCTTATTTTATATCATACGTCATGGTGCTTGTTCCAGTAAAAAGTGATCTTCTATCATCTGCAGATTGTGCTATCCGGGCCAGGCTTTACAGGCAAAGCGCCACTTAGCCCAACCAACAACGCAGCTATTGGTCCCTGCAACGCCATTGTCGAATAGGCCCTAGACCTTTAGGCTGGCCTGCTTCAATGGTCGTCAAGGGGCGGGCCCTATGTTGTGGGGCCAACAGCTGCATTGCAGGCAGGACTAAGTGGCGCTTCACCTGTGAAGCCCCGCCCAGATAGCACAATCTGCAGATGATAAAAGATCACTTTTTACTGAAACAACCATCATGACATATGATATAAAATAAGGTATGAAGACTGCAAAATTTACCCTTTACACCTGTGAAGAGAAGTCATAATGCAAAAAGGGGGTGACAGGGTCATTTTGAAGTAAATCTGTAGGCACAGACGACCCCCAAACCTCTGGTACTGTTGCATTGTCAGTGTTGATCCCTGTCTTGTCCCATGGTCAGTTTGTCTACTGGTGGTGATATTTGCATGGGAAAAAAAAACAAAAAAACTTTTATTCTGGGGGCGTGTTATCAAAGAGGCAGGGCCTACAGCATCCGTTCCCTAGACCTCCAGCGGCTCAAGTTTTTCCATGGCAGTGGCTAAATAGGAGGACACAAATCAACACTGGCAACACAACAGTATTAGTGGTGGTGGTGGTGGGGGGGTGTCGGTGGTTCCTCCAGATTCACTTTAAACTTTGATTAGATTTTGTGCATTCATGGCTTTACATTTGTTAAAATGGGTTATCCGGGAGAGGAAAAAGCACAGCTACTTTCTTGCAAAAACAGCACCACAGCACCCCTTTTCTCAGGTTGTGTGTGGTATTGCAATTAAAGTGTCACTGTCGTGAATTTTTTTTTTGCAGAAATCAATAGTCCAGGCGATTTTAAGAAACTTTGTAATTGGGTTTATTATCATTAAAAAGCAGTTTGAAGCTAAAGAAAAGACCAAAACAGGACAACAAAGAGTTAATCTACAAATCCCTCACGGGATATCTCCTGTGACAGTCACCAGTGACCTGTCTGAGCTCGGATTACAGCTGTCACCCAGCTCCGTGCCTGTAATCCTCTGTTATCTGCTTTCTGCTGCCGGCTAACTCCCTCCTTCCTCCTCCCCCCTCCCCTCTCCCTAGAGCAGACAGGGTACGACTCCTGCAACAAGTCACAATTTTCAGATTTTTTGGAGTGGATGAAAAAGAGGAAGGAGGGGGGGACCTGGGAAAAGGCTTTTTACATGCAGATAATGGCAGATTTGGCTAATAAACCCAATTACAAAGTTTCTTAAAATCGCCTGGACTATTGATTTCTGCAAAAAAAAAAAATACGACAGTGACTCTTTAAGCTCCATTCATTTCAGTGGAAATCAGCTGCAAAACTACACCCAAACCTAGGACAAGAGAGGTGCAGTTTCTGGAATAAGGTGGCATTTTCTAAGCCTGGTCAACCCCTTTAATCACACATATGAATTTAGAAAATGCACTTTAATGCAAAGTTGTACAAAGGTGTCCCGGAGTGTGGAATATGGAGTTATATTTCCACAAGGTGCCAACTGTCTAATGACAATATACATAAATATAACATGATTTTTCTTTATTTTATAAATCAGGTTTAACTGGAGTCTGTCAAAAATGTGAAAAGTGTCCCGGTATCAAATAGTTTATTGACACCAGGACAGTGTGATTACAGTTTATAGCAAGTATTCACAATTTACTTCAAGTGAATATGTCACATCTAACAGTGGTGGTAAGCCACCAGCACTGCTGTGTAAATTATAAGATCATATCCATAATAGCTTTTATATATGTTGCCCATGAGCTGTCCCCAAAGGTTTCTGTCCCCCAGTCTACTATCTGAGCTGGCATGTAACCTGATCCCCCCCCTCCAAGCTTCTGCTCAGAGAACAAAAAGTCCCTTACAGATTTATCTGATCTTACTCTTGGTAGCATTGAAATGGTGGGATTTTTTAAAGACTAATATTTAAAAAGTTGCTTCCTTTTGCAGCCAGGATACAAAAACAAAAAATTAGGGCAAAGGTTATCCGACTCTCTAAAAGAGGGGATGGGCCAAAATACATAAAAATGTAGGTCTGAAAGCTAAAGCACCTACTAATGTGCCAGCCATACTGTATAGCAGTTACTATACACAGCTGCTTACTGCTTAGTTACATGCTGATGGGGACACTACATTAACCTCTGCCTGGTTGTGTCACAGTGACAACCAAACAATATCTACACCAAAATAAACTTGGGCAACTGTAAGGTTTCATCTGTTTATGCCTATTCCCAAAGTGGTTGGGATAGTCTATAGGACACTGCAGCCCTCTAAAATAAAAGCAAGACTACAGTCATATAAAAGTGTAAAAGAGGAGAGCTCCAGCACTCCTAGCTTTATTGCAGATACATTTGGTATTAAACAGGTTAACAAAATTTGATCAAAACAGAATAGTTGTCCGTGTAGTAATACACTCCCTTTCCTGCAGGTATATTGGCACCTTTTATAATTTTAATGTACAAACATTTGGACAAAAAAAAGGCAAAGAAACCATATAAATTCTCAAGGCACATTTGGAAAATATAAAACAACTGGTACATCCCAAAAACAACCGTCATACCTGATAGTGAGGGTGTCAGAAATCACATATTAGCAGGCATTAAACAGAAGGGCTACACATCACTGGATCCAAACATGGTTTACATCTGATTTGGCTCTAGATAAGCTACATAGGTTTGGAGAATCTCATCTGGTTACATAAAGCCTCTTATATAAACGTATAGATGAGACCGATCAAAAGTCGAGGCCAGATATAATAGAATTCTGATTAAAACTATCATAAATATAGATTAAAATTATACTATTAAATACATTATTAGTGTTATCACAACCTCTCGAGAAGACACCACCATGTTACAAGTCTGGCGAGTGTGGTAATAGCACTTGATTCCTCCATGATGACATATCCTAACAAAAAGGGTGTCTGTACCCCTCACTTATGTAAACTCACCAAAGTAATAAGCGCCAACGAGTATCAATAAAAAAAAAAAAAGCCATACATTTCCATAGGATCTTGTGTAAGAGTAACCATGGGGTAACATCTAATGTTTCTCCGTATCAGAGACATCACCTCTACAGAAAGTCTCCCAGAATTCTTCAGTGGTCACAAAACTGTCCTCAGGGTCAAAACTTTGTCTCTTTGCACTCCACATTATACCGCTGAGAAGAGGCAACATCTTCATGTCGATGAGTAAGGTTCTAATATATTCCAGTTGGGTTAGTAGTAACCAAATTGACTAATACTCCACAATGGTTTTAAAATTAGGGAAACCATATGCAAAGACGACTGCCAAAACAATGAAACTACTAGCAGTAGTATAAGATTAATACCGCTAGGAAACCAAGAACTAACGACCCTTCACATGAAAGACCTCCCTGTGAACAGGAAAAAGACCTTAGTCCAAAGAGCTAGTGAATATTATTCATTCTACAACACCAAGTAGTAGTAGCAGTATGTTTGTATGTATGTAGTAATCATTTCAATCATATACACACAAAGTTAGTGTTAGCGCTAATAGTGTTGGTTAGCAAATTAATACGGGTGAGAAGTGTCATTTACAAGAAAGCTGCGAGAAAAATATCCCCCTGCATTAGTGATACTCTGTATCGCATCACTAATGTGTGAACTAATAAAATAATGTGTGAACGACGTGCGAATCTGACAAAAGCAAAACCCAACAAACGTTTAGCCTAAAGAAAAAAAAAAAAGAGAGTAAATCTGTGAGGATTCTCATAGCGGCATGGGTTATGGAATAATAGAGGATAAAAACCGTGTGATATTTCCTGGCCCTAACCCTTTAGACAGTGTCTCCAGTGACCCTATTTGAGGTAAAATAGTCCAGTCTGACAATACTGGCTGCTGATCTAGTCCATTCCTTAAATGAGATTAGTGAAACAATCATTGCTGTGTTCAGATTGGAAATCAACGACTTGGCGCCAAGTTGCTGAACATAATATTCCTTAGCAAAACTCAAGGGCAACGTACAGCTTTGACTTATACCCTCATAGGCAAGTGCTCTAAGTGGATGTCATAAGATCAATTTCATGCTTTGCTTTCAGACATCTGGAGCGTCCTTCTTATCTTGCAGCCCAAGCTGATTAAAATTGGTATATTGTGTCAGTGGATTGCTGAAGAATAAGTTCATATCGATTGGCGTCTCATCGTCAGTGTCCCAGGAGTCATCCTCAGAGCTGCTCGAGTCCTCTGTGGTTGTTGGGGGGTAGCTAAGTTGTTCAAGCTGATCTAGAATATCTCCAAACTGAAAAGCTGAACTGGATTCCGAGCGCACGGAACAGGCTGGAAAATTGATCATTGAGCTGGCGGTGGAGTGGTTAGCGGATCGAGAGAATGAAGGAATTCCATTGAGGTTTGTGAGCGAACTGCTCTCAGAGCGATGGTGAAGCAGGGAGCCGGTTTCAGAACGATGGTGGAGAAGGGATCCATTTTCTGACGGGCTCAGAAGACTTTGCATACGACTTGCCTGAGCTTTCATTTCTAATAACTCACTTGCATCTGTTGGTCTTGTGTTGCCATTGAAATCCCTCTCATCCATGCCATCCAGATAATACTCCTCTGGGGGGAGATCGTCATGATCAGATGGTTCTACCCTCCCACCATAGGGGTACAGATCTGCTCCTCCACTAAAGGAGATGTCTGCAGGATCATCATCTATAAACTCTTCAGTCAACAGAAGTGAATCAGAAACCCCTGATACCCACAACCTGACATCACCCTGATGGACATTTTCAGTATCCAGGATTTCTCCTGGGTCCTGCTTTTTCTGCAAGGAGGGGATGGGGTTGGGGGAAACACCTTGCAATGGTGAATGAGCTGAAGATCCTGTATTCTCCGGAGGTCCTCTGCCAGGTTCATCTTGCCGTTGAGAAGTAGAGATGTTCTCATTTCTGGCTGTGCTTTTTAACACAGGGGAGGCGGGAGGGTTAAAAAAGGATTGAGGGGACAGGATAAGGGAGGAAAGTGATGTCGGAGTCTTCAAACTCTCAGCAAAAGGGAAGATCTAAAAGAAATTAAAAACCAGAAATATTATACCACCACAATACTAAAACACACAGCTATAACAGTCAATTGATGGGGAATTGTTTTACATGTTTTAGCTCTGTGCTTAGAAATTTAACAAACCTGGAGTCAGTCAGCAAGTAATGTAAAAAAAGAATAAATCTTAAGCAGTACGGGTGCTGAGCAGATATAGATATAGGCACTTAGCGGCAAAAGTATAGCATAGAAATGACAAGCTTTCGGCATGTCACACATTTCAATGTGCCTTGTAAGAAAACACAGAGGGGGTGAAACAGGAGAGTTACAGCACACATCAGCAAATATTATTATACAGTTAGCAACAAAGCAAGCATAGAGAAACTAAAGGGGGTCTAAAAGGACACAGAAACAGCACACAGGAAAGACACAAGCAAGTGGGACAGCAAAGCAAGAGGCACCCAGTGCTGTATATCTACACGCACCTGCTTTGGAGAGTCAGGGACCACAGTGCAAGGGGACACTCTGGGTTTGCTGTGTCTCCTGCAGGACAGAGAGCAACGCAGTCAGGAGAAACCCACTGACACCAAAGCCCAATTGTTAACACACAAGCAGGTACTACAGTTACAAGCAATGTTGAAGAGACTTAACACAGAAGATCACAACTTATCAGAGATACAGTTCATGATAGGTGGAGATAAATCGGTACTGCTGCCCCTGCACCCTGGTATCCACTGTGCAAGAAAATTGCAGCATGGACCTATTCAAGTGAATGGAGTAATCTGCAGTTCTCTGCACAGAGAGGAGGGCAAAAGCATCAATATGCAGGGAAAACCAGTGAATGGGGCAGCAGCTCTGATGTAAAGCAGAAGGCAAGGCCCCCTCTGTCTTAGGATCGTAAGCTGTCCCAGATATTGAACCTGCAATATATCATTTCTTTAAGCAGTGGGGATACCTCTTTAAGTTCCAATGTATACTGTAAAACAATATACAATTCCTTCTAAATAAAACCCTTCCTATTTGAAAAGTTGCAAAACTGGTGCCAATGCGCCAAAATTTGGAACCCTTTTCCTGACAAATAGCGGTGAAGAGCCCCTAGTAAATCCCTCCAAGGGAATTCTTTTATAGAAAACGCTAGTTTTGGTCAGAGTTTATATCACCTGCTGTTTTATTCCCCTATCCTATATAAATCATAAGTCAGTACTATCTAGAAAAAATATATATTATATTGGAAATTCAGCAGGAAACATTTTATTTAGTTATTTTTATTTGCCAGTAGTTAGTAAGGGAAAGCAGGCAGGTCATTCAGCTGATGCCAGCTTGCCACCATATACATAAAAAGCATCAGGCATCATCCTTGTGTAGCATAATGATAGTAAATGATTATAAAGAATAAGTGACACAACTAGACTGCAACAGCAAATAGTTACCATAAGTACTTACCCAGCTATTTATAAAGGCCTAACCATGCTTATGTACATCCTAATACATAGCTCTCCTCATAGTTGAGGGTCCCACAGGCAAGTATTTATGAGATTTGCGTTTAAATGGAGTCAGTCAGCATGAATCCTGTTTCCTTATCATTATCAGTTAAGGTTTTCTCTGAATACACTGCGGTGCCATGCCCTGGTGAAGTGTCAGAGAGAAGGTCTCTTTGGCTTTCCCCTGCCTGTTTGATTGACAGGTATCTTGCCATACACAAGCCAAGAGAGACCTATTAGCTTTGTGTCCCTATCTTGTTTGGTACGGTCAACTTAAATTGGATAGTCTCAGACAGTGTAGAGACATGCCCCTAAATGGTACCACCAATTTGGCTATTTACCAGTAATAATACCAGAATAACACTCTGCTCAACACTAAAGAGCGATGCTCTGGAATTGTTATTTCCCTGCAAAGCAAATATTTACTCAGTCACATCTAATGTTAGGTCTGCATCTGCTTTGTACTTTAGTACAACGAGCAGGTATGTCCAGCAGTGAAGACGTCTTTTCTATTCTATATGGCTGTCACTTATTCTAAGGTTGCATTAACATGTAATAAACATACTGGGGATGATTTATCAAACATGGCGTAAAGTGTAACTGGCCCACTTGCCCCTAGCAACCAATCAGATTTTACATTTTATTCCTCACAGACTTTTTGGAAAATGAAAGGTGGAATCTGATTGGTTGCTAGGGGCACTTTCACTTTATACCATGTTTGATAGATCTCCCCCACTGAACCTATTATGGTGATCGTCACAAAATAACGTAAAAACCTGGAATGTGATCTCAACATGTAAATACATACTGTAGTGCAATATGTATGACTTGGAACACTGCACTTTGCAACATAATTTGCAGCATAAAATAGCAGCTTGACCAATAAAAAGGATGCATCTGTAATGTACACACTCCTTCATTCCCAGGACTTGTAAGGATTACACAGACTCTAGCTTAAATGTTAGAAGACAGACTCCCACTGTAAACAACGAAGATATTACTGATTTACCTTTCATATGGTGCTCTCTTGATGCTGGTGTCTCGTACGTACTCTATAAGTTGTTTTTGTGTTCGCCCGCTAAACAAAAATAAACATATTATAAATTAGCTTTTGTAAAATGCATAGCTAGGTGCCATGGCTAGCTAGTGGCTTCTATTTTATGGCTGTTCACGATGAAAGGTAGAAGGAATAGGTAATTTATCTTGTGCATTTTTTTAGAACAAGGCCAGTTTCAGGAAGCAATAACAATGATGCAAGTTAGGGTTCATATTATTATACTTCCTAATATTCTAACACCTAGCCCCTCTGAGGGTTCTATTATAATAATCCTAAAGGGAATATGTCATCTAAATTTTCTTTTACTGATTAGAGTCAGATACTAAAACTTGTTCTTTTATTTTAATCGGTTTCTATTTTCTGACTTTAATTTTTTTATTTTGCTTTTTGTACATTGTTTTGGGGGCTGTCATATTGTCTGGGCTGTTCTTAACAGCATTTAGTGACCTGCTTTACAGCAAGACTCGTGGACATAAACGACAATATACAGACTGTCCACTGAATGTAAAACATCACTGAGCCTGCTCTGTTACTTTTGAAAATGTCATTCCATGGGGAGCTGCTATAGTCTGCTCTATCTACTAGTGTCCGCTGATGCTGTAATGCTGTACAGATCATTTTATAGCAGCCTTGTATTATCACCACAGACAGAACAGAAAGTCTCAGCTAAGTTTTAGCTGCAGTGGTGAGAATACAAACTACAAGAGATCAGGATTTTTTTTATAATAGATGGAAAAATGAAAAATTAGAAAAAAGCCACCAAAATTTCTTAAAAATTATGTTTAACATTAGGGATGGTCCGAACCTGCCGAGGTTCGGGTTCGTATGAACCCGAACGCTCGGCCTCAGATTCCCGCTGTCTGCCCGATCCGTGGAGCGGGTGGATACAGCGGGAGGACCGCCTGGAAAACTGGGATACAGCCTATGGCTATGGCTGTATCCCAGTTTTCCAGGCGGTCCTCCCGCTGTATCCGCCCTCTCCACGGAGCGGGCAGACAGCGGGAATCATTACCAAGGGTTCGGGTTTGTACGAACCCAAACCGAACTCGGTTTGGACCATCCCTATTTAACATAAAAACATTATTTAAATAATAAGTCATTTTCTGATAACACATTCCGTTTAAATTGCTAATGAACCACATAGAGATATAAATTTTGTTCTGTGAAACCACAACAGGCCTTCAACAACCTGGGCAATACAGCTGACCTATGTCTATATTATTAAATAAACTTCTGCTATTTTTGATGCTATTGGGAAAACATAGTTCCTAGACAGAACATATTTATTACCTGTACCGAAAAGAAGATCCACGGCTTAAAAGAACTGCCTTGGATTTGGGTTTTGGTTGGTCCTGAAGGCGGAAGAAGCTGTGATACTCTACACAGATCTTCCAGAATCTCTTACACATATCCCGACTGGGAAGGAGAAATTCCAGAGCATCCTGGTAAGGACCCTGTCCGAAAGGAAGGAGAGGGGAATAGGGAAACATGGAGAAAAAGATGGGATCAACACTAAGCATGGCATACAATACCTAATAAACAACTGCAAAAACCTAAAAAAGTTACATGGACTGGTTCAGAACTGATGCAGTTCTATTGCATAATATAAAATTATCAAATTCCACCCACAAATATCATTTATATTTATTCATCTTTTACCCCTGAATACTCTATAAGAGGGACCATAAGGGACCACACAGCAACAAACATAATACACGCCTTCCCTCTTAGATCTTTAACTATATACAAAGCATTTCATGACTATAACTAGTTTCCCGAAATACTTACGTGAACTTCTGGGTGCAACTTTATAAGGAAGCGCCGTCTCTTAAAGCTCAGCTTACGGATCTTTGACCAGTTAAAAGTGTTGATCTTTGTGTTACCCTGTATGATGAAAGAATGATGAGCACATGAGTAATGTGTGAGACATAAGGCGTACAACACACAGACTGATCATAGTAATCAACCAAGTGACTATGGTTAGTCTATTTTGCAGGACTGTCTTTTGCACTTATGAATCCCATAAAATGAATTAGACTCAATGGGCCCACTGTCAGTATGCCATGGTATATGTTGCCGATCTGGCTAAACCCTAAATGTATGGGTAAAACCAGACTTTGGAACTCTCATCATCATAAGTTATGACAATGCCAGGAGCTCCGAAATGGACGCAACATGTTAGTACAGCAGCGCGAAGATTTAAACAGTTTTGGAGCTCCCGGCATCATCATAAATGATTGATACATGATGATTTTGAGAGTTCCAAAGTCCGTTTCGTAGCACATTATCCATATATACAGAACATGTAAATAACCACTTAGTGGAACCTTCAGAACAGATAATACAGATATGTTTATGCTTGCCAATGAATATTCTGTACCTGAAAAACCAACACTCCCATGTGCGAAACTGACAAATTTATTTTGGCACCTTCACGATCAGATGCAAGATGAAAACGAGTACCATACAGCTCAAGACGTCTAGAAATCTCCAGGATCTGAAAATCTGCATCGGCAGGAGACATACCACTGCGGGTGATGACAAAAGAGACACACAGGTTAATAACTGTGACCAAACCTCCGACCAAGAAAACATTAAAATAAAAAAATGGAATACAGAAAACTCATGTCAGAAATGACTCACAGATGCTGTCGGTGACACTCTAAAATACGTTCCTCAAGACTATACTGCCGCGGCAAGTACTGTGTGCTTCTCAGATGCTCCTGGTCCACCTTCTGATCAAAGTCTCCAACCTCAGCTGTAAAGGACAAAGGCAAAAAATATTATCTTCAATGCAAAAAGTAATATAATATAACACATGGACTATGTAGGCTTTTTAAGCTGGTTTTTCCCTTCTGCACTTGGATGATAAACTGAATAGAGAGTACTTGGATTCTGGGTTCTTGCATTGCTCATTCATTTTCCAGTGGAAATAATAATCAAAATCATGTGTGAACCAGGAAGTAATGTTTAACAGACTGGTAAAAAAGGGCTGATTTATGGGAAACAGACACTTCACACAACTGCCCCACAGCAACCAATAAAGCTAATGTATAACATAGTGACTGATCTATATCACTTTATTTCTCAAAAAAATAAAATTAGTTTGGAACACCAAATATATGATAGAAAGTAGAGAGAATATTATAAGCAGAGAATATTATAAGCAAAAAGAAAAAAAAAAACTATTCTAGGAAAGCCATCATGCGGTCATTCCAAGACCATGACCATGAAGTGTAATCTGAATACTCACACTGCAATATCAGAGATATAAGAAGTGCGGTTGTATTATCACTGCATACCAGCCTCTCCTCTGCAAGATCTCTCTTGATCTGCATGGCAAAAAGGTACCTAGACAAAAAGGGTAAAGATCAGTACAGAATCCCACCCTGAATATGTTTTTCTATTTCACACCTTCTTCGGACCTCTGACCTTGTATACTCTTCTTGCAGTTGACCCGGGTCAGGTGGGAAAAACTTCACTGCCAGGCGCATTTTGGCATTTTTTGGTTCTGCAAAAGCGTAAAGAATGTTACAATGACTGCACACTTATCTGCAGGACATGAAGAATACAAGGGGACCAACCACGGGCAGTGCATGCTGCACTTCATTCATTTAAAGGGCAATTTTGTACAGACTAGAGATGAGCAAACCTTGAGCATGCTCAAGTTCATCCGAACCAAGGTGTTCGGTATTTGATTAGCGGGGGGCTGCTGAAGTTTAAGAAAGCTCTAAGGTTGTCTGGAAAACATGGATACAACCAATGACTATATTCATGTTTTCCACATAGCCTTAGGGCTTTATCCAACTTCAGCAGCCACCGCTAATCAAATGCCGAACACTCGGGTTCGGATAAACTCAAGCATTCTCGAGGTTCGCTCATCTCTAGTACAGACCCAAACCAAGCAGCTTGTTACTCCCTATCCTGTGAATAGTGGCTACCTTTTTGGTGCCAATTTTGCAATTGATGGTGGAAGCCTCAGCCAGCTAGTGTCACATGGTAGCTGTTCATTTTGCCTCATAGAAGGGGTGACCTATGCAAGTAGCTGCTCGTCTCTAAAATGCCCTCTTTGCACTGAACTGTTGGTTCATTTACCTTACATTAATACACAGGAAAAAGCACATGGACCCTCACGAGGAAAGCTTTATGTCTTTCTTTAAATGATGCAGAGTCCCTATAAATTTGCTTGCCTCACAGCATTATGGGCCTGCGCTGACATTTGAATCTCAGTGCTCTGACTTTTCACTTGCACATTTATCTTCCTCTTTGTCCGTTGGCATCAAAGAGCAATTGTTTAAGAAATACTTCTGAATGGGGATTTTTTTTCTTCTTGTTACGCCACCCCCTTATAATGCAGAGAACAGTTGTGCAGGGAAAGACGGCTGCTTCTCAAGGTACAGAACAGACAGCGAAGACAGTTATACTTTATATCATTATTAAAAAAAAAATCTTTTTTTTTTTTTTTTTTTTTAACGAATCCTTTTAGCTCTATGTACCTTATCACCTATAGTAGTTATTTACACTTCATTCTTTTACGTGCTTCTGCCCAAATTAAGGCTCGGGCTACATGCGGTTCCTGCTCATTTTACCAAGAATCACCACATAGCCCTAGACCAGTGATTTTCAACCAGTGTGCCGTGGCACACTAGTGTGCCACGACACATGGTCGGGTGTGCTGCAGGGAAAGTTCCCCAAACTATGGTACCCCTGTGAGACAGGAGAAAACAATGGGGGAGAGAAACTTGGGGATGGGGGAGAGAAACAGCAGAGAGAAGCAGGGGGGAGAGAAGTTTGGTGGAGAGAAGCACAGGAGAGAAGCAGGGGGAGAAGTATGGTGGAGAGAAGCACAGGAGAGAAGCAGGGGGAGAAGTATGGTGGAGAGAAGCACAGGAGAGAAGCAGGGGGAGAAGTATGGTGGAGAGAAGCACAGGAGAGAAGCAGGGAGGAGAAGTATGGTGGAGAGAAGCACAGGAGAGAAGCAGGGAGGAGAAGTATGGTGGAGAGAAGCACAGGAGAGAAGCAGGGAGGAGAAGTATGGTGGAGAGAAGCACAGGAGAGAAGCAGGGAGGAGAAGTATGGTGGAGAGAAGGACAGGAGAGAAGCATGGTGGAGAGAAGCACAGGAGAGAAGTAGGGGGAAGAAGTATGGTGGAGAGAAGCATGGGGGGTAGAAGAAAACAGGCCCAGGTTTCACACTGAGTGAGTATAAATACATTTATATCTATATTACATCTATATTATTAACTATATGTATAATATGTACTGTTTTAGTGTCATTTTGGTTGGTGGTGTGCCCCGGGATTTTTTAAGTATAAAAAGTGTGCCCCGGCTCAAAAAAGGTTAAAAATCACTGCCCTAGACTAAAGGAAATGGGCCATGAAACAATGATCTAAGGTTTAAATCAAGTTATGTTACACTTTTAATGAATGTTTGATAACTGTTTTTCTAATTTTCCATCTATGATGTTAAATAAACCTAAATTCTGGTAGTTTTCAGTCTATTCTGGCCACTAGGCTTAATAATAAGCTTCCAGTTCTGTACAGAAAAAAGGTGGCCATATAGCAGGCTGCTGGCTAAAGGCTTGTTGTGTTATTCTTACCAACCCCCTTGAAAAACCGAATGCTCGACTTGGTGGAGTGAGGGGAACAAGCCACTGGGGCCATTAGATCAAACAATGAGGTTGAAATTCAAAATGACTGCAGTGGGTTCAGCCTCTATGTGTATGGGTAGCTTTAGCTCTAGATTGGGCCTCTGTAACAGATTGTGGCTTCAAGCATGGAGCCTCCTTGCCTTGATCTGTCTCAGGCCACTTTATGAATATGGCTGTATTTACATTTGAACCGTCCAGTAAAGGTAGTATACTGCATAGAGAGAGAGAGAGAGAGAGAGAGAGAGAATTTGTACTCTGTTGCACTATTTAATGTCAAGTGGACAGTTTTTGCAACAGTCAGGAAAATGAGATTTTATGGACATGTTGGTGTATATACCAGGAGCTTGCTGAACATATTTTAAAAGTATTTTGTGATCATAGCTTAAGGACAGCTATCACTCCCACCCCCATACACTTGTGTATCCTGAATAGGAAAGGCGAGTAATGGGGAGCAAGGGCACATATTATTTCTGTATCCTTAATGGCATCTGCACATCCATAATAGATAGCTACGCACTTCTACTGGCTTGTTCTAACGTGTCTCTCTCCCTCATCGTAAGAGATACAGTATATTCTTTAGTAGAGTTGAGCGAACTTGGAGCATGCTCAAGTTCATCCAAACCCGAAAGTGCGGTATTGAATTAGCGTTGGCTGCTGAAGTTGGATAAAGCCCTAAGGCTGCCTGGCAAACATGGATACAGCCAATGACGCGCACTTGGGTTCGGATAAACTCGGACATGCTCGAAGTTTGCTCAACTCTGTTGTTTAGTAAATACTGTATATGGAGCCCTTCTCCTGCAGCAAGATGGTGAGAGAAGAGCTCAGCTACAAGCTTTTCCTGGCTCATTTTAACAATCAGTGGGGTTTAAACCTCTTGTGGCGGCTTTTCTCCCCTAAGAATAAAAGGAGCCAGAGTGTTGAAATTCAACTAACTGATCCTTTGTTGTCCCAAGATCAGCCACCGGTAATTAAATGCTGAACGATCGTACTCGAGCATGCCGGAGTTGCGTTCCTCTCTAAGTAGGCTTGCAAAACCATGTTTCTGCAATTTATAGGAATAATCCTCTTGCGTCCAGCTGCTGTGCAGTGACCCTTTACACTTTGGGGAGCTGTGCAGAATACATATTTTTATTATCTAGTACAGTATAGGATTATCTATACTGTATCTCAGATGGTACATGAGCTACTCCACTGCCATGACCAGTTTAAGACTAAGAGGAAAGGAAGTGGGTACCAAAAAAAAAACAACAAAAAAAAAAACAGGTTCATAGGCAAAAAGAGCACAATTAAATTTTTCATTTTTGCTTAGCTAGTAGTTTCATACATTTTTTTTTACGATTCTATGATTAAAGAGGCTGTCCGCAACCATAAAATTTTACTCAGATATGTCACATCTGGTCATGTGGCTACTGACAGTGCTGTAGTTTAAACTACCGTTCTCAACATGTCTAACACGCCTTCGCAGATTACATATAGTGCCTGTCCTTTCTTTGCGTGCTCCCTATACTTAGGAGATGGCAGCCTAGCTATATCATCATGTGGAGATTTCATTGCAGACAGAACAATCATGGACATGGGCAATAGAATCTTCTCTGAGGAGGTTTACCTACATTCTGAGCTCTAGGAACAGACTGAATAGACAGAACATAATTCCAACACAACATACTAAAAAAAAAACTCCTTAAAGTATCATCCCTTCTCTAAGGAGCTGCAGCTACTAGAACCCGCACAAACCCTCTGAAACCTTGGTCACATAAGGCAATGGAAACCCTCAAAAATTTATGAAACATGGACTTTGTTCCAAATTTTGCACACTTTTAGTTCATCTCCCCTTAAGGACTGCGGAGTGAAAACCTGTGACACACTAGATAATGATATTTCAGTTTATATTGACAATTTATTATACTATACATTGATATTTCATTGGATTTGTTCTGAAAACCCAATCCACATGTATTGTATTTTAAATTGTCAAATCCACAATCTGTGAATTTATAAGTTTTCCCACTTAGGTTAAGCTAGACCTGCAAGGAAAGAGGTCAGGTAAGTCCAGCCCAGGTTTTCTTTATGTAGTCAGTCAAACAGGACAACTACTATTAACAGTCGGGGGTCGGGTGTGGATGCAATCTACTGTACATCTTTCCTTGTTTTTCATTATATGTACCCTCTTTCCTTGGTCTGTCTTTATTCTACCTGATTATTTCAAAACACTTGAAGGAAACACATTGGAGATTGAGACACTAAGTATAATAGGGGAAGACAAAGGAGTAGTTCTAGGCAGGGGTGGTCCTTATTAGGGCGAGTGCCCCGACAGTCCCTGAGCGAGCGGGGGGAGTGCATCACATCTCCCCAGTCGGGGATAATGGTCACTCGTCTCCCCTCTTTTTCCTATTTATTTTGATTCAGCTACACCTTTGCCATATCCAGAATCATCTATTTGTATGTATATACTTTAACATATATGCAGACTATATATACATATGTTAAACATCCTAGTAAATATTTAATAACCCATTTACTACTTATCATTTATACAACTAACTGTAAGGAGTTTTGCTAGAGAGCCTACTATTTTCACATACCCAGAAGCAGACAGAGGTGGATGACAACCCTATGGTAAGAAACACTTTCCTTAGTCTGCTTTGTATAAGCAAGTACAGAGGTGGTGATAAAGAGGGGGACAGGCTGGATAAAACTGGTCGTTTAAGCTGTTCATATGTGTTATTTGAGCAAGAACACTAGACACTATACTGTAGATTTACAACATCGTTATACAAAACCGATGGCTAGTCAAGGAAAAATCACTTAATTTTATTTGCTATTGTCTTTTTCACCATCAAAAAAAAAAAAAAAAATGAAAAAACTTACTGCGCAGCTGCTTGTTCACAAATTTCAGTGGCTCCAACCACACCTAAAATAGGAAGAGTGAAGAGTTGACTTTTTATGGGCATTCTGGAAGTTATATTGTAACAATTAGCGGCCGCAGAATCTATGGGTGGATCTGCTAATACACAGTCACTTGTTTTACTGTTCTTATTCTGTAAAACCACATTCCAAACATCAATGAAAAGTCACATGTGATTCCTCCATAAATGGAAGGAAAGAGTCCTCCTCCTCCAAACACATTTCTGACATTTTGTGCCTACAGATGTTTCTGGCTGGAATTCAGATAGAATCAAGATAGAATACCTAAACTGATTTTTGACAAACGCTGTCAACACTTGAGTTACTTCTCATCTGTCTGGCTTCCATTGCCTTTTAGGAGTAAGGGTCCGTTCACACTGAGGAATCCAGGCGGATCACCCACCGCGGACTCTGCCACTCGCGCCCGCGTGCATTTCAGCCCGTGACAGACTCCATTCTCTGGTCGGGCAGATTCCATAGAACCATAGAATGGAGTCTATGGCACGGGCAGAGATGTGCAGGCGCAAGTGTCGGAATCCGCTGCGGGTAATCCGCCCAGATCCCTCAGTGTGAACCCACCCTAAGAATGCTCTCTTTAGATGGCAGTTACCATTACTGAAGCCTTTACAAGTATTCCCTTATTTTGTGTACCTCTTTATAAGATGTGAGATGGAAAGGGCATACCCCAGATTCCATCACTTGCACTCATCCCCGATTTTACAGAAATGAAAAAAAGATGAGAAAAAAAAGGGTAACAAAGGGTGGCGGAATGGGCTACCATTCATGAACATAACCTCTGCAGAGTAGACACGGGAGTGTGGTGGGGTGCAGGGGTCATTGGGAGAGTGAGCAGCAAAACGCTGAACTTTCAAGGGTAAATGCTTAAAAGGGGTCATCTGAGCTGAACGACACCTGAATGTAATTAGCAGCATGCCTACATAATACTCATTGGGGGTCATTCTCCTGCCCTGGGAACTGTACCATCTAACTTGCAGTAAGTCTATCCATGTCCATTATCAGATGTCTACATGTAAAATTTTAAGTTGTTTTCACTGTACTGCAAACATTGAACCCTGGTCACTAACTAGATAAGACCAATGCTCTACATGGTTTTCTAGTAAAACATCCCATGAGGACTATGGGCTCTAAGATGAGCAATTCCTAAAAGAAATAGTAGGTTAGTCAGAAGAGACCACCTTCAAGGCCTGCATTAAAAATCTTCAAAACTTTTTTTTTTTTACCCTAAGAAAGAACCCCTATTTGAGAGAATGCCTTCCCCCTTCAGGAACCAGTATTTTACCTACATGCACATCAGGGGGTAACTGCACTTTAGTGCAACCCCTCGTATATGTACGTGGATGAATTAAACTGCTGATTTTTCACAGTGCCAACTTTTTTTTTTCCATGAGGTGCATCTTAAAAAGCAAAACATACAGCCACACATCTAAAAATAACTAATATGACCCTATAATCCTGGCACTATAATTTCACCCGCCCTCTGAAGTACCATGCTGTAAGATGTGGTCATTTCCCTTTACTTTAAAAGGTCAGATGAGCCCACTGATATGACATCTGCAACGATTTCCAGAGTTTCCACAGACAAGATGATGTAGTTATTAAAGACATATTTACACTGCGGCAATTCGGAAATCTCAGAACACTTTCAGGAAAAAAAAAGTGGCATTGTGGCCATTTGACTGGTATATTACACATATAACATGAAGTGGGCAGATCAGACTGCTTGTTCGATGTGACTGGACTGGTTCCCTTTAATATTTGACCAACCACAACCAGTAAGGCTTTTAAGCCATTACAACAATAATGACATTATAACAATAACCACATAATGACATCAGTTCATTGCTATACAATGAAAGCATCACATGTCAGCTGGGATACAGTATAATGAAGGAGACACAGTGTTTAAATGGATTTTCTGGACAGGGATTGTTTTTTTAATATGTCGCTCAAGCTACAGTGAAAGTAATAAAGCATTTTTTTCTGGCCCAATCTCCTGTCTGTGCCGTTATCCTGAGCATCCTGTCCTCACTATGGTCCTCTTCCTTCAGGGATATGTCATTTAGAACGTAACTGCCTGCTCTGTGTGATCAGCTGAGCAGGCAGTTCTCTGCACAACACAGGAACCAGGAAGACTGCAGCAGGGATCGGGCATGTGGAAAAATGGGTAATTATACTTCTACTTTATTATTTTCACAGCAAAAAAAAAAAAAAAACCTGTCTGGAAAAACACCTTTAAGTAAGGCCCCCTCATTCTGAGAATAGATCTCTGTTTTACAGTTACTTCAGTAAAGACATTTTCCTTATGCAAGAATTACATATCCTACCTCCATTAAAAGAGAAGAATGGGCACTTACCTCCCTGGCTCCAGCACTGGTGCCCGCAGTTCGTCGCTTCGGTTGACAATCCTCATCCGCTTCCTGGTGTAGAAACGGGACTTGGAACGTGATGATCCAGGGCCGCTTATCCAGTCAGCAGCTGTAGCGGTGTCCCATCTCTGCCCCTGACTGGTTAAGCAGGTCCAATAGGTCATGTCCCAGGTACGGTCTTTACACTAGAAAACGGCCAGGGACCGGAGCAACAGACTGCGAGCATCAGCGATGAAGTCAGTAAGGAAAGTGCACGTTATTTTTACTCACATCCTGCCAGGCAAGTTTGAAAGAAAGTGTCCTTGCCTGAACTTCTCCTTTAAGGGACAACAAATGAAAAGATAGAACATTTTTAATTTACATGTACAGTGCTACAGAATATGTTGGTGCTGCACAGGCAATAAAACTGCAATCTAGATTAATGTATTATATAGAAACTACAGATCCACTCCAATTCTGCAAAGAAATTTGAAAATGTACAATAGAGTGGAAGGAGAGACATGTGACACATAGAAACTTAACATACCCATTGAGACTGTGCTGTCTGGAACTCAATGCCAAAATAGTCTGTCTCCACCACATTCAGATGAGTGAACACTTGGCTCAGCAGTGCCTGGCCTGTGGTCTTTGGCTGCAAAAGACGGAGATTTATTAGGAACCAGAGCCTACAAAACTTGCAAAACTTCAAACTAGAATTAGGGACCTCATTTTTTTTCTAATAGGTCATTAAAGCTGGTTTCCTTTTAAACCATAAAAAGTCAGCTCTAAACCATGTCAGTACAGCAATATAATAAATATATATATATATATATATATATATATATATATATATATATATATATATATATACACACACACACACACACACACACACCCTAATATGTCACAACATTGCAGCTCCCTTTAACGCCTTGCCTTATAATAGGCCACCCCATTGTGGCATCATCATGGGCTTTCACCTTGTTTTATAATAAAGTAGAGGAAGCAGCTTACCCCTCCAAAAAAGATCCACCTGTGTGGTGACCACGATTAAGCATGCTTAAAACGCGTTGGTTGTGATACATGGATCGAGTTTTTATGCAATGTAGAAGTTTGGATTGGAGAATACCTTGTTGCTGACCCTACTTCTTGATTCTTCATTGATAAAAGGTGATACCACTGCAGTGTGATTAGGGGCGGTCACCTTGCTTTATGATAAGTCCCAGCACTGCGGCACTGTTGGGCACTGTCACCTTACTTTATAATAGGTCACACATTGTGGCACCATCAGGGCTGTCACCTTGCTTTAGGCATCACAAATCTAATTCATATTATCTGACTTACCTGGAAAAACTGTAACAATGCCAAGAAGGGCTATAATAGTGATTGCTTTTAGAAGTCATTGAAAGAAGAAGCAGATCTGAGAAAAGGCTGAACAAAGTTGAAACGTTGCTGAAAATTTCCGGCCTGTGTGGCACATGTGGATTTCTTTGAACTGCATAATTTTCTTTTTATGCTCAAAACAATCTCTACCTATAAATCAATCTTGTAATATAACTTACTCCAAACTCCACAACATGAGCAAATAGTGACACACACGTCTGACCTGAGCTATGTGCGACCAGTGTGGTCCATAAGATGCCAGCTGCTAGACTGCCTACAGGGGTGACATTGGGATGGATGAGTGAGAGTTGGTTGCTGAGCCTGGCAATTTGACTGTAAATCGCTTGAAATTAGTATGTTTGCTTTCAAAATCGGGGAGTGGTGGTAGGATTACAACATAGGGGATGCTATTTACTGGTGGAAGCTTGGGGTCCTTTAAAACTCTGCAATCTTCGGCCATCTGCGGGTAAGCAATGACTTTATGACCAGCTCGAAAGATGCAATCAGCCAAGAATTGGGAATTCTCCTTCGCTGATCGCTGACACTTTTATACTGGCTGATTATCAGCCAAAGGAGAACTTCTAGCAACTCTCCTTGGCTATAATCGCCCTGTGTAAAAGGGGCTTTACTAACATACTCTCTTTGCAATTCCAAGGTTGAAAGTTGCAGGAGACCTGATGCGATTACAGCAGGTACCCAAGGGACCACTAAAGCTGTGTCACCCAAGAGCCCGTTGAAACCTGAAGTCAGCTATCCATCTGTCTCTCTATTGCTGCGTTTACACGAAACGATAATTGGCCGATCGTACGATTAACGATGTCGTAGTAACGTTTTTTTTTTTCTCATAACGGTCAATGTTTAGACAGTACAATATATCGTCCAGAAATTCTTTTTGCGATCGCTTAAGCCTATCTCACACATTGGTTAAATCGGCGAACGACTGTTTACACGGAACGATCTGCGATTTTTTTAGCGAACGACAATTTTAAAACATGTTGTAAGATCAAAATGAACGACTTCTCATTCGTCGTTTGATTGTTCACAGCGTTTACACGTACGATTATCGTTCGAATTCAATCGTTATCGTGCAAATTCGCACGATAATCGTTCCGTGTAAACGCAGCATATCACATATGTATCAATTACGTAATGTGTCTTCAACTATCGATATTTCTACCTAATATGTAATCTAATCTATATATCATTTATCTATTGTCTAATCTCTCTCATGTAAGGGCACCGCTAACAGAACAAGGTCATGTGGCCATGTTTAGTTGTGGCAGCATCACCACGACAACCATAGCCGCTGTAGGAAGAACAGTCAATGACAGTTACAAAGCTGCTGTAGGACGTGCAAAGGTTCAATAAAAGAAAGGCCTGCTGCCTGGATCAGTGCCATCTTGGATGCACCAGAGGACCTTGAGCTTGACTACTTTATTCTCCTCTACCCTTGATGTAATTTGGAGGTTCTAGCAGGGAAAAAGGGATTGCCTGCTTTAGGCTACCCTTTTAATCGAATCTCCACTTTCTTCAGAGGTCCACATGGATCTGTAAGGGAGAAAAGGTACTTGCACCCAGTCATTAACAAGATGACAGATATGGCAGCTAGATCTCTATATAGTTATAGTCTGCTTTTGTTATGTTATTGTCTGTAAATCTGATATAGGGTGGGTTCACACGTACAGGACCAGCAGCATATTTGATGGCGCAGATTTGATGCTGTTCAGTTATTTAGTTACATTGATATCAGTACCATGAAATCTGCTAAGGATCTGCGCCATAAGATCTGCTGCAGATCCTGTGAACGTACCCTTAATGAACAAATTTTTAAACTATGTTATATTGGTATAACCCTCTAAGCCCAGGGGAGTGGCAATTATCCAGCCATGGCTCCCTCAAGGTTTCCTCCACAGGGGGTTTTTCCTCGCTTGAATGCTGTAGGGTGTCTCTTCATGAGTTGGTGTCTGTCATTTATTTCAGTGTCAGGTTATTTTAAAAACAAATTGTGACCATTTGATACCTGAATACATCATGTTGTGTCTTTATTTTGTATTCTTTGGTCTCATTAATTTTGCTTGGAACTTGGGGGGCAATCACATATTGCTGAGTCATAAAGCTGGACATCTACCTGCTAAGGAATAACTCATTGTTCAATCTTTGACAGGGGACTGGCTGATCTTTCTTAACGAGCCCACTATTGAAACTGGAAATTTAAAGGGGTTGGCCACTTTATAGTAAAATAGTTCAGTATACAGCATTAGTAACTGTACTCACTGTATATACTGAAAGCAGCTTCCTGTGTACCTCATAGAGCTAATATCAGACTCCCATCCTCCAGGCTGTTCTGCCCTGCTCTGTGGTGTTTTGGTCCATAAGATTGCTGACATGGAGGAGCATGTGACCAGGCCCCGCCCCCCAGTGTTCACCACTGAGCCTATATATGTCTATGGAGGACACAGGGGACAGGGCCTGGTCACATGCTCCTCCATGTCAGCCATTTTATGGACTGAAAGAAAACAGAGCAGGGCAGCCCAGCCTGGTGAAGGGGAGTCTGATTTTAGCTCTATGAGGTACACAGAGAGCTGCTGTCAGTATATACATTGAGTACACTTACTAATACTTTGTACTGACCTATTTTACTATACAGTGGCCAACCCCTTTAAGGAAAGGAATGGGAAATAGTGCCCTGGCTGTTTTGGACACATCAAACCCTTTATCTGTATGTATGCTAGCATTTTTGTAACTGTTAGGGGGCATTAAACCATTCTGGGATTACAGTTTGTGCACAGAATGTGCTATAGAGCAGAATCACAGAATTCCCAGCATCAAGATTCATTATGATGCCAGGAGCTCTTAGTTAAAAAAAAATGTCACACTACTGTACTAAAATGTAACGTCTGAACTCCCCCTAAGTCTACACTTCCAATGCAGGGCTACTTAAAGTGTAATCCTGCTTTCCCGGGTGCCTGAATGTCAATATTGGCTATTTAGGCAGCAGGGATTTTTCACTGAATGTCTAGACAAATGAGACATACATGTAGGGTTCCAAGTTATGTGAAGCTATACACACACTCTACTTTCTTGAAAGGCTGACCTGCCTGTAACAAGCAGGATTTATCTAGGTAGATTTAATGTTCAGCCTTCTGTATTACACCTCCACACACTTTGTTACTCAGCTTTCTCGGCACCCTAAAAGGTAAATCTGCCTAGATTTAGAATTTTGCAGTTTTAACATTACATGGTAGAATTGTCAATTACACCTTCCCATGGATTCTTACCCAGTTGGCTCCTGGATAACAAATTTGAATAGGTATTCTATAGTATGAGAATTGGGTAACAACTTCTGTGAAGCTGTGATGAATGATAAACTAATCATGTAACATACTCTGGATGCACCAGTGATATATTTTGTGGGTCCCCATTGTGGCTCCACAATGTCACTCAGCTTTCTCAGGAGCCTGAACAGAAAAGCATGCTGTATTTATCACTATCTAACTAAGCAAACAAGAATTCAGCAGTCTAGGAAAGCCGGGTGAGGGGGGCCTTGGTGACACATAAAATGTTATGGAAGCACAGACTGATATTTGAATATTTGAAAGGTACCATGTGTCTCCTGACCTAACAGCTATCTAACAATGTCAGCAGTTTAAATTGTAAATTGGAGCTGACGGATTCCCTTTAATGTTTAAAAAAAATGGTCTAAAAACTGGAGGAAAAAAAAAAAAAAAAAAGATATTCTAGAACACACTAAAAATAAAAATATGAATGAATCCCCATGGGGTAAGTCTTTTGGCTCCTTTAGATCTTTTACAGCCAGAGGACCCTTAAGTAAGGAAGATTGTGCCTAGGACTAGGGAGACAGAGCGGTCTTGCATCTGGACACAATTCTCTTTGGAATTTGGAAAATTCTCCTACAAATGGAAATAACAGAATCTGCCTGTGTGAGGCCAAAGAAATTCCACGCTGTTAACCCCCTTACGGCCACTAACACATTCTGCATATTAATCAGAGGCGGTGTGATCTGGATAGACCAAAGTATAGGGATCACTCATGCAGTGCCTTATTGTCAGTTCACACCTGGATCAATGAGGTCACCTGGAAAGAATTGAAGATGACAGAACTAATAATCACTGATGAAGTTGGTGGTTGCGGGTTTTACTATAAATAGGAACAGGAAATTACAGATCCAAACAGAACCCTCAATCTGTTTTTGTGTCAGAAAATCCGTTTTGAGGGTATGTACCTGCGTTTCTGCTGTTACCTGTGTCTCCTTTAGTTTCCTGGATGGCATAGCAAAGCAGTATATTATTAGACATTAGACTCACTTACTATGGAGGTATGGAAATACCCTGAATATGACATAAAAACTTTCTATACACAATCAATATATTGGTCTTTAGTTATAAATGCCAGAGAGTCTGTGCTGCTTCCTAGCTCTCCTTCCTACATGTCTGTGTTTATAGAGTTCTAGTATAATCTGCAGACGTGTCAGGAGGCAATCATCCATTCCCCTACAGCAGTGCTTCTCAAACTGTGAGGCGCCCCCTAGTTGTTGGTGAGGCGCAGCTTAGGAGGCAGTTCTCACAAAAGTGACCATAAGCTGCACAATCCTTTCCCTGAATGCAACAATTTCTGCTTTAGGAACATAATTGACTCATTTTGTACTTATTTTATGTTATACAGAGATTAGGAGACAAATGAAGGGTAGACTGAGCTATAGTTTTTATGTTTGCATGGACTTCTAACATAGATGGTGAGGCTCAGCATCTTCTTGGTCAGTCTGGTGAGGCCCAGGCACTATTTAGTCTATTAGGTGAGGCTCCAATAGAAAAAGTTTGAGAAGCACTGCCCTACAGCACAATGCACAAGTGTCCCTGTCACTTCTCACAGGTCTCACAGACATGTCAAAACTTGATTTGTCAGGGTTTGGGAGTTCAGACCTCCATCAATTGTTGGTTAGCGCATTTCTCTCTCTGGCTTGCTGCCTTTCACAGCTTCTTAGGAGACAGACTTTATGCTCTTGCTTCGAGCAGAGCGAAGAACTTCCCCACAGGCTTCTCCCAGCTGTGTCCAACAATCGTTGGAGGTCCCTCACCATTCAAAATTTTTCATATGTCTATCTGACTCCCAATCTCTTTCTCACTAAGGGATTTCGAATGAGGGTTTAAATGAGATAGATGCCTGTGATAAGGAGGAGACTGCGGAAAAGTTATCTCAGAAGTGTCAGCTTATTAATAAGCTTAGTGAAAAGAGTAAAAAATTTTATTAAAAATAGGTAAAGCACAAAATTTAAATGCAGATAATCCCCAAACTATCTGTGTGTGCGAACAAAAGCAAAACAGAGCTACCAGAAAGCCTGCAGTCATCCCAGGACACTCGTGGCTTGCCAGAGACAATCACATTACATCCTCCTCCTGCTATCTGGGTGTGGATCTTCTCCCTCTCTTCCCCTCAGTATCGAGCAGCTATTGAATTCACAGTCGCTTCCTGCCACAGCCCCGGAGCACAGTTTCAAGGGCAGCAAGCGATTTACCTTGCGGAAAAGGCAGACTACCGGAAAAGGAACCATTACTTTACAGGGTTATAGCATCCAACCACACCTTAAAGTTACACACTTCTACCTTATCACCCTGAATATAAAGTACATAACCTGAGACATGATGTTTCCCTGCAGTAATCCACAAGTCATACGCAAACAAAGGGGTCCAAGGACTTCATATCTCATGTTCTGCTGAAGAGTATTTAAATGGGAACTGGTAACCATTAAAATTTTGGAAAAGATTTACTATAACGTGTCTGTCCTCCCTGGTCTAAAGGCTCTAAAACTTCAATAACTGAAAGATGAACAATTGTCCAACCAGCAGTTATCTTCCCTGACTAGTCCCTGTCTTCCCATACACAGGGTTAAATCAGTGTAGCACACCTCTCGCTGGTTGGTGCTCAGTGGGTTATGGTTCTTCAACCATGTATATCCAATAGTAGAGAAATCCACGGCACTCAGTAGTATGCAGAAGTGATAGTTTATTTTACAGTGATAGACATAAAGTGTATACTCCGACCAATATATAAAGAATTATGCAATGGAGACCATAAATAAAGCAAAGCAAGCTTTCGGCCCTTCCCGGACCTTCCTCAGGCTAATGGATCTCGCACATATGAGACTGGAAGGGGTCAGGTGACCCCTTCCAGTCTCATATGTGCGAGATCCATTAGCCTGAGGAAGGTCCGGGAAGGGCCGAAAGCTTGCTTTGCTTTATTTATGGTCTCCATTGCATAATTCTTTATATATTGGTCGGAGTATACACTTTATGTCTATCACTGTAAAATAAACTATCACTTCTGCATACTACTGAGTGCCGTGGATTTCTCTACTATTCCCATACACAGGAACATTCGCCATGGCCAAGAGTTCCGGTGTTCTTTATAGGGAGGGGAGGGATGAGGGAGTTATAGCATCAGCCCTACTGTCTGCTAATCTGGCATGATTTAATCTAAAGCCCCTATTACATGGGGCAACATAGAGGAGCAAACAAACATCGAGTGATCGCTAGATCATAGAGGATAGCGGCGGTCTGCTGCCGCCGCTCCTGTTACGCGGAGCAGCAGCAGATTGCTGCTATCACAGCCGTTTGTCTTTCAACATGTTGAGAGACAAACGACAGCAACGATCAGTCAACATTGTTCATGTCGGCTGATTGTTGCCTTCTATTACAGGGGACAAATATCGGACGGAACTGCCGATAATCGTTCCGTGTACTATGGCTTTAAGGAAGTCAGCCATTTACTTGGAAGGCCCCCCTCATAAACCAGAATATAGATGCTACAGCTCCATACCTATAGCCAGTTTCTCAAGAGTTTCATATGGTGGATAACTAGGAACAATAGACTAGATTAAAACTGCACACAGACCCTTTTAACAAAAAAATAAATATCCCTTGGTGTGATGCTGGCACATGCCTGCTGTAGGCAGGGGAGCGATCCAAGGCTGCTAACTGTGTGATCCCTACACTATGCCTGAAGTCTTCTCCTATGTGGGTGTGAGTTGCCTCCCTTCTGACTCATATAACAGGCAGCGACAGATCAGTCAGTAGAGCGACCTCATGAAGACTGCTATTACACTGATCCTCAGAAAATGTATGAGAAGCAGAAAAATAGGGAGCAGTTGTACGGGTCTGACATCTCTTATGACCCTGTGAAATGTATTATAGGATATCATCAAGTATAGAAGTAGGACGCTGAGTCATTTGATGCAAGTCACCCGAGACCAAATCATATTTTTACCGAAAGCAACTATAAGTACTAAAGAACAGGAAACAAACAGGAATATCTGCTTAACCTAGGAAGGATCCTCTTAGTCCGTATTCACACAGCTGTAATCTACCAAATATGCCTAGATGAATGCAGCCTTCTGCCAGGTTTGCAAAGGTATGGAGAATCTTCAATGGTCACTAACCATATCAGGATCAGGATGAATTGTCATGTGTGTGTACAAGGAAAGTAGCACTATTGCAGTTTATTATATTAGTTATATATGGGGTTTTTCACCAGTTTCCCCTCTGTAGACTTTACTTCTAATGTGGAGAATAGCTGCTACAATGGGCTTTTGCTCCCCTATAAACGCTGTGAATCTAGCACTTGTTTCCAATATTTGCTTTTATTTGTTCTACTCTATTCTGTATACACATAAGCCTTTAGGTTTTGATGAGAATAAATGTTTCTCCTCCACTGAATCTGTGAACCATTAAATAGCATGCTGATATCAGGATGTCTCTTTGGAGAATAAATGAGCATGTGTCAGTATGCGTATGAGCACCTGTCAGTATGCGTACCATCTAGGATTATAATAAATGCCCTGAGTAACTTCATATACAGGTTTATAGAGCACCTGACAGGGGCAAGTATGTGCCTGCAAAGAGAAGATCCACTGTTGCGGTTACCTTACCCAGAATCTAAAAAGAACTGGCTCATATGCGGAAACAGCGACGAGCAAGTAACGCAAGCGTCTTAAAGGAAAAAAAATCTTTTCCCCTTGAGCTCCGAGCACCCACGCGGGCAGGTGCAATGAACAATCTCCTGACATCCCAGCCTGCAGGGCTCAAACACACTACCGTATCACATCTCCATACAACATACCACTTGTACAGAGCTATATGCAGATGTTTTCTTACCTCAGAGGTGATAGATTCAGATTCCATTTTTTGAAGTCTATTCAGATGTGGCAGAATTGTTGCAGATTATCAGTGCAGATTCTACACATTGGTTTTTGAAAATCCCTTTTATATATATATAGTACTGCAGTGCCTTATAGGTCATGGATTTAACTTGGGTGTGACACTCTGTAATGCAAAGAGTAAAACCTGCGATGCCCTACTGTATAGCCATATGCTGTGTTCCATAGGATACCATATTACAAGGGCAACGGAAGACAGAATGCATCATAGTATAGCAATGTTATACTATAGTAAGTGAATGTTCCCATTCCCGGTAGGCAGGTGCTGCACTAAATTAAATCGTATTTCAGAATATAATTATAAAAAGAACTTCACTTCTAATGCAAACAGAAAACATATTATTCGCTTTACAGGGTCTATCCAGCCACGACTATTGCAGACGGATTTGTACACATAGAGAGGTAAAAAGAGCAAAGCTTGTTAGAAGAGCTTATCCCAGGCCCATCTGCTTCCCATTGAAAACAAAGCTGGCCTGAGGATAGCAGATGCTCACCGTCATTACACGCAGTCCAGCACAGGATTACCGGGGGAGTCCTGACTGCGCCTTTCCTACCAGACCCAAGCATCTGCATGCCAATGGAAGCCATCCAACTAATACAGCAATCCCTTACAGAAGGACGATGCAGCCAAGCGTGATCACAACTGAAGAACTAACTACAAACCTCGTTGTATGAGTTATAACATTCATAGCTGACTATACACAGAAACAATCCTTCTGAAACATGTGCTGGATTAGGTGTACATTCCATATAAGAATGAGATTTAGAATCTATACATATATGCAGCATGCTGCAATCTGCCAAGGCCCTGTTCACACAATGCTTCAGGAATCAGTCATGGGTATACACTAGGAAACTGCAAAAAAAAAAAAAAGGTGTTCTAACCTATATATATAAGAAAACCTAAAGTAGTCACAAAGAGACTAGGTTTGGTCTGTTCATCCCTACAGGTGTGCTGCAGTATATAGCAATACCTGTTTCTAGCATTCTGATGTATATGAGCAGTGCAATGCTGAAAATCAATGTGAACAAGGCCTTAAAGGGGTACTCCAGCGGGGGGGGGGGGGGATGGCACTTTTTTGCTGGGACGTCCACTCACCTCCCCGGTTCCAGCGGCGGGTCCCGCATCCCCGGTTCCCAGCAGCTTCCTGGTGTCCGCTCAGCCAGTCAGTGACAGAGACGGGATCTGAGCGGACTTGAAACTGATCCCGCCTCCTTCACTGACTGGCTGAGCGGACCTGAGACGTCACGTCTCAGGCGCACCTCAGACACCAGGAAGCAGCCGGGGGCCGGGTACCGGAGCGCCGTGATGCGGGACCCACCGCTGGAATGGGGAGGTGAGTGGACGTCTTTTCCCTCAGCCACTTCGTCCCCGATCCCAGCAAAAAAGTGCACCCCCCCCCCCGCTGGAGTACCCCTTTAAGCTGCATTCACACGTTCAGTGTTTTTCCTGGTCCGTGATTGTGGTCTGCTAGCTACCTCTGTGATCCGTGCAAAACAGTCCGTTTTGTCATCCGTTTTGCATCCATGTCAGTTTTATTTTCACAGGTCTGTTTTAAAGCATTCTAAATTACATTGATTACATCACATCCATGTTTTTCACGGACCAACACGGATGTCACATCCGTGAAAAACACGGATCTCATTGATTTCTATGTAGAATCAGATTCGTACTTCTGTTCCCAGTTATGACATGTCCTATTTTTAAACGGAACCGTTTGTAGATCCGAGCACACGGACAACATCACGGAACATGTGAATGCAGCCTTAGGGTATAAACCCACACACCGTATAAGCAGCGTATTTACTGCTGCGATACGCAGCAAATACGCAGCAAACACGCAGCAAATACGCAGCAAAAACGCAGCAGATTATATCTAAATAACTGAACACAGCATCAAATCTGTACCAACAAATCTGCTGCGTATTTGCTGCGTATTTGTTGCGTATCTGCTGTGTATACGGTGTGTGGGTTTGTACCCTTAGGCTGGGTTCACACAACGTATATTTCAGTCAGTATTGTGGTCCTCATATTGCAACCAAAACCAGGAGTGGATTAAAAACACAGAAAGGCTCTGTTCACACAATGTTGAAATTGAGTGGATGGCCGCCATATAACAGTAAATAACTGCCATTATTTCAATATAACAGCCGTTGTTCTAAAATAACAGCAAATATTTGCCATTAAATGGCGGCCATCCACTCAATTTCAACATTGTGTGAACAGAGCCTTTCTGTGTTTTCAATCCTATCCTGGTTTTGGTTGCAATATGAGGACCACAATACTGACTGAAATATACGTAGTGTGAACCCAGCCTAAAGATGCAGACAATGTTTACATGACACGTAAGTATGAACCCTAGCCTTCTGTTTCATCAACTTTATTAGCTGATTCACCAATAATATAGTCACATAATAAAGTATAGATCAAAAGAGCTGTTACCAAGTTCTATGCAAAGTATGATATGAATTTCCACAGGAAAACTGCTCAAATTGTGGAAAATAAGCAGAGGCACCAAAATCTATAAAGCATGGAGTGAATAAGTAATAGTGCATTCAATGTAGAAATGCTGCAGATACCTGAAGATGCCCATATGTACTGTGTACGCGGGGGATGTGATATATATCAACATAAATAGCTAAAGAAAGCTTTAAATCGGGGACATAAAACCTGCAACTTACACAGTATGTGTGAACATACCCTTAGGGTTTAACCAACAAGACAATTTTGTTTAACCACAGGAATGGTTCCTGCGGGTGTGACGGGCGATATCGGCTGGCAGGGCGTGTTACTGGAACAATACAAATCACATGAACTCACAGCCTATACTCAGGCAGAGATTCCTATGCCTCAGCCAGGTAGGAGTCGAGTAAGGAATCTGTGTTTGTAACGTATAATGTCACGTACTCTACAGCTAGCAATTCCCTGGACAGCTTTTACAGCTCTACACGACAGATTTTCACCTAAGCCTGAAATTAGCAATTACAATAAATCTATGTATGTGAGAGAATGAAGTGAAGTTAGCATTAAACAACAAAATATAGTCATCCAATGAAGCCAACATAATAGTAGGTCTCACAAGGTGTTACCTAAAGTGAAACTGTCAGATCAGAGGCATTAATAATATGCCCATAAAGGTTTAACCCAGTTCTTTCTTATTGCTCCCACTCAGGAGCTTCCGGGCCGGTATCCAGCAGAGAATGACATTTGGGAAAAGCAGGGTAATAAAAAAAAAAATAAAAAAACTCTGGACATGTCAGTTTTTATTGGTAGGGGTCCAAGTGCAGAGACCCCCACTAATCACTAAAACAAACCGGGCAGAAGTGGTCAGCCTATGAATTGCTGCTCCAATCATTGTCTATGCAGTGGAGTCTAGTACAGTAGTCTCTATCAGCTCCATAGCCACTGAATAAAATAACATGGAATATGTTAAACTAGTTCTAGTGACAATGGGGTTCCAGTAATCCGACCATTAATAATCTATGCTGTGGATAAATAATAAAAATGTCCATTGTGGGACAAACAATTTAAGCAAATACATGCAGCAAAGCAAAGAGTGGGCACCATCACTTGATGGGTCAATATCTGATAGATATTATGGGTGTATGGGTGGACATCCCTTGTCAGTAGTCCTGTGAGTAATACCCTCTGATAAGAAAATGCTGGACTGCGATAATGTGGATATAGATGTGGACACTGACTTATTCTAGTACTAGAATTACATACAAAAGAAATGTACTAAGTAAAGAAATGATCATTCTCGACTTTTTCTGATCATACCTCATTGTATAAAGATGCACCTTGCAGACAAAACTGTGCCAAAGAGATTGGGGTCTCACCCAATACACAGAAAGCCGTGACAGACATGGACGCACATGGCATCTATTGCTTGTTTAGTTTATTACTCTTCAACATGTGAATGCAACACAGAACATGCATTACAGGAAAACATACCCCTACTTCGACGGGAAGCACAGTGCCATCCAGAAGTAGTACAGACGAGCATAAATCCTGCTTGGTGGCCTTGGCAGGTGTGGAGGAGAGAGCCATGCTGAGGGTCTGTCCCGGCTCTAGTGTACTGATTCCAGTGGTTCTTTGGGTACCTAGCCGGGCCCCCGGAGTCTGTATCACACGATACGTGCCTTCTATTTCTCCCATCGTGGTCAGAGTTTCTGCAACATGTGAAGAAGTAAAACATCATTAGAATTACTCAAGTATTACGCAGGAATTACTCAAATCCAATACAAAATCTATCAGCTAGGAGCACAATAAATACACCTAGTGCATTACTTGTCTATACACATGGAAGGTCGGGAAATGAGAGCCCTAGTCTTACTGGGTTATTAGTGACAAAACCAGTTTAACCAAGATAACCTGTTTTTAGCCAAACAGCACAAGTGAAAAGAAGCATTGGGAGGTAAAAAGGAGAGAACATGTGGCAAGAACATGTTCACATCTGCATCCTGGCTCCTGTCGATTCTTTTCAGAACAGAAGCCACCAAGCAGTGTCAGATCCATCACACCTCAGATCACAAGGCTGTTAATTCGTGCTGTCAAATCTGACAGATCTGCTCATGTGGGTCATAGAGATAGAACTCTGATGATGATCGCGATGTAGTATTGTGATAATGCACCTGATGATCATCAATGCGTAATGCAACTTAAAACATGGATATGGGGGCTATGGAGATTAGCAGAAGGTTCTGTACACTAACACACAGTAATAGCAGGTGGACGCTCCATAAGTGCCGTATTCAAAATTAAAGTAATTTGAGGACCATGGTGCACAAGGCTGCACTACACTCATTTTTCATTAGACTTTACCGCAAATTATGTGTTTGTTGAGCAATGCAGACACCTAGCCCGCAGAATACAAACAGTAAGTGCTACCTGCATTGTCACCCCCCTCAGCTTTAAGAGGAAAGAAGATGCCTGGGCAGCAATAATTGAGAATGTGAGATCTTTAAAAGGATTATCTCAAGATTTAGGGTCCTATTAGATTTTTAACAATTGCAAACATGAGCTACTTAAAGAAGAATTTTTTTATTAAAGGGGTAGTGCGGCGCTAAGAAATTATTCACAAAATAACACACATTACAATGTATGGTATGTATGTGAATCATGGCCCTTCCCCGTGTTCCCCCACCCCCGCACGTGGACCCGGAAGTGTAGTGTTCCATACATACCTGACGCACGTCGTCCCCGATCTTCTGTAAACGACATAATCTTCGGGGGGCCGTCTCCCGCGTCATCAGCTGCTCAGCCGCAATTGGCTGAGCATAACTGTGCTCAGCCAGTCGCGGCTGAGCAGAGTTATGACGCAGCAGAGGGGGGCCGGCACCAGGGATGGCTGCAGCGATTCGACCAGCCTCCCGAAAATGACGTCGTTGACAGAAGATCGGGGACGAGGACGACGCGCGTCAGGTATGTATGGTACACTTCCGGGTCCACGTGTGGGGGTGGGGGAACACGGGGAAGGGGGCGATTCACATACATAACATACATTACAAAGTTGTATAACTTTGTAATGTGTTTTATTTTGTGAATAATTTCTTAGCGTCGCACTACCCCTTTAAAGTATTGTATTGCCCCCCAAAAGTTATACAAATTGTCAATATACACTTATTACAGGAAATGCACATAAAGTGCTTTTTTCCCCTGCACTTATTACTGCATCAAGGCTTTACTTCCTGGATAAAATGGTGATGTCACGACCCCACTCCCAGATTAGTGAACGATTAGCAAATGTGGAATTACAGCCAGCGATTAGCAAACAAACACTGATTTTAGGTTCAGCTCAAAAGATGTGATCAACGGAACACTACCGATTTTTCATTATTGCATGCATTCAAACGAAATGATTAGGGTTTTAAAGTGACTCTGTACCCCCAATCTGTCCCCCCCCCCCAAATCGCTTGTACCTTTGGATAGCTGCTTTTAAATACAAGTTCTGTCCTGGGGTCCGTTCGGCAGGTGATGCAGTTATTGTCCTAAAAAACATCTTTTAAACTTGCAGCCCTATGCCAAACTGACGCGGCCTAGAGTGTCTATGCCCTAACTTTGCACCACCCCTCCGTCCCTCCTCCCCACCCTTCTCATCATTAGGAATGCCACTGGCAGGATATTTCCTATTCCTCAGCAGTGAACATTGCACAGGTGCCTTAACGATCCAGCCCATGTGCCGTGTTCAAACAGCTGATGAATAGGAGACAATCTGCCTGGAGCATTCCTAATGATGAAGAGGGCAGGGAGGAGGGACAGAGAGGTTGTGCCAGCCTAATGCACAGACACTTTAGGCCATGCTAGTTTGGCACAGGGCTGCAAGTTTAAAAGTTGTTTTTTAGGACAATAACTGCATCACCTGCTGAACGGAGCCCAGTACAGATCTTGGATAAAAAGCAGCTATCTGAAGGTACAAGTGGTTTGGGGAGGGAGGGGGGGGGGACAGATTGTGGGTACAGAGTCGCTTTAACCTCTTAACGACGCATGACGGGTATACCCGTCATGGGGCCGTTAAGAGTAAACAGAGAGGGCTCCCGGCGTGAGCCCTCTCTGCAGCGCGCGGTCCCCAGTTGCTATGTGCAGCCAGGGACCGCGTGTATTAGCCGCCGCGGCCGGCTAATTAACTATTCAAATGCTGCTGTCAAAGCTGACAGCTGCATTTGAATAGCAGCTGTGCCCCCTCTCCCTGGTGTCTAGTGGGGGATCTCCCCCCCGCAATGCGATCGCGGAGGGGAGATCCGTTCTAATGAGCCGGCCGGGGCTCAGCGTCGGAATGACGCTGATCCTGGCTCGGCAATCTATTCAGATGGTCTGCTGCAGACCATTATAATAGAGCACCGATGTGATGGATCATTGCTCTATTATATACACAGGATTGATCTCAATGGGAGATCAGTACTGTGTATATAGAAGTCCCCCAGGGGGCTTCATATTACTGTAAGTGAAAGTTAAAAAAGTGCTTTTATTAATAAAAAATCCCCTCCCCTAATAAAAGTCTGAATCACCCCCCTTTTCCCATTTTACAAATAAAAATAAACAAACATGTTTTTTATCACCGCGTGCGTAATCGCCCGAACTATTAATCACATTCCTGATCGCACACGGTAAACGGCGTAAGCGCAAAAAAATCCCAAAGTGCAAAATTGCGCATTTTTGGTCGCATCAAATCCAGAAAAATTGTAATAAAAAGCGATCAAAAAGTCGCATATGCGCAATCAAGGTACCGATAGAAATATCACATCATGGCGCAAAAAATGACACCTCACGCAGCCCCATAAACCAAAGGATAAAAGCGCTATAAGCCTGGGATTAGAGCGATTTTAAGGAACGTATATTTGTTAACAATGGTTTTAATTTTTAACAGGCCATCAGATACAATATAAGTTATACATGTTACATATCGTTTTAATCGTAATGACTTGAGGAACATATATAACAACTAAGTTTTTCCATAGGACACACGGCGTAAAATCTCACTGCGCATATAATTTTTTTTTCTGATTTCGCAGCATATTTAATGGAAAAATTCAGCCTGTCATTGCGAAGTACAATTAGTGACGCAAAAAATAAGGGCTCATGTGGGTCTCTAGGTGTAAAAATGCAAGTGCTATGGGCTTTTAAGCACATGGAGGAAAAAACTAAAACACAAAAACGAAAGTTAGCACGGTCCTTAAGGGGTTAATTCAAACAATAAAACAAATTTTCGCACGCTAATTGTCCTGTGTAATAGGGCCCTAAAAGGTATTCCCTCTCCACAGGATAGTGGGTAACTAGCTGTGCTGTGAGGGTCACTTTGTGTGCCGAGTGAATGGCGCATGCTTGTCCTCCACGTCATTCACTCTATGTGAACATCCATGTTCACATCAGCACATATAAAAAGATGATAAAGGAAATTTTGATGAGTACTGGAATAAAGTGATTCTGACCACTGTCTTATCTAACGTTCATTAACATTTGTATCTCCAGAAATTTTTGGGGCTATATGTTTATATGACCCAATTTTTTTTTTTTTTACTACAGGATTAATACTATTAGTTATACTAAACAGATCATAAACTGAACTGGTGAAACCAGATCCATTGGCATCCCATATGTTATACTGTATTATAATACAGGAATGCGATTTCTACAAGATGGCGGAATACTATCAATACATCTACTTTCCCAGCAGTCTTATCTGACGGCTATATAATACTCTGCACCTTGCCCTGACACTAAGTACCGTGCAGTGCCCTAAACATGACAGCCCTAACCAGACATGGCAGTAAAACGGACTGCAAAATGAGTAACCTTGTCAGCTGCTATGGCATGATAGGACTCTGCAGTACGGTCCTCCCTTCACTGCAGTACTGTACCTACAGAAGCCTGCCGGTGTGACTGTACCCCATTGCTCCCAGCTGAGAAATATTTCTGGTTATTTATGGTTGCATCATATACTAAGAATTAAGACACATAAGCACTTTCTATATTTTTAGAAGTTTAGAAAAGCCCTTTAAAGAATTTGTCACAGATACTAGCTGATGCACACAAGAAGCTAGTCAATGCCTGGAGCATTACCCTTTTAGCATCATCTGTAGGTTGCAGTCAAGCTAAGACATCAGTTCAAAAGGAGCCATCTCCAATGGTCTTAGGCCTTATGCACACGTTCAGTATTTGTTTCAAGTTCCTCCTGCTATCCACCCCTACAATCCACTAAAAATTATGGATTGGGCATATGTAGTGCATCTGTATTTCTGTAAATCCTTTTTTTTTTTTTTAACATGTCAGTTATAACTCATCCATACTTTTTTTTTTTACAGAAATACAGATACCAAACTGGTTACAATCCATAAAAATTATCGCATGCCATTGATTTCTATGAGAAGATCCATAAAAAAAAAAAAATCTAGGTCCGCACTAGGACATGTCCTTTTTTCAGCATTGGTTTGCGTTCTTGTAATCTACCGATTGTGTGAATAGCCCAATAGACAACAATGCGCACTAACTCGAATACTGAAATACTGATGCAAGGATTACGGGACGTGTGAATAAGGCCTTCGGCTGCATTCACATGTTCCGTGTTTGGCCCACGAATCATGGAAGACACGGATGGTGAATGTCCTGGACAGTTTCTCTGCACTAAGAGAAACAGATTGCTGAACTCAGGGAGAACAGCCAAATGACAACACTGCCGGCTGCTAATGAAAGCGCTCAATGCAGTGAAGTCCTAGGTGCATTGCCCCCAGGGAAACATGAGTATGCAAAAGAGGAGTCCGTGGAGCCTCATTGAAGAGTCTCAAAACACAGGACTAGCCAGATATCCCTCCGGGAAGGACCCAGCCAAGTGGCAGCTCCTGTTAGGAAACCACCAAATCCACCATATTAAGTGGCCCTATAAGTCAGTGTAATGACTAGGGATAAACCAAGGCTAGGTAACCATCCACAGACAGCTGTTTCGGGGTGTTGCCCCTCATCAGTGTGGAGCAGGATTCTGGCTAGGTGGGAGCAATGCCTAGTAGAGCCATAAGAGAAACAGATTGCTGAACTCAGGGAGAACAGCCAAATGACAACACTGCCGGCTGCTAATGAAAGCGCTCAATGCAGTGAAGTCCTAGGTGCATTGCCCCCAGGGAAACATGAGTATGCAAAAGAGGAGTCCGTGGAGCCTCATTGAAGAGTCTCAAAACACAGGACTAGCCAGAAATCCCTCCGGGAAGGACCCAGCCAAGTGGCAGCTCCTGTTAGGAAACCACCAAATCCACCATATTAAGTGGCCCTATAAGTCAGTGTAATGACTAGGGATAAACCAAGGCTAGGTAACCATCCACAGACAGCTGTTTCGGGGTGTTGCCCCTCATCAGTGTGGAGCAGGATTCTGGCTAGGTGGGAGCAATGCCTAGTAGAGCCATAAGAGAAACAGATTGCTGAACTCAGGGAGAACAGCCAAATGACAACACTGCCGGCTGCTAATGAAAGCGCTCAATGCAGTGAAGTCCTAGGTGCATTGCCCCCAGGGAAACATGAGTATGCAAAAGAGGAGTCCTTCCCGGAGGGATATCTGGCTAGTCCTGTGTTTTGAGACTCTTCAATGAGGCTCCACGGACTCCTCTTTTGCATACTCATGTTTCCCTGGGGGCAATGCACCTAGGACTTCACTGCATTGAGCGCTTTCATTAGCAGCCGGCAGTGTTGTCATTTGGCTGTTCTCCCTGAGTTCAGCAATCTGTTTCTCTTATGGCTCTACTAGGCATTGCTCCCACCTAGCCAGAATCCTGCTCCACACTGATGAGGGGCAACACCCCGAAACAGCTGTCTGTGGATGGTTACCTAGCCTTGGTTTATCCCTAGTCATTACACTGACTTATAGGGCCACTTAATATGGTGGATTTGGTGGTTTCCTAACAGGAGCTGCCACTTGGCTGGGTCCTTCCCGGAGGGATATCTGGCTAGTCCTGTGTTTTGAGACTCTTCAATGAGGCTCCACGGACTCCTCTTTTGCATACTCATGTTTCCCTGGGGGCAATGCACCTAGGACTTCACTGCATTGAGCGCTTTCATTAGCAGCCGGCAGTGTTGTCATTTGGCTGTTCTCCCTGAGTTCAGCAATCTGTTTCTCTTATGGCTCTACTAGGCATTGCTCCCACCTAGCCAGAATCCTGCTCCACACTGATGAGGGGCAACACCCCGAAACAGCTGTCTGTGGATGGTTACCTAGCCTTGGTTTATCCCTAGTCATTACACTGACTTATAGGGCCACTTAATATGGTGGATTTGGTGGTTTCCTAACAGGAGCTGCCACTTGGCTGGGTCCTTCCCGGAGGGATATCTGGCTAGTCCTGTGTTTTGAGACTCTTCAATGAGGCTCCACGGACTCCTCTTTTGCATACTCATGTTTCCCTGGGGGCAATGCACCTAGGACTTCACTGCATTGAGCGCTTTCATTAGCAGCCGGCAGTGTTGTCATTTGGCTGTTCTCCCTGAGTTCAGCAATCTGTTTCTCTTATGGCTCTACTAGGCATTGCTCCCACCTAGCCAGAATCCTGCTCCACACTGATGAGGGGCAACACCCCGAAACAGCTGTCTGTGGATGGTTACCTAGCCTTGGTTTATCCCTAGTCATTACACTGACTTATAGGGCCACTTAATATGGTGGATTTGGTGGTTTCCTAACAGGAGCTGCCACTTGGCTGGGTCCTTCCCGGAGGGATATCTGGCTAGTCCTGTGTTTTGAGACTCTTCAATGAGGCTCCACGGACTCCTCTTTTGCATACTCATGTTTCCCTGGGGGCAATGCACCTAGGACTTCACTGCATTGAGCGCTTTCATTAGCAGCCGGCAGTGTTGTCATTTGGCTGTTCTCCCTGAGTTCAGCAATCTGTTTCTCTTATGGCTCTACTAGGCATTGCTCCCACCTAGCCAGAATCCTGCTCCACACTGATGAGGGGCAACACCCCGAAACAGCTGTCTGTGGATGGTTACCTAGCCTTGGTTTATCCCTAGTCATTACACTGACTTATAGGGCCACTTAATATGGTGGATTTGGTGGTTTCCTAACAGGAGCTGCCACTTGGCTGGGTCCTTCCCGGAGGGATATCTGGCTAGTCCTGTGTTTTGAGACTCTTCAATGAGGCTCCACGGACTCCTCTTTTGCATACTCATGTTTCCCTGGGGGCAATGCACCTAGGACTTCACTGCATTGAGCGCTTTCATTAGCAGCCGGCAGTGTTGTCATTTGGCTGTTCTCCCTGAGTTCAGCAATCTGTTTCTCTTATGGCTCTACTAGGCATTGCTCCCACCTAGCCAGAATCCTGCTCCACACTGATGAGGGGCAACACCCCGAAACAGCTGTCTGTGGATGGTTACCTAGCCTTGGTTTATCCCTAGTCATTACACTGACTTATAGGGCCACTTAATATGGTGGATTTGGTGGTTTCCTAACAGGAGCTGCCACTTGGCTGGGTCCTTCCCGGAGGGATATCTGGCTAGTCCAGTTTCTCTGCACGGCATGATGTAACAATATTATGCCGGGAACAGGAAAACAGTTTCAATCTCCGCTCCCATCATGATATTGTTACATCATGCCATCGTCCGTAATTCACGGACCAAACACGGAACATGTGATTGCAGCCTAAGGGTACAAACACACACAGCGTATACGCAGCAGATTTGATGGTGCAGATTTGATGCTGTGTTCAGTTATTTAGATCTAATCTGCTGCATATCTGCTGCGTATCTGTTGCGTATCGCAGCAGTAAATACGCAGCGTATATGCCGTGTGTGTTTGTACCCTTATACGTACATAAGACTTGCCAATAAAGATAGGAATATTCACAATTCACATTTTAATTTTACCTCTAATAAAAAAAAATGTTGAAGTAAATAGGTCCAAACAAAGAAAAAAAGGATATTTAAAAATCATTGAGTTAGCCTTTAGGTAGTACATAGGCGATAAAGCAGATGGAGGAAGTTCTCTCTCCCCAAGCAACAAACACATTTAAAAAAGGAGAGATCCGAAAGAACAAATATGAAAAGAATAAAGATATTACACACAAATGGTTGACTTCCTATAGAAAAGAATACTGTACCTATATGTTGTTTGTATGGCATGGCTGGAATCATACCTTTGTGAAGTAGACCCAAAGGATGACTTATCATAAGGAAGTTGGTTTCCCACGAGAAAGCATTACTTATGTAAGACTGAATACAACAATCCAGGACATGCATGTACACAGTAGGAGAGTGCTGCTCAGACAGTCTCCAGGCAATACAGTTGGGCTTTACCTTTTCCACCGCATTGAATAACATGTAGGGGCAGCACAACCGTACTGGAGTTAATAAGTACATGTTCCAGTGACTCATCTTATAGTTCGCGCCAGAGAAAACGTAAGATCTGATAACAGCAATGTAGCCTGATGGGAGGATTATACATGAGCAGGCTTTAGGCCAGAGCTACATGACTTTCTGTAGCGCTACTGACTAATTTTAAGGGTACAAACACACACAGCATATACGCTGCGTATTTACGGCTGCAATACGCAGCAGATTAGATCTAAATAACTGAACACAGTATCAAATCTGCTGCGTATCTGCTGCGTTTATACCTAAAGGGGAACTTCAGAAAGAGGTAAAAAAATAAACCTGCTGCAGAAGAATATTGCTTTGCGTACCTGTCTAACCCAGTTTTGAAACTACCAAAAATCCATTTGTTTTGGAGTTCTTCGTTCTGTTTTGTGTTTCTGTACTTCCTGGTTTAGCAGCTGTACACAGTACTACAGGTTCCAGAATGCATTGCTTTCCCTCAGCTGTTCATCACAGTTCCCCACCCTGCCCATTCCCCGCCCAAAGCTGTTGCAGAACATCTAGGCTGTGTTCACACATTGCAGTTTCATTGTGTTACTGAATTAATTGCAGTACTTTATAATTTCATTGTAGTCCCACAAACACAGCACTCTGTTACTACCTGTAACACAGATATTGGAAAAAAGCAAAGATATTATCTTACATGAGATATACTGTTTATGCCTTGTTTTTTGTCCAGGTGGGATTGCAGTGCCGGTTCTGATTCTCTGTGCCATTTAGCTTCATTAAATTGTGTTGCTGCATCATTTTTGTGAATACGCTGCAGTACTGCAATGAAACCCCAACATGTGTGAACACAGCCCTAATTTCACTGCAGACTTTTGCACAATCCATGAAGTTGCAGCAGCTGCTTCTATCACTCCTTGCCTGCTCAGGTGTGGGCTAAATGGGCTAGTCAGAGATGGTGAATCACTCAGGGGATTGGGGGATCCAGCCAAGCCTCCTGTGAGATCACACCCTGCCCCCTGTCTGCATCATCAGCCTGTGCTCAGCAAACAAACTCAGGGTACAAACACACACACAACGTATACGCTGCGTATTTACTGCTGTGATACGCAGCAGATTAGATCTATATAACTGAACACAGCATCAAATCTGCTGCGTATCTGCTGCGTATACGGTGTGTGTGTTTGTACCCTCAATGTGACAAATGTAATCTCTTTTTTCTTCACTTCCTGGATGTCAATCAGCTACCAGTGTGTCAGAGCCGCACAGATATGGTAATACATTGTATAGACACATCTATATAACTTTTAAAAGAAGAAAAAAATCAATATCCGAAGTTCCCCTATTCAGCTAAAGCTACAGTCTAACTGAATACATTGAGTTGTATGCAACACTGTGGACTTACAGCACAGTATTTCTGTCAGTGATCTAACTCACACTACAGAGTATTAGAGAGCATTGAAATATGAGATGCAGCTTCAATGGGCACTGTCGTTTCAGCAAACTTTGCAAAACTCTATACCGTAGTACAGGCAAATGTAAGAAATTTTGTAACATATCTTAGTAAAATGCTGGCACTGGTCACAATAATGAGATGATGATGCAGATCATGGTCCCATGTGGATGGGATAGGAGGAGCTGCGGTCAGCCATCACACAGTGTTGTGCCTCTCATACAGGTGAGTGTTACCTTTGCTGCCGTTTGCTATTTATGCATGAGGGGTCTACACTATGGAGCACTGTGTGTTTGTACAACTATCTTCTTTCTTCTCTTATCAGCCCTACCACACAATATGGGGGGCCTGGGGTTCTGGTTCCACTCTTTGTGCACATTCACCACAACTCTGCTGGTCAGCTAATCAACAAAGCAGCCAGATGTTTTAAACCCAAAGATCAGATATTGATAACCTATCCTGAAGACAGGCTATCAATCACTAAATCACAGAAACTCCCTTTAAATAGGTTTATCTGGGCATAAGTCCCCCCCCCCGCCCCCAATATTTTGTTTGAAGACACTAAAAGGGTACATTCACAGAATCCACGCAGAGACTTCAATATTTGACGGCAGATTCCCCTGTCCACCCAAACAACTGACATGTCACTGAGTCTATGGGATGGGCAGAATTACAAACAGAGGCCGCCCGGCAGAATCCGTTTGAGATCTCTGTGTGGATTTGGTAGTGTAAATGTACTGTAAAAATTAAAAATATATAATAACCTACTTTGGTCCCCTGTAGTTCCCAGTGTGATGTCATCTGACCCCCCTGCTCGTCACATTTTTTTGCTCCTCTAAGGTGTACTCATCTCAGCAATGACGACCGGCTCCGCCTATCAATAACTAGACAGGATACCACTAAGACGAGTGACTGGACAAAGTGGGCCCCCACTACTGTGAGGTGTCTATCTAGGACGAAGGCGAAAAAACCTGAAACAGACCCCATCCCACAAGGAACTGCAGGGGACCAAGGTATTATTATTTATTTTGTCAGTGCCCTTGATTGCAGAGCGCTATACAAGTGGCTTAGGTGTCAGACTACTGCCTTAGGGGAATACTGTTGACATGAAGAGGAGTATTTGATCTGCAACAATGTCTAGGTAGATGCTACCTGTCCATGTAACATTTTATACAAATGCCAGGGCCCAATGGTTCTCAGCAGAATATTGCCCAGAGTATCACAAATAGATTCTGTAAGCAAGAGCCCAAAATGAGTCTGCTCTTACATACTCTCTATTGTAGAATTTGAATGGCGATATGGACTGTATTCACACAGAAATAAAAAATAATAATACTCTGGTGCGAGAGTATGTTGTCTTCAACGTTGGCATGACAGAATCACAATGCCTCTGCCTTATTCTATCTCCTCCTATAGCGCACCCTAGTGCCATCTCTTCCCCACGTAAGTCATGGATATGCACCTGGCTATCCAGATGATTTATCAGATTTATCAGACCAGGCTGCCTTCTGCCATTGCCCCTAGGTCCAGTTCAATTACAGCCAATTGCTGTGATTTATCATGTAAACTGGAAGCAAGAAGCAAAGTGTGAACAGCCGACTGCTAGGACAAAGCTGAACATCTCATATATAGGAGATGACAAATACTGCTAGCCGCCTGGTACATGGAGGATATGCAGTTCACAGGAGGATAGAAGTTTACATTTCTCAGGAATCCAAGGCCTATCACTTACTTGAGGCCCAGAGCTCGCAGACATAATAATTATATCTAGCCAGGAATTCCTCCTTCCCTCCAAAGGGCATTCCACCTAAATATGGGGCAGTGTAAGGTATTTATACCCCAGACCCAGACTGATGGAACATGACACTAGATTCCCTGATCCCCATACTGGAACATCTATTCTGGCCACTTTCTCAGAACCACTATCCTGATCAAAGACTAAAACAATTGCTGTGTCCCCCTCCACATCATGGGGAATCCTGACCCAGACCCCCAAACCATGAACCAGTGAGAAAAGCTCATGCAAAGAGCTGCTTGCATCTTAGCAAATAGACGGCCACCCTCTATTTATTACATGGTCAACCATTGGCTTCCATGGGCATCATGTAACGCTACATATCAGATGATTGCTGGAGTGGTGAGGTTATTCATATTATTATTATACCACCTCTTTATCATAGTGAGGGTCTGATTGTTGATGGTGGAAATAAAGGGGCCCACAGCAATCCTCCATTGTTTGTCCATGCATTTCTCATTGGGAGAATATACAAAGTCCATGCAGCGTTTGATTTAAAACCCAGGAACCCATCACTGGCAAAGCGGATCATACGGACCTGGATTTTCCTGATTCGCACACAGTAGCCTGGGCAAGGACGCATGCTATTACACTACAGGTAAACCTGTGTGGAGTCCATGTTGCACAATTCCGGCTGAGCTCATGCACAAGGTTAAGTGTGTGCAGGGGGTGGCGGAGGGAGGAGAAGCCATAATCACAGAGATGTTGCTCTGAATGCAGACAGTGGTTACAAGATCCTCAGATAATCCCCTGGTGCGTAGCTATTTGGCATGACTTGTGGTATTCACAATCTGTCTGGATAAAACCTCTAAATACCCACTGGCATAAAGAAGTGTACTGATTGTTTTCTAGGCAATAACACCTTAAAAGAAAACCTCTAAAGGTAATGGATGACTGGCACGTAACCAGCATAAAGGCAGTGACGCTGCCGGGTCATGTTATATGTGCTGTAGACTCAGATCGGCCACTACAGGTGTAAGAGTGAGTTCACACACAGCAGTTTTCTGCACCTAGAACGGGTTCCATTTATCTGCATGAAGGTTGGTTTCACATGATGGTAACACGGCTGTATACATGTTATGGATGACCCAAACTGACAGCTTGCCATCTGGGTATTAGAAACACATGGGCCATGACATGAAAGTAAGAAAGGCCGCATTACACTCATATAAAACTGGAAGAACAGGACCAATCTGCCTTGTGTGAACTAACACCTGGACCAGTGCAACATTAGTCAGTGACAATCGTGTAATCCCGTCTCCCGAGGGGCTCTCGTCATACGTCACGAGACAGGACATACATATGTCTCACAGCTGAGACAACTTTCTTCCATCTATTTCAGCAACACAAAAATGGCCGGGATACAAAAGCTTCAATATGTTCATGGAAACAGTCTTCCTAAGGAAAAGATCATTTATAATCATAACAAGGAGGAACGGCCACGTCCGGCATTGTACACTGTATAGATTACCAGACCTGACTAATGGATGTCAGATTACGGCTGGATTCACACTGTGCAGTTCTGTTGCTGTAACATGGCTTGTTTTTCCATTGGTGAACTCACACCGGGAGATGGAAATTCACCAAAGTAAGTGATAAAAATGCATGTTAGACAGCCAGTGTGAACACAGTGCAATGATGTGATGGACTGGAGCGATTCCTGCAGGTCTCTATAGGCAGTGGGGGTAATAGGGCTCATTGTGCCATGTAATATTCATGCAGCATGCAATACATTTGTGGCTGCTGCACTATGATAATACAGGAAGATGCTACCCCCTTCATCTGTGCCTCATTAGCTACTGCTAAACTACAACTCCCAGCATGCCCAGAGCGCTGCTGGCTGATATTAGTGGCTGCCCCTTTAAAAACAACCAATCTCCTGATGTATCCTGACGTGTCAGCAGAACGATACCGGTACCGTCTATACAGCACATGTATGCACCTCTCAGCAGGTACCCCGGGATCACGGCGCACAGCATGCACACACAGACCGGAGACCACTCTATAAACTTAGCGATGATTTACGGAGATCCACCCAATAATAAGAAACGAGATAAGCGCCACCTACCGGGGCTCCCGGGAGACCACCGCTGCTCCTCACACACCGAAACTCCAACCGACACTAACGGTTACACTCAGGATTGGCCACTCCACCAGTGAGAGGCGAGGCCCCTGCTGACGGGCGTGGCCCAACGCTGCAAGTGGGCGGAGCTAGAAAGTTTTCTCCTCACCAAAAGCGATCCCAGTCTAAAGTGGGCGGGGCGCAAAAAGTGATTGACAGACTAGCCAATCACCTGGGAGGCAGAGCCAGAAGATCTTATGACGTCAGAGCTAAAACTTTTAAGAACTTTTCTTATTGGTCGAACGCTCTGCAGCGAGACGTCACCAAGTTGTTATTGGTGGAGCGATTAGGTCGCCTAGGGATATGGCAATAAACAGTAAGAAGCACGGGCAGCCATATTTGTTAACGGCACCGATAAAAAAGAGGATAGGTGCCCTCAGTGTAGAGGGCGTCCTTAGTATAACTGGATAATTACAGGGACGGGGCAAACGTTTATAAATTGCCACTATTTATATGCCACACCTGCACACATCTACTACCAAAGAGGTTGTCTGCTTGGCGTCATGGTGCCCATTACATGCCCTGTCATCCCCAGCCTGCCACTGGCACCTGTTTGGGTTAGTGTATGGAGGCCTGGCAGAGAACGCTTCTATCCTGGCACACTGCCTCAGTTTAAAGTCTTAATCAGTATTTAATATAGGTTATTCCTCCCCTTATTTTTACCCATAGAAAAACTACATATTATAGAAGAAACCTGAAAAATTGATGCTAGAATTGAACCCATTGTTATCAATGGAAACGTTCCTAATAGCAAATGTAGATGTGGGAACTCCAGACTGGTTCTAGGGACCATGCAGGAATAAACACAGAGATTTATCTGAAGCCAAAGCCAGGAATGGATTTGAAAAGAGCACAAATCTCAATCTTTCCTTTATGAACTTCTCCCTGTCTTCATACCTGTGCCCTGTCGGTAGGAAATGCGGTGGTCCTTCACTAGTGCCATAAACTAGAAGTAGTGAACTTGCCACTGTATCCTCAGATATACTCAAATAAGAGAATACATTGCCTCAATCAGCTATCCTTGAGGCTGTTCTAACACAGGCATTTACATTGCAATAGAACATAGAATAACGTCAGCTCACCAAATAGAACTTTCAGCATATATAATATATATATATTTTTTTAAACATGAACATTAAAATACACGTGCATTTACAGTGCTGCATTATTTCATTGCATTACTGCATCACTTCATTGAAGTACTTAAAAGGAGAAATCCATCAATTTATAAAATGCAGCAGCTGGCCGGGGGGAAATTGATTACAATTATGGTCCTTTTTCTCGGAGTGATAATTCGCCCGATTAACGATTTTGAATGAACAATGGGTTTTTTTTTTATAACGATCAGCGTTTAGACGGAATGATACATCGTGCGGAAAAATCGTTATGCGATCGTTTAAGCCTCTCACACACAGGCGAAATCGTTGAAAGACTTTACACTGAACCATCTGCGAATTTTTTGCGAACGACCAACGATAATTTGAGAACATGTTGAAAGATCAAAATGAATGATAAATCGTTCCGTGTAAAAGGACCATTACAGACTTACCTCTCTGTGCCCACGGTGAGTGGCAGGAGCAGCCCTGTGACCCCCACTGGAAGGCATTTTCTTCCAAGTTGTGATGACGTCACGACAAAGGAGAAAAGGCCGGTCCCGGTTGTTGAACTGGCCAGTCAATCAGTGACTGGAACGGTATGCTGCCCCAATTGCTGACTGGCTGAGTGGCCAGTCCATCAGCCGGGTCTTGACACGTTAGTGCTAGAGAACCCACAGCCCGGCGGGGGTCCAGAGGCTGGTCCCATGCTCACAGCGGCCCTATTGGTAATTCATACAGAAATCACAATGCGCACTAGGGCATTTCCTCTTCTTTTTTTTTTTACGTATTACAAATCACAATTAACACAGACTGTGTTAATAGCCCAATACAAATCAATGTGCTCCAAGTTGAACCATGATTACGGATCCGCAATTGCAGACAACTTTACGGGACTTATGAATAAGTCCATCACATGACCATAGAACAGCTCCTAAAAGGTGTATGTTGCAGGAAACCTTTTCTTCAAACCAATCATGACATTCAATAACACCATTTTAGAGACATGAATTAAAACAGAAAAAAAAAACGATGCCAAATATATTTAAAAACATTTATTCCATGAAAAAGATCAGTACAAAAGAGCCATATATCAAATGTGTATAGAAATACAAAGATTACATAATACAAATGCAAAAAAAAAAAAAGCAAACATTTAAAGAATGTGGGGGGAAAAATTCAGGAGTGGTAAATCCCCAGTAATATAAGGCAGTGGTCTATGCAATAATACAGCATAAAAAGTATAAACATGGAGAACATTATAGCTGAGCAGAAATTTTACATTTTCTAAGAATCGCAATTTGTGTAGAACCAAAACTTTTCTTTTCTTGCCTTTAAAGAGATTAGATACCATTTTAGGCAAAAACTAGTTGGACCTTTCAAATACAGGAATAGTGGCAGCATACTATATTTTACTAGCAAGGAGTAACCATTCAGAAATTACCACAAACACCCCAAGGCTTAGAATAAACTTTTTCTGTAGGGGACTTTTTGGAATTCTTCCTTTGATTTATGTACAATCACCCACTGGTGGTATGTGTCTATATCATCAATTATTATGATCAGTGACAATATGGAGATTTTAGACCACACAGCATTTCATTTTTGTTCTGGTTGTAGATTTTTTTTTTTTTTAAATGTTAACCCATTAGATTTCTGTAGTACATGGACTACAGCCAAGAAGGTTTCTATAGCTGTGACCAATCAGCAGTCTCGTGTGGTATATACCACTGGTATTTGGTGATCACTAAGGTTGTATGAATGGGAACGTTAATGAGCAATTGGTATAAGCATGCATTGTTATAAGCATTTCAGAAGCTTATCGGTATTGTGAAGGCTCTCCTTCCCAACACATAGCAGATTTTCAGTCTGTAATCCTACTAAACGTTACTGCAGCCTTTGCCAGCAAATGTGATTAAAGAGCACAATAACTTACTCCCTACAGGGCGTGAAATGTAATTTTAGTTTCAGATATCACAAGGTATGCCAGGGTGTGATTTCCCTTATATATACCTACTGACCAAAGACCAGTACTATCAGCCTAGCCTTCTTTTTCCAGTGATCACACAAAAAGAGGTTTCCTTTACCTGTACTGGGATCTCCCAGTTATTCCACCCATTTAAAAAACAAGATGCAGCTGAAGGTCCTGTAGAAGTGACAACTGTGATTTTATAATGTATAAATGGTCAAATGTATTCATGTATGATGGAAATATCCTCCTAAAACAATAGACATGCTTGACTAAAAACAGCAAAGATATTACTTTTTATAACAAGTGTTCTTCCTTTAGCCACAGGTTAAACTGCAGGAGTATGTGCCCTGCTGCTTTAAGGTGCCCATACATTTAGACTAAAGACTAAACTTGGTCATACCTGCCGACTTCAGTGAGCTCTCATGATATTATGCACAGGAGACCAGTGCCAGATTACATTCGCCCCACCGACAAAGACTTATTGTAGTCATTAAGTGGTTAGAGATATACTGTGACTTGTGTTAAGAAAGGGAACCTTCAGAATAGTGTTAACAGGGTCTTAGACTGTGCACTCAAAACAACATGGGGACGTCAAACTGCAAAGCAAACACTTTTATTTGCCCTCCAGGTAGCTTTATTTAATGTATTCAAATATTAAAAGAGAATCAAAACATTTAGTTGAATTAGTATAAAAAGTAAAAAAAAAAAAAAGTCAAACCACTGCATCCACTGCATGAATTACCTAAGGCACAAAGCAAACCATTCACCTATGAATTTTTGTCATATTAAACATTAGATTAGTGGTATAAAACTCAGGTATATAATAGCACATTGCTGCAGAGTTAAGCAAATTAACAGCAGAGATATTATGCCATTCCATGAGACTAGTTACTTTACATATACATAATGGCTGCAAACAGAACTCTTCAAGTTTTCAATGTATATCATTATTTGCAAAGGATTGCATATGTTGGCTTTCAACCAACTCAATGCTTCCCTAGGAGATAAGCCGCAGCCAAAGGGTTCCAGCTACATTTAGCCAACTTCTCACCATTGAAAAGAACATTTTTATAGTAGCATCCTGAAAATTTGGGCACCAAACAAGCTTGGTTTGGTCAATAATTGTACCATGTTTATTCATGGCTTAAGCGGCCTGATAGATAGACATATATGCAATGTTAGTAGATTGCGGCTTATTTTCAATGTCAACTACCATCATGTCGGGATGGCCACATCTGGACTGTTCATGTGGCCCTTTTCTGCCATTGTTTAGTAGCCGCAAGTCCCCTATTGCATTGGGAGAAGTTTGGCCAACGAACACTGATTATTTAGCTTTTGCTGATTTGACTAACTGCCATATTACACGGGGCGATACTAACCGATTTGGCGGATAATCGTTGTGTAATAGTGTCATACGTCAGTGTGGAATGAAGTTATACTGCATACACATAGGACTTTATGTACATGATAAGTGTGCACTGTGCAAGATACTCTATACAAGGAGTTAAAAACCTATGGTGTAATTTAAGGTCTTTATTAAAATATTACTTCCATTTTTCTTCTGCATGCTACATGTTTTTACATGCACGTTGCTCTCTGTCTGACAGCTGGTCAAAAAAAAGCTTGATCAGGAGAGGAAAGAGACTGAAGACTAAGCGGTCAGGGAGCACCTCTAATGAGACAAAACAGCCTGCATTTTATGTGTGAACAAGCCGCCTACAAAACTGAAATAGAAAAAGAACCTACGACAAAAGCTTTTTTACACTATAGTAAGTACAATGCTTTAATAAAAATGCTTTTTGCTGTTCATACATTCCATAAGTGCATTAAATAATGGAGTGTACAATGGCAATTTTAAAGGAGAAGCCCGGCAAAATTTTAATTTTATTGTATTGCCCCCCCAAAAAAGTTATACAAAATCACCAATATACACTTATTACGGGAAATGCACATAGTGCTTTTTTTTCCCTGCACTTACTACTGCATCAAGGCTTCACTTCCTGGATAAAATGGTGATGTCACGACCCGACTCCCAGAGCTGTGTGGGCTGTGGCTGCTGGAGAGGATGATGGCAGAGGGATGCTCAGTGTCCTTCCAGTGCCCTGTGTCCCTCAGTGTCCCCCTGCCATCATCCTCTCCAGCAGCCCGCACAGCTCTCGATTTTATCCAGGAAGTGAAGCCTTGATGCAGTAGCAAGTGCAGGGAAAAAGCACTTTATAAGCATTTTCCGTAATAAGTGTATATTGGTAATTTGTATGGGGGGGGGGGCAATACTATACTTTAAAATCTTCACCAGACTTCTTTAATTTAGCTTACACCTTGGTTGGAGCATATACTAACCTAGGAAATGCATATGTACACATTTTAATGGCTAAACCACAGTACGGGTAGTTCATGAAGTGGCAGTAATTTTCAGAATGGAAAATGTTCGTATAAATGCAGTAGAAAGCTTAACATTACGCCGCCATCTTCATTACCATGTCAACAAAATAACCTTCCTAACAGGTCTTGTCAGATACCTTTGGAGAGGCTGGGTTTCTCAAGTCTGATGATATTGTCTAATAGAAAAAGTGGTTGGGGCTTCCACTCCTCTTTGCATCATCATTCAGGCTATGTTTCCACTCAGTTTTTGATCATCCTCATTTTGATTGGTATTTTTACCACAACAAGAAATTGGAACAGATACAGAAACACTATAATGGAAAAATAGTGACCAAAATGAGTGAGTACAGCCAAAGGCTGGGTTCACACTACGTATATTTGAGGCTGTATGTTTGAGGCTGTATAGCAACCATAACAGGGAGTGGATTGAAAACACAGAAAGGCTCTGTTCACATAATGTTGTAATTGAGTGGATGGCTGTCATTTAATGGCAAATATGTGCTGTTATTTTAAAACAACGGCTGTTATATTGAAATAATGGAAGTTATTTACTGTTATATGGCGGCCATCCACTCAATTTCAACATTGTGTGAACAGATCCTTTCTGTGTTTTCAATCCACTCCTGGTTTTGGTTGCTATGAGGACCTGACATGAGGACCAAATACAGCCTCAAATATACATAGTGTGAACCCAGCCTAAAGGTGCTTACACATCCAAGATTTAAGTCAACTTGCTATCTAATGTGTATGGGGGTGGCAACTGATGGCAGCTGTCAAGAAAAAAAAATTGAAAATATTTAATTACAACATTGTTGTCATGGAAGATAAGCTGCCATCAGAGGTGCCTGCATGTAACATATTCCCTTCTCCCCATTAAGAACATCTAGACAGAGCAAGCATACATCCAAAATCAGCAGTTGTTGAACAACTATTGGAGGTTCACAAGCTCATTTTCTTATATAAATCTTAAAGCTGAGCTCACATTTATTTTTTGATTGGCAGAATTCTCTTCACCTGGACAAACTAGACCCTTCTCAGATAGCAACTGCTTTTAGACAGAGGAAAACCCAGACAAAATCTGCTGGTTTTCTACACCATTTTAATAAATCCCCTGTAACAC